>NC_140506.1:1542500-1967500 GCF_964339955.1 Pipistrellus hanaki | reverse complement strand
TCAGGGAACAGAGTGAATGCCAAGTAAGGAGGCACCTAACACCAGCAGCCATGCCTCTGAGCTTCAGAGCAGTCAGCATGTTAGCCAGACGTTTAGTGCCTTGGTCTTCGTTCTAAATTTACAACAGACTCTTACCCAGATAAATAATTGCCCTGCCAAGCCCCTCTGGGCCTCGGCGCCATTATTTATAATTATTGTTCAAGTGCGCTTTTCAAGCCCAAGGTCTCCCTGTACCTGCCAGCAGCGATGTTCACAGACTTGACTTAATTAACGACACTCATGCTTGCGTGCCATAGAGATTCTATCACGTGTCTTAAATATAAACAAAAACAGGCCTGTTGAAAATGGCTCATAGAAAATGGCCATCATTGATTTTGCAAAATTTTAATCAACTGAAAGGATATATTTAAGCTGGAGAAATATTTTGAAGATCATGTTCATGACCTATTTAATTGTGGGGGAAAAAAAAGAGCTATCTTTCTAGTTATAAAATGGCCATTTTAAATTATTTTTTTCAATTCCGTTTTAATACTGTATCAAAACATGTAAACTGTTGGAACCTCCAAAAGGACAATGCCGGAGCATTACAAGAGCCATATAAAACGCATTACTAGACGGATATTATAGTGCAAGTCCTGATCGCTGTCATTCAGCGTTTCGCCTGCAGAGGTGTGAGTGGCTGGTGGCCACTTCTTCAAGCTCTCAGCAGTACAGTGCCCGCGGGCTCAGTCTTCCTGATGCCAAAGTTACAGGTGAGTCTAAAATAAGAGGATATTCAGCCCCTGGTTCCCTAGGAACTGTGTAATTAATACTAGAATTGTTTAGTACACAGTAAAGGTTAATCTGCTATTTATGGGTTTGTATGATACGTTTCCATATCTGGGCGAGCTAGGGTCACACCCAGTGAGCTGTTTAACTCAGAGGCAGTAAGATTTCTTAGTCAGTGAGAAGTCGCCACAATGGAATCCTAATTGAGATGAAAAGGAATGAAGTTCTTCATGTCTCAACAAGGATGGCCATCAGAACATCCTGCTAAGGGCAGAAGCCAGTCGCAGAAGACCAGGGACTGTGATTTCATTTTGACAAAATTGCCCGGATAGACAAATCCATAGAGATAGGCCATACACTGCTGGTTGTCAGGGGCTGTGGAAGAGTGGGTAGAGAGTGACTGTTAAAGAAAATACGCACATTTTAGACCATTCCTTACATGTGTGGGGTCATTAACATTACTATAACTGAAAATAAGAACTATTGCTTCAAGTAAACGATATCTTGGAGATCTAAGAACTAAAAGCCAGAAATCTTAAATGGCAACAATATTGAAGAACGTTAAAAGTAATACATCGTATTTTCTCTTTATTACATTCTCAAATTTTTTTCTCTAAAAAACTCTCTAAAAGCGAAGATAAAGGAGAGCCTGTTAAAATATTTCTTTTAAAGGAATAAAAATGTTAATGTGCTCTGTAAAGATTTGAGAGGAAATAACAAAAGAATGAAAAGGAAATTCGAAGTTGAATTTACAACATCAGCGGCTGGGAGAAATGATGCTAAGTGAGGGTTTTCAAAGGCCATTGTAACAAACAGCACCTCCCAATTCCTTTTCAGTTGGCTAGCTGTGACAATGATTCTTTATCTGCTGTAAGCATAAAAATTAAAAACACTGGAAACGTTAATTATAAAACTCTAATTTTTCCCGAAGAACCTCTCCCTGAGAGCCTTTACAGACCCCTTTCTTCCTGGCTCATGGATCAACTTTATGGCCCGTGCGTGAAGTAAGGAAATGTCATAAATCATCGCTTTTAGGTACCTAGATACTCAAGACCCAAAATGTTAATCTGTTGGTTCATAAACACTCTGACTTCGAGCTCCTTTTCAGAGTGGCCCATGACTGCACTTAATGTCACCCAAAACCAATGCACCAAATGGCATAGATCTCTTTTGCACCAACAAGTTAGCAGAGGTAGTCCCTCATTACTATTCCAAAGTACAGTAGACATTCATGATTCTCAGGGAGTAGAATAAATATGAAATATACATCGGCGACTTAGCCAAGTCTTAAAATATAGTGTAATGTACCTCGTAAAATCAGCCACAGGTTCAAAGAAATTTAATGCACTTCCCCTCTTCTCTTTAGTCTGTTTCAGTCTTGCTTTACAAGAATCAGCTACTGATTCAACAACAAACATAATAAATATATACTGTCCTCGGGCCAAAGAGCAATGCAAAGTAGTGCATGGGAAGAGCTAGGAATTCCAATATAGCAAACTGCTGCTGTCCATAACCATGCCTAAACCCAACTGTGATTTTTGATCATCTCACTGACTAAATTCCAGGTATTTCAGAATGTTGACTTGGCAGTATGCGGAGTGGTCAGCAAACTCGCTAGCCAACAGAGCCAACTATCAGCAGTACAATGACTGAAATTTCTTTGAGAGCCACATTTTTTAAACTTAAACATCTTCTAACGCCACTTCTTCAAAATAGACTTGCCCAGGCCGTGGTGTTTTGTGGAAGAGCCACACTCAAGGGGCCAAAGAGCCGCATGGGGCTCGAGAGCCGCAGTTTGCCGACCACTGGATAGCTCCTGTAGGCTTTGCTGAACCAAGCTCTCCACGGGGTGGGATTAAGCTGACCTCTCTCTCCACCTCCATCTCCCAGACAGAGGTGCCTGGTCCAGAGGCTGTTTGTTCACCCAGCTCCTGAAAACCTCGGTTTGGTTCACGTGGTCAGCTCTGGGAACACGTCCCCAAGACGTAGCCCAGATGACACTGCCTATTTGTCATTTTGGGGATGCAACGTTAAACTCACATCTTTGAAAAGTACAACCTCCACACAGGGTTTCAGACATATTGTGATATTTTATTTCAGTAAAGCTGCTTAGTCTCCAACATGCTGACGATAGCTTGGTAAAAACCGACCTCTTTGAGTTTTTCTGAGTATTTTTTCCTTCTGTATCTATTTACTTCGGATGCCAAGAGAAGGATAAAGCTCAGTTTAATCATCATTCTTGATGTTAGAAGTGAAGGATGTTTCCTGTTAATGAAGAATTTTCAGAAAGAATTACTATCCTGTACTTTGATTTAAAATAAGTAACAAGGGCCGAGTGTTACAGAATAATTAGCGGAAGGGGACAGTTTGAAAACAGAGAAATGATAAAAGGCTATTTCTTTGGCTACAACATTTGGGAGAGTCTTTTATCCTCAATGTAGCAGAATAACAGAAAATTACAAAAAGATATTCATATTTACCTTTCAACCATTGGTCCTTTGATCTTTGGAGTGCATATTAAATTTTCTAATTTAAACCAGTCTAAATAACTTCTTAGAGAAAATGGCAATGGTCATAGCTGATGAATATTACTTCTGAAAACTGATTACAATTCAAAAGATGCTGTTCCATTCAAAGCAAATGCGTCCACTTACAAATATGTATTTAATTGCATTTTCAATTTAATCAACTCAAAGCTTTGAATGTAGTGCCCCTGAAAGGAGATTAAGACTAAGTAGAAAGAGGAGGTTCCCGTCCCGCTTTGCTGCCACATTTAAGATTTCACCTGGGGGGCCACCCTCCGTACGCTGAACAATGCTTCCCACATGGCTATTAAATCCCATGGACGACAAAATAATAGGCCAGTGGGTTTAGCTCAGGACTCTCTGTGGCTCATTAAGTCTTGGGGTTTTCTTATGGGAAGTCAAGCATGCTGTATTTTTCTTACAATAGGGTACCCTGAGTTTGATAAAAGAACTACCACCTATATCAAGTCATAATTATCACTGAAAAAACATATTTTTATAAACAAAAGAGCCAAAAATGTTGTCTCAATGCTGAAAAGTCATCATGGAAAAGTCCAGACACACAAAAATAAACACACACACACACACACACACACACACACACACACACCAAATATAGAGGGGTCATGAATATGTAGAAAGAAACTTTGTGGTTTAGCAATAAAAACAGACGTAAACTCAACAAGGTGTTCACAGAACTATTTTTTTATATTGCATACAATAAGATGATGTTCCATTTTGCAAAGCCACTGTTTGACATCTGAAATGAATTATTATACATAAACTTTTATCACTTTTTTTTGCTTTTAACTTTTTTATTGTTAAATATGACAAACAATAGAACAGTTGAAGCTCTCAGAATCTAAATAATTAAGAGCTAATATGCAAATGACCATGACGCCCTCATGCATAAGGACCAATCAGCAGGAGGCTGTGTGCACAGTAGGCAAGGATGGGCTGGGATTTGCATCGGGGATTTGTGTGAGGCTCATGTCTGCACCCCCGGCACCAGGCCCAAGGACATGAGGCTCTCAGAGGCCTACCTCTTTGGGGCAATGGATCTTGGGGCTCCAGCCCTGTGACAGGGCTCAGGCCAGGCTGCAACGCCCCTACCCCCCCACCCAGTGCACAAATTTTGTGCATCGGCCACTAGTTATCATGTACTAAACCCCCATCTAACCACCACCCAGGTCAGCTGGGGATGCTGCTAGTGTCCCAGAAGCCCTCCCACCTCTTCCCCCACCAACCTCTCACTCCTCCCATGAAGGGAACCGCTGCCCCACGCTGTATGGCATTCACTTCTGTACTTTCTTTTATGGCTTTAGCATGAAAATATCCATCCACACATCACAGTTTTGCATGTTTGTCTTTTAACATTAGGGACTTAAACAGTTCATGTTCTTTGTGCCTGGCTGCTTTTCCTTAAATTGCCATTGTGCTATTTATACGTGTTGTTTATATATAGCTATGTCACTGCACGTAGCTATGACTTATTCATTTTTATTGTTTTATTGTAGCATTGATTGAATTGTGTTATAACCTGCTAATCCAACTGAGGTCTCATAAAGCTTGAGCTAAGTCCAGTTCGGGGTACCATGAAGAAATTGCTATAAACATTCTTGCACACACCTGTCCCCACACACACATGCTTCATCACTTCCTTTAATTGTCACCTTCTGTGAGCTCACCCTTGGCATAGAGGGGTGTAGGAAATAGCTTGGCTTTTGTTAATCAATAGATGCCACCATCAGAACTGATCAAAATAATGGTTTACTGTTTCAAGGCAACGTCGTTTACTCACTATTTTGATGCCACTAGGAAAAAGGCAGACCGTGGAGAAAATAATTGACAAGTTACGCATCCTAGCCCCGAGTTCATCAATGGCAAAATCAGTGATGTCCTAATGAAAGCACGCCATGCAGGCCAGGTAAAAAGCCCAGCCGCCGGGAGATAAAGTGTCACAAACTATCAATGAAGAGCAAACAATCAGTGGATTGTTAGTGGGAAAACAAACTTTCCTCTTTGCCTTCCACTATGCAAACAGCAGGCGTTTCAAACCCTATACCAGTACAATCGCCCTGATAGTGCCAGAACAACAGTGCTGATTATTCAGTGCGCTCGTGCAGACAGCTTCAAAGTTTGCCGATTACATATAATCGCTCCCATTCAGAATGAAATGTTGACTTCCTTTGATTTGTGTTTAATCCTTATCTGGAAAGTGTATAACTTTCAAACAGCATAATCACACGCACTTCAAACACTCATTAAATTCTTTCTGTTACAATTGGGTGAAATAACTACACTATCAACAGCTATTTCAAAGTTAGCACAACAAGCTTGGGTGACAGATAAAGACTAGTCATTGTAAGAATGTGCTAGGCCCCACAGATTGAATTCAGTTCATCGGTTCAGAAATGCAGCGGTCAAATACGGGGGGAAAAAGAGCTGAGGAACAGCGTGTACTGATGTTGAGTCAATGCAATCCAACACGCTATGTAGGAAACAAAATGTGAAGAGAGCTGAGAAGTCAGAGTTATAACATCCTGGAACTATCCATTTCTAGAAGGAAGCATTTTTATAGGCCTCTCATTGAAGATGAAGGGACAGGCCTGCGAGTGGCACATTTGGCTTTCTGCTTGAATCATAAAGGCTGAGGTTGGAATCCTTTAACTCTAGTTTTTCCTCCCCACGCCCATCTATTCGGAGCTTAATTTTCAGCCTTTCCTCCACCGCTGCTATTTGTAGACAGAGCAACAGAGAGTGAAGGGCTTCCATGCAATCCCCGGAGTCATTAGTGCCCTAGAAACACCTGCAGGCTTTCCGTCATACCATGTGCATGGCAATGGTTCCACTTGGTCACAAGCATGTAAATGACGGGTAAACTATATATAAAATTGTGTTGAAATACGGTGTTATGTTTCCACAGTATTTGGATGTTTTCCTTTCTGTATCCCTTATACCAGGGCCAATGGAAATATCAACAGATTCATATCCTAACGATGTCTCTGCACTTTCCATGATGGGCCAATGGCTTCCCAGTGTCTCATTTAATAAAGGAAGCTTGACTATCTAGATTTGCACCTATTTTTTTTTTTACATTGGTTAATTACGTTATTTGATTTTTAGGTGTACAAGATTACAATTGGACATCTGCATATCTATGTTCTTTTTATTTTTAACCTTCTTTATTTTATTGTGTTTTTTTTGTGTTGCTATGGCTCTTTATATGTTATTTTTTTTCTTTTTTTTTATTAAATAAGATATTACCTATGTGTCCTTATTTCCCCTTTACCCTCCACCTCCCTGCTCATGCCCTCACCCCCTGTCCATTGGTTATGCTTATACAATATATTATACATGCATATAAGTCTTTTGACTGATCTCTCCCTCTTACCAACACCCAATCAAAAAATGGTCAATGGACCTAAATATACACTTTTTGAAAGAAGACATAAGGAAGGCCAAGAGCCATATGAAAACATGCTCAAAGTCACTAATTATCCAAGAGATGAAAATCAAAACGACAAAGTGGTACCATCTCACACATGTCAGAATGGCTGTCATCAACAAATCAACAAACTACAAGTGCTGGTGAGGATGCGGCGAAAAAGGAACCCTCATGCACTGCTGGTGGGAATGCAGACTGGTGCAGCCACTGTGGAGAACAGTATGGAGTTTCCTCAAAAAACTAAAAATGGAACTCCCATTTGACCCAGTGATCCCACTTCTAGAACGATGCCCCCAAAACAAGAAACGCCAATCAGAAAGGACATATGCACCCCTATGTTATAGCACCATTTACCATAGCTAACATGTGGAAGAGCCTAAGTGCCCATCAGCAGATGAGTGGATTAGATTTGCACTATTTACTGTGGTTTGGAGTAAGAAATAGAAGACATTTGTAGATACAATAGCAAGTTTTCTTTCAGAGAAAGAAATATTTTCAGTTTTGCTTAAAATGGAAGATTGTTGTCAACATGTTTTGGCTTCTTTTACAAAGGACAAAGCAAATATTTTCAATAAATTCATGACGGGCTAGAATTGCCACTCAGGTAATTCAAACGCTAGGATTCTGGGAGAATGGGCAGATGCCATTGTGAAGTTATTATCAGTAACAATGTTTTGAAACTATAGTAGAAGAACTGAGATAGAATTCTCTCAATATTAAGTAAATTCTGTAAATTGCTATAGTTACATAACACTAAGCTCTGGAAGGATAAGTGAGTGGATCTCTAACGGAAGAATTCATCAGCATCAAGTCCCAGCAAATCTCATTCTCTTTGTACTTATAGTAACTTCACTAATCTGGAACGTCGAAGGAATGGTCTAAAATGTTTGTATTTTCATATCAGAGGGCAAATGATCAAAGATAGGCATAACCTGGAGATACTGCGAGTTGGTTTCAGACCACTTCAACTAATAATGACAAAACTGGCATCAGTGGGTATTGTAAAAGATATGCAAGAGTTTAGTTGATCATAATTCCAGTATACAGGAACTGTGTAAACATTTACTGAAAATGAACCAAATGCCCCACAATGAACAAAAATAGACAACCAATCTGACTTATAAGTAGTTTATGTAAAAGATGGCTGTTTACTTAGATATAAGTTTGATGTAAATTAATAGGGTAAAGCCTCTACTAAAGTCAAAGGCAAGGGAAGTGAAATAAGTGAATGGGGCTATATGAAACAAAAAGCTCCTGCACAGCAAAAGAAACCAACAAAACAAGAAGAGAGCGACCACGTGTGAGAAGATATTTCCAAACAATAGCTTCTCTAAAGAGTTAATATCCAAAATTATAAAGAACTCATGCAACTCAGCAACAACAACAAAATCCAATTAAAAATGAGCAGAGTTGTAGAGATGCTCTCCCAAGAAGAAATACAAATGGCCAACACACCGATGAAAAGTTGCCCAACTTCACTAGTTATTAGGAGAAATGCAAATCAAAACTAAATTGAAATACTGCCACTTCACACCTGTTAGAATGGCTATTATCAACAAGCAGGAACACACATTAAACAGGTTGTGAGTAGAGAAGAAGGAGCACTCACTCACTGATGGTGGGATGTAAACTGGTACAGCCACTATGGAAAACAATATGGAAGTTCCTCAAAACATTAATAATAGAGTTACCATAGGACCCAGCAATCCCTGTTCTGGGCATCTACCCCCACATTTGGAAACAATGATTTGTAAATATAGTTAGAGCCATTGGAACAACCTGTTACACAAGAACAGGCTCTGATTAGTGCCCCAGCTTCTGAGAGAGGAAGGCCCTCACTCGTCCTCTGGGCATGTCTGGTTTCCTCAGGGACCACCAACAGGACCCCATCCTCCATGACAGCCCTCCTGACTGTGTCATCTTCTGTTGATTGTTCCTGCTTAGTGCCTTTCCAAATGCTTTGTTGTTGTTTCCTGGCTTTTCAAGTTTTGGTTGGATCGAGTGTTACAAATAAATTATAATAAATCCTGTGTCTAAGCAATCATTCAATGGATTTGTTTTTAATAGTCTGGGTGGTTTTCTACCTTTGCAACATAAAGTTTGAGTTTCTTCGTTTGTCCTTTGAGACATTTTAGAACAATTATGACTATTTTTGTGTCAATACTGGTCATGCTTAATAATGTTTGTTTTAAACTGATCTGTGTTGAACTACTATCTAGTTCAACAGTTCTTAATGGGTCACTGCTACATGCAGAAAACGACATGGTTACTGGAAGATTTACCCTTTACCCTTAGAGACTTTAAATGAAGCACGTAGTATCATTGTCTTTCCAGGTAGGTATTTTTTTTAAAAATATCCTATAATGCAGGGATTTATTTAATACTCATTAGCATCGTCTAACGCCCATAGCACGGGACCATAGAGTGTCTTCTTCGTAGATGTGGTTGACTGAAGCTCAGATATGATGATACTGTGGAAAGAGCTGTGGTTACACAACACACCAGGTCTAGGTCAGGTGTGTTGTGTAACCACAGCTCTTTCCACAGTATCATCATATGGGAGAAGCAGCACGTGACATTTTATGTGCCTGACCTTTTGCAAAGTCAGTCCTCTGGGCGTTAGGAACAAAACCAAAGACGAGCAGGGGATAGCTTCAAATGGGCTTTCGTGACTGCAGCTCTGAAAACATTGTTTATATAAATAGTAAAACCAACCAAATATCTAACACTGCGGGTTAGAAAATATTATCGTATGGATCAATTCTATTAAATACCTGACAGTCATTAGAGTGAAGTGGGTCTGGATTTGATGCCTTGGCAAATATATATATAAAAGCCCAGTGACCAAATGGCAGAATGACCAGAATGACCACCAGGAGCTTCCCCCTGGTGGTCAGTGTGCTCCCACAGTGGAAGCACCGCTTGGCTGACCAAGATGAGCGGTGCTCCCACAGCAGGCCGATCTCCACAGGTCACACCCCCACCAGTGCACTAAATCATGCACCGGGCCCCTAGTATTGAAATGAAGGTAACGAAATCTGGATAGATTATGATAACAATTCAAAAATTATAAAGTAACATGATTTTATTGTATTGTATATAAAAATTTTGAAGCTCACAAAGCAACCTGCTAAGAATAGTGTTTACCTGTGGTGTTGAAATGGTGCAGTTTTTCCTATTTTTGTATCTGTGTTTTCAAATGTTTTTTCCAGAAAGAGGAATAATGTGCCTTATTATAACACAGGTGCCAGCAGCCATTATGACACAATAGCACCAACAACAATGCCCATGGTCAGTGGTGGAGGGTCCATGCCTGAAAGATTTTATTCTAATTTCATTATGAACTCTGTCCAAGTGTTACTTGGGAAAGTTGCTCAGCCCTAAGTGCCTGGGTTTCCTCTCTTTCCAGCGAGGATAGTGCTAGTACCAACCAAAAGGGAACAGGCAGAGAAAGCCCCTGGAGTGTATTAAGCACTGCACACATTTTTAAGAATAATTAAGCCTAAGCAGATACATAAACACCAATTTCATTTTGGTTCACAACTGCGGTCTCTACTACACTCTCCGCATGAGCTTTGTCCTGGGTGAGCTCTAAACAGATGCCTTCTGGCGGAAGCTGGAAGATGCCCGAGTGTATTTGTTTCGTCACACACAGAGGCTCACTGAATAAAGGGCACGCTTTGACCTCTGCACTTTATTTTACATACAAATGTAGATGGCTATTGCAAGGTACTCTGAGGCCAAGTTCATTTTTATATACAGGATGTCCACCCCAAAGGTCTACACACACTTCGAATAATGATAACGGCCGTGTTTATTAAAACACATTTCCTTTTCAAAATCGAGCCATCAGTTGGTAGAAGTGCATATACAGTGTTGGGGGGGACACCCTGGTTCTCAAATGGTAAACAAGTCATGAATGCCTTTATGAGTAATAAACATTTCAAAATGAAGGAAAGATCCGATCAAAGACTCTCTCATCATTGAATCAGTAAAGAGCTAGATTTTAAATGCTGATTAATAACTGAAGAACTTAATACTTAAAACTAGCATGATTGCTATGAAGATTTATGTAGATTAATGCAGAGTTGTGCTATTGGTAGTGGTTTAAATTATAATGAACCAAAATATTGAAGTAATTTGGATTAAACTTTTAGAAGCTATATTATCAATATTAGAAATGAAAATATTTTTCTGACTAAATTGTGATTAACATAAAATTTGCATTATTTATTTTAAATCAAAACTATTTTTGCCTCCTGAATTAGAAGAGTTATTATTTAAATATTTTTATTGATTTCAGAGAGGAAGGGAGAGGGAGAAGATAGAAACATCAATGATGGGAGAGAATCATTGATCAGCTGCCTCCTGCATGCCCCATACCGGGAAGCAAACCTACAACCCAGGCATATGCCCTGACCTGGAATTGAACCCTGACCTCAATGACTCAACCACTGAGCAACACCAGCTGGCTTTGCCTCCTGAATCTAATCAGCAGGTACAGTCTATGTTTTTATTTTTATTTTTGTATCAGAAAGAGAAATGCCATGTAAGCCAATTCCTTTTGTATTCTTAGCTAATGAGATCATTAAAAACAAAAATTAATTATCCACTATTTAATTATTTTTGCTTATATTACACTGATAAAAGTAAGATGACCAGGTATGAAAGTACAAAACAATTCATGTGTTATACAACTGCCTTAATTGTATATGCAATACAAAACAACTCCCAGATCTGAGAAAAATGGAAGATTCAAAAGTAAATTTTATAAAAAGTGTCCCCTACACACTTTCACATCACTCCACGTTCTTCATGGTCTGTCTTACACTTAAAATAGCTTTGTAGAAACATTTTCTTTCACTAAATAATGCAGTTCTCCCTTTCATATTAATTTACACTACACTTTAAATGCCACAAACATTCCCTAAGAAGGTCTTGCATTAGGTATTCTTTTCTAATTCCATTGAAAGACTTCTAACTAGTGTTTTATTCATTTTTAATGACTATTTTTTGGTTGTAAAGAAGGAAGAGAAAGAAATTTTGTGTAGATAAGACAACCGTGTTGTTTCTCTATCTAAAGCCCCCTGTGTGGCGTACCACAGTTGTGGCCATGCTCTGTGCACTGCCCACGTGGTTCCTGAACTGTGGCGGCATGCCCACGCTCCTGCACACACAGCACTGCGCTCCGAGGGATCGCTCTCCGGGTATATTCATGGAAGCCTCGGCTAGATCCCACTTCACGTGGCTCTGCTCTTCATTCTGCAGCAATTTGTCAACTACTCCATGCAAATGTGCTGAATAAGCTCATTTGCAAGACAACTCTGTCTCCTCTTTGGAAAATGTCTCCAGTAATGTATGCATATGTAAGCAACTTTAGAGTAAAGGTATAAATAAAATATCCAATCTTCTTGATGGTATAAGACCGAACAATTTCATAATGAATTCAACCAATATCAATGACCAGCTTCAATATTTTAGATAAAAATATTCATATGCAATTTTTCTTAAACATTGAGTTCTATTTTAAAGTGGTGGTTTTTCTTCTATATTTTATATTCTACGAGAGGCCCGACGCACGAAATTCGTGCAAGAAGCTCACATGCAGCCCAGCTGCTCTTGGCCCTGTGGCCCCAAGGCCCCATTGTCCAGTGGCCCCACCCACTTGTCCTTCTAGAAGGTCGTCCTGCCATTTGGTCTAATTAGCGTATTAGCTCTTTATTAGATAGGATTTGATCTTGTGACTATCAAAAAGTAGTATTTACAAATATAGTTATATTATTAAATATTTTAATGTATTAAAAATTAAATATTTCTTTTGCAATTATTTCTCTTTATATATATCTTCTTCCTTTAAAAAATCTTCTAGAAATATGGCATTATTTTATTCCCTAAATTCACTAATTCTTTTAATATGCACTGTGTATTTTGCAACATGTAAACATCTTAAAGTGGAAATGACATACAAGTACTATTTTAAAATTTAAATTTATCAAGTTGTTAATTGATTACACTGAATTTGATATATAATTGACCAAATCCAATAGGTAAAAAGAATGACTACTATATTTAACAGAAGGTAGAGCATGGAAGAGTCTGTTAAAATCATTGACTACCTGCCCTAGCTGATTTGGCTCAGTGGATAGAGCATCGGCCTGCGGGATGAGGGTCCTGGGCTCCATTCGGGTCAAGGGCATGTGCCAGGGCTGCAGGCTGGATCTGATGCCCAGTCCTGGTTGGGCTCATGTAGGAAGCAACCAATCGATGTGTCTCTCTCACTTCAATGTTTCTCTCTCTATGTCTCTTCCCCTCCTTTCCACTCTCTCTAAAAGGCATTGGAAAAATATCCCGGGGTGAGGATTAACAAACAACAAACAAAATTTTAAAAATCTCTAACTTCCTGGTGGCTTCTTGCTTGAGCTGAAAGGGATTCTAAGATCCATCAGTCGGTGTAGGCTACACCCCCCTGAGAAATTCTGAATTCTCTCTCTCCCTCTACACCAAGTGTGTCTTTAATTCCGTAATTCCACTCACTGTGCTGTCTGAAGGTAGCTTGCCTTTCAGGGTGAATGTGGAGAGGGACAATGCCATACTTTGGGGGTACGGGGCACAGCGATCTGGATGACAGAGATCTTCTATCATCCCTGACGGAATTAAGCATTTATGGTCATGGACACAATGAAAAGAAAACCTCTCTTAGCGGGCCAAGGTCAATGCCTTCCAAGTTCTCATCAATGGTGATATTAGTGTTACCATTAGGCAGGCAAGCCCTCCTCATCGGTGAGGGGCCAGGGGAGGAGAGCTTGTCTGCGCTGCGCACTGCACCCTCGGGGCCGCTGGCCTGGAGCGGAGCGAAGCGGGGTCTCCGGCCCTGGACAGTGGAGCTGGAGCGCTGACTCTGGCCTCTGCGGCCTCAGCTCGGCAATCCCCACCCCGGGACCTGCATGGAGAGCCGCACTTGGCAGTGACCACTCAGGTGCTCAGGTCTTTCTGGGTAAGAAGTGGTCCCGATAAACCCCGGCTTCTTGAACAGGATTTGGTGGGTAGCTGTGTTCGCGGGCCAGGTGCAAACATAGCAAGAAGCAGGGGAAATATTTAGTTCCAGAGACATAAACACATCTCTCAGTGGAGTAATTAATGCCAAAGGCAAGACTCGGGCCCTGGTGCTGGCACTCAGCATGGAGCCCAAGCCAGAAACCTCACCTACGGCCTGCAGGGCACATGGGGCCTGTGGTCTCTCCTGGACCGTCTCTGCTGAGTCGCCGGCTCCCTGATGAGGTTACTGGTTCCACGGGTGGTGACTGAGCCAGTGTCATTGCTGACGGGCTCGGAGGGGAGCAGAGAGAGAAGTCTGAGGGTGATCGGCAAGCCTGGATTTATTACACAGCTTCTCTGCAAACGCGGTGATGTTCCTGCTTTTAGAGGGCAAATACATGCCCCTTTCTATGTCCACAGGGGGTCCTGATGCCTTCAATGTGAAAAAGAGCTGTCCAGCATCATGTCCTGTGCCGAGAGCAGTGTTTTACACCCAGGGTCTGTTTGGGAAAGAGAACACGCTGGCAGTCCGCTTAACTGCGCATAAGCGTTTTTCTCTTGCTGAAAGAGAACGTGAAATTTTCAGAATCACGATTTCCCATCACATTAGTTTTCCAAAAGTTCGATTCTCCGTCAGGTGGTTAGGCACAGGCCCGGGTTGTGGGCTCAGTTCTCAGGAGGGAGCGTGCAGGAGGCAGCCGATCCATGATTCTCTCTCCTCATAGATGTTTCTATTTCTCTCTCTCTCCCCCTACCTCTCTGAAATAAAAAAATAAATAAAAATGAAAATAAAAATAAAGCAGCCAGGTAGCATGGAGAAAACGTTACTTTCCAGTACTGAAGCAGAAAAAATTATATTTCTCTACTTGCGACCAAGCACCGCCCTTGCGTTGTGGGCCTGGCTGAACCTGCGGGGATGTATATAGTTTTGTTCCTGCATCACCGCTCCGGAGCCACATCAAAGAGCCTGGAGCGGAGAATCGATATCTCCGTGGCAGCGGCAGCAGAGCCTGGAGATGCTGTTTACTGTCGCTCAGGTTACAGCCTCTCCAGCAGCCCCGAGAGCCCCTAGCCCTGGGCCTGCACAGCCCCCCCTGCACCCCCCCTGCAGCCCTGAGGGCCCCCCTTTCATCTCACAATGAGGCCGCCTCGCGGGAGGGAGAAACAGAGATAAAAACAAGCCGGGAAGGGCTTCTAGGCCGGGCATGAAGTGCAGTGTTTCAAAACAGCCCCCGGCATTGTGCTCTGAGGGCTGAGCTACCGAACAGCTAACAGCTAAGCGGGGGCGGGGGGGGGGGGGGGGGGGGGGCGAGGGGCAGCATCAGGCTCCTGGCTGCACAACGGGCGCCCGCCAGCTCCAGGCACCCACAATGGCAAGGGAAGTGGAAAGGACTGAGAGCTGCCTCAGAAGCGTTTCCAATGACTGCCCCCCGATGGAGACCCACATGCCTGCGCGGACGGCACTGTTCAATGTCGCCTGTTCTATATGTTAGACGGTATTTGCTCAGTGAACTCCAAAGAGCAAGGCGACAAGGGATGCTTCTACCAGATAATATTGCTTCAGCAAAACAGTGATAATAGAGCAAAGGTCTACTAGTTTTAAGCAGATTTTCTCATGTTAAAGCAAAAATCTTTTTTTCAATTCTTCCTATTGCTTTTTTTAAAATTTATCTACAATGTTGAAAGTATTATAGATGTCCTCTCCTCCCCCCACCCACTCACCCCCCTCTCTCCTCCTCCCTGCCCTCCCCAGGCCATCCCTGCACCATGTCTGTCCATGGGCTATGCATATATGCAGCCAAGTTCATCGGCTAATCTCTCCCCACCACCGCCTTCCTCTGGAATACCTCAGTCTGTTGCATACTTCAATGCCTGGGTCCATTTTGTTCATCAGTTTATTTTGTTCATTGGATTCCACCTATAAGTGAGATCATGGGATCCTTGTCTTTCTCTGATGGCCTTATTTCACTTAGCGTGATATTCTCCAGGTCCCACCCTGCTGTCTCACAGGGGAAGAGACCCTTCTTTTTCACTGCTGCGTAGTATTCCCTGGTGTAAATGTCCCACAGCTGGTTTTTCGCCCCTCTCATCGACTGATGGGCACTTGGGCTGTTTCCTGATCTTAGCTATTGTAAACAATGCCAGATAATAAAGCTTTATTTCAGAAATAAGATGTGTTCATTTTAATAACCATGATCGCATGCTCAGGTAAAATCAGTAGCCACAGATGATTTGAGCTTCATAAAAATGATACTCCTTGAATGAGTGGCAAGCAGAATTCGATGTTTTATGAAAATGAAAGCAAAATAAAATGCCACACAAACCCCTATAGTTTGGCTATGATGAAACATTACTACTTAATAGATATACACGCCATAACATTATAATGCCATTCATCACATCATAATGCCATTCATTGTGTTCAAAATAGCTGCGGTGCAGTGAACTCAAACAGCTCCCAACAGGAAGACCGAGGATCTCCGAGCGGCTCACCATGGAGTCAGCACAGCTTTTCACTCTGCACCTGCTGCCCAGGCCCGGCCTCACTGAGGTCTGCCTTCAGGCTCTGTCCTCACGCCCTTTGCCCCTATTTGTTTAAAAATGTCCATTGGAGCTGAGACACTGGAACGGAGAGCATGACGGAGGCAGGAAGGCGTCTTCCTCCTGCCTGTGTGTTCATGGGTCAGTGAGGTGGGAGGAGGAGGAGGAGGAGGCGGGCTGAGGCAGAAGGTGAACCCCTCAGGCCAGCATCTTTGCACCCCATTTCCACCGCAATGCCTGCCCCATGGAGACACAACGTGGTCCATTCGTGAACCAGGAAGGAAAGAGGCCCAGAGAGGCCTCTGCACTCAGTTCTCTGTGGCTGATAGTTTTCTTTTAAACAAGAAAGAAAAGTACATCCAGTCTGTCACTTAGGAGGTATATTACAGAAACATGCATTTGTCCCAGGGAAAGTCACCAGCCGTTTTAAACTCACCTGGCCCTCCTCCCGTGCTTGGAGAAGCTCCTGTTTCAGACCTCGGGGCACAGCTAAGACCCCAAACCCGCTAGAGTCAAAGGCCCATCTGGCCTTTCCCAGGAGCGACTTCTCTCTCTCATCCTCTTTCAGAGGGAGAGTGTGAAATGGAGTTCTAACTCCATGGCTGACTTATATAAATGTACAAAAATGTAAGGAAAATAAAAACAAAAACAAAACACACACAGCCAAACTATAGAGGTTCCTGTGGCATTTTGTTGTGCTGTCATTTTGGTTCTTGCCAAAATGAAGGTTTGAAACCCCAAATGTGACTCCGTGTGCCACTGCCGCGCGCTGTCGGGGATGACAGAAGTGACGGCGGCTGTCCTGGTCAGCACGGCCACAGCAGTCACGTGGGTGCTGTGTCAGAGACAGGCATTGCTCTGAAAAGTTAATCAAAATTGAAGCGCAAAATAATTCCCTGATTAAGTAAATTTACGGAAGTGAAGTGAATATAAATATTTGTCTTCTTGGCAATAACTAATTAAGATACATATCTAGTGGGCTTTTGATTTCATGTGTCTCCAGTCAAAGTTCACATATCACCCAGTTTCCCCAAACCTGTTTTCCCGCCCTCCTCATCCCCCAGCTGGCCTGTCATTAACCATCTCAGGCCAGGGCCCCGGAGGCACCTTGCACATGCCCCCACCCCTCCCATCAGCAGCAGCGCCGGGGTCACTGGGGTCACTGCAGGAGTCCTCTGTGCACAGCCCCCAGCAGCTCCTTGCGGACGCTGCCCCTCTGTCTCCCCTGTGCTGGACTCCGCTCACTGGCCTCCCTGTTGCTGCTCTTGTTCCCTGGACTTCTACTCGGTCCGCTGGCCGGAGTGGCCCTTTTCAGTTCTCACTCAACTGTGTTTCCCACAGCGCCAGCCTTCACACAGCATCTCTCTAGTCAATAAAAAGTAGGATGTGCAAAAAGAAGGCACAGGTAGGTGGATGCACAGAAGCCCAGAGAAAGAGGACATCCTGAGGTCCTAACTTCTAGCATTTTCCACTAACCAGGTTTTAAGTCCACCAGTGACCAGGTTATATGATTAAGAATGCAAGGATCCTTCCTACAGCTACAGGGACAAAGGGCTCAGCTAAACAGGATCCGATTCCAAGAAAGGCAGAGAACGCTGAGCGCAGTGGGGGAGGGGGTTGGTGGGGGACCCGGGAGGAGGGCGGGCGTGAGGCTGGTGCTTCCCATCCCTGTACATTTTCACAACTTGCCTGCCTTAGAGCGGCAAGAAATGCCCCCTCAAAAACTGGAGATTTTATCTGGTCTTTTCTGGATAGTTAGGGCTTCAAACATAAAGTAGAAGTAGAAAAAGCAGAGGTATTATATATTTTCTGCAACTGCTTAGTTGAATAAAGTAATTTATACCTCATACCCTGATGTTTCACCATGTAATAGAAGGAATCTCACTCTTTGAATGTGAAAACAATCTTTTAAAATTAAAGTTCTTATTTGGACTTATTTTACTGATGCTATGAATGATTATGATATAAATCTTTCAAAAACAGTCATTACAAACAATACATTTTTATGGAAATAAATGGTAAAATTATGATTCATTTTGCTTGGGGATTATACACAATACCGTATATGTAAATAATATATATATATATATATATATATATATATATATATATCTCCATACATATATTCTAAGTGAATATGCTTCACTTAAGAACTGAAATGAAAATGAAAAAATAAAGCATACAAATTCTACACAGTATTTACTGTATAAGTATAATTGCAATTAATATTTACTATTAGATATATAATATATAATTTTAAAATTTGGAATGGAAGTAATTATATACTGTTATAAATAATTCATGTTCCAAGTTCAGTATAGGGAGCTAGTTAAAACTTTAAAGAATATTTTAAAGGACAGTTTGAAATAAAGCTTTGATAAAATAAAAGCAAAATGGAAATAGACTTAGTCTATAACTATGTGGCATTCTAATATTTTTCTGAAAGGTTTTTTAAAGCATATTTTGGGAAATGCTTTTAGATATCTGAGCAAATTGAAATGTTACACATTTTAAAATTTTTATTTTTTGGAAATTACACTGAACTATAGCTATAGGATAGTGCCTCTTCCTTTAGAATAGTGCAGTTACAAAAAGAATGTTTTAAAATGTGGTGGATAAGTACCTGGAGGTTGAGAGCAGTTAGATGGTTTGATTCCAGGAATAAGTATCATTTTATTAGGGACATATTAGAGGATAGACATTTAAAAGGTTCATTTCAATTTCTTTTTGAATCAAGCATTACTCTGTCAATAACAATTTGAATTTAAATGTAAAGATACATTTATTTCCAGAAATTGGGGTAATTTGACTGAAACCAATAGTGCATTTCTACCGGTGAATGAAGAAGCTAATATATATGTATGGTAAATTAAGCTCTGTACCTAAGTGTATAGAGAGATAGAGAGATAGAGAGACAGAGAGACAGAGAGATAGATAGAGAGAGAGATAGATATAGACATAGGTATATAGAGAGATACTAGAGGCCTGATGCAGGGAGATTTTTGCAGGAATGGGCCTTCCTTTTTTTTTTTTTTTTTTTTTTTTTGCTTTTATTTTGTCCAGTATTTGCAAAATAGTTTTAAAATGAGCAATAAACTTAAAGAATCACTATAGAATCCTTCAATAATATCAATGTTAATGATCAAATTCAAAACATAGTCTGTAGGTTAAATGAATTTACCATTTTCCCTGTGAGAAACTCAATAAGCATCAGAGACTATCCTACATATTCCTGGATGATGGACACTCCTGGGGGAATTATATCATCAGCTAAGGGCCGGGAGGAAGGCACAGTGGGAGCAGAACGGGTCTGGAGGGAAGGACACGGGGGAGCGATTTCACAGCGGGGAGTTTGTGACTAAGGCTGTCAAGTTTGATGGTGGAGCCTCTCCCTTCTATGACCTCACAAACCTCAGTAACTCCGCCAGGAGAATGGTGAGAGGATGTGCGGATGCTGTTCTTTCGCTCTCCCTCTGACATCCACCTGCAGACCGCCATCACCAAGCCGGTCCCTAACTACTCATCCTTCCGAGCTCAGCGCCCACCAGGAGAGCTCGTGCCCTTCAGGGGCGGATTCTGAAAGCACTCTGTTTTCTCTCTGGAACCTAAGAAGCCGGATTCATGTGTGTGTAGCGAGGTCTGCCTCTCCCGGACTCTGTCAACCCCGGTGGGCAGAGACGGAAGTGATCTGAACACATCATAGAGCGTTTCTCCTGGAAGATAAAGACACCAATTTCCATGCATGAAGAACTCACACAAGGACAGGACTCTGTTTAATTTGTTCCCTGTTTGTTCACTGGAGCATAACACAGAGGTCAAAAATCACTGAACAGCCATTGAATGAATATGCAACTATTAAATAATGTATATTTATTGACATGCAAATTCGTGCGGATGTACAGTTAAAAGAAAAAGCAGGTTGTAAAAAATAGGCATTTAGAACTCATTTAAAAATATTTATATGGAACATATAAAATGCATTTAAAGTGTACAGCAGCATACACTAATCTGAAAAATATATTTAAAGCCATTCATTACATTTACTATGCCTGGAGGATTCGATGAGATGTGGTGTTCCCATTCTTTTGTTTCTTTACACTGTCCAAATATATTATGAACATGTATTACTTTAAAAGTAGAAAATAAAAATTCCATATGAAAAAAAAATACCCTGTTGGTAATAGGATATTACAAAAAATAAAGATTTCCCCAATCACAGCTTCCAAAAACAAAGAAACAGGATTTCGGAAGCCATGAGTGATGGACTGAAACAACTTAAGAGGCAGCTGCCCCAGACCAGGTCCTTGATGGTCACAGACTCAACAGAAGGCAACGCTACCTTTTCCACCTCAACTCTGCACCATTGGACAGACTACAGAGAGGAAACTGCCAGCACGGCGGGCCTGGGCCTTGGCTGGGCCATGGTGGGTTTAAACAGAACACTATCCACACAGTGACCCCAAACTGTTACTGCAGGTCTTTCTTACAGCCACCTCCCCAACCCCGCCCCATGAGCAGGCGGGCACGCCTCTTACAACAGCTCCCTGATACCTATGAAATCTTTGGTCTCTTCTCCTGTCATTCCCTCAACTGACAGAAGAAAAATGTCACTCCACTTGCCAGACTGAAGATTCAAAAGCAGCAAGTTAATAACAGCTATTAACTCAGGCACCCACGTCCTTGTACAACCTCCTCAAGTGTGCTCTTATTTTTGTTAAAAAAAATGTAACGGGATACATAAATATTTCACTTACTTTTTAAAACAGATTCTGTATTTAAGTGCCCTGGTACATGCCTGACAGGATATTTTTAAATCTTTCCTTTCCAAGGGAAAACGGACATGGAGCATACCCTTCCATATCTACTCTACTACGCATTAGTATCATAAATCTAATGGCAAAGATAATATTAGCAAAGTTATGATGGTGCAATGCTCAGATATCTGCTATTGTGGTGACCGTGTTGATTACTGCTATTTTATAGAGTCATTGAGCAGCTTAGCCTAGTTTGTACAACTGAAGAACAAGCAGTTGATCTCAGAGCCACCAAACCCCAGTTCCTCTCAAGCTATTTCTTCCCTCATCCTCTCCAGTTCCTCCACTCAAGGTAACTAGTAATTTCATGTCATAATTAGTGTCTCGGGCCATTCTGAACAATAGAGCCTATGATGTGGGAAATTGTTCCCCTCCCCCAAAGAATGTCAGGACTATGAGCTCTGGCCAGAGAAAGTTCTGGAAGAACAAGAGTGACTACTAACATCGACAGCAGTTGATATGAACCAGAGATGGTGATGCTTCTTCTTTTCAGATAACATGAACATTCCACCATAGAGCTCACAGTAGGAAGAGAGTGTAAAAACCGGCAACACAATTAATCAGCATGATCATGTTGGATATCACATTACATGACGCCACATTGCCCAGCACCTGTCTGGCACATGATAGCATTTAAATATTTTTTATAATCTATTTTATTGATGTTTTACAAAGAGGAAGAGAGTTAGAAACATCGATGAGAGAGAAACATCGATCAGCTGCCTCCTGCACACTCCCTACTGGGGATGTGCCCGCAACCAAGGTACATACCCTTGACCAGAATTGAACCTGGGACCCTTCAGTCTGCAGGCAGGCTCTATCCATTGAGCCAAACCAGTTAGGACAGCGTTTAAATATTTGCTTAATGATTTTTAAATGCAATGTGAGCTCATATATGCATCTTGGCTACTCTTAGTAGTTTAATGTTAAAGCCTATTGGCACATTGTATGTCCAATTAATAGTTATTGAATAAACTGAGTAGGTGAATTAGAATTATTTAAGGACACATCTTCTTGATCCCTACAATGGAAATAATGTTGCTAATAACTGATTGGTTTGACATATTTCAAGTTCCCAGCCTGGAGTTTAGAATGTACTGGTGTTATATATTCTGGGAAATGTTATCTTTCCACCTGGCCCTCTTCCCAGTTAACACGGGGTCTCACGCTGTGTCCGTGTTTATTTCTGAGCTAACATAAAGCCTGTGGCAAGTGCCATCTTACGCTCGGTCCTTTGGATGGTTTTGAGATAGAGGAAATGGCTCAGCTAAGAGTGTCTCATTGCACTGAGTGGAACGTATGAAAATTCCAATTAGCGAAAGTTATTTTAGTGGGTAACTACTGTGTATCCCAAATTATATTTATCCATTACAACTTTGTCGTCAAATATTGGATGCGGCCTGTAGTTAGCGTGGCCGTGGATTTGCATTTCAGCTGGAGACAAAGACACCTTCGCTTTGTCTTCCCTGATTAGCACTGCCAGCTCTGTAATTTCCCGGCTGCTCACAGAAACAAAGCCAGCCAGCTCATGCCGAAAGCCTATTCTCCAAGACATAAATATTTGCTATTCAGAAAGCCTCAACGAGGGCTCAGTTATTTCAAACTGAAGAAAGAAAATTACTAGTAATGATTGGTTTCAGCTAACGAAATGCTTTTATGCAAATGGGGAACCCTAAATATGACCTGGAAACAAAGGACTGCTTAACAGTTACTATTAAGCAATGCATTAGTAGATCAATTAAACAGGACTCTCCGGCGAGTGTGCGGTGCAGGGGCTGCCATAGCATCCCGGGAAGGAGAGGCCCTTGAGTGCGGATTTATTGCCACAAGACTGCAAAGCGCTCTCTGTCTGTTGGCGGCTGGTTGTAACTCAAGTTGAAATAAGTCACTTCTTGGAAAAAAGCAACGTCCTGTCTGCATATGGTGGCTTTGCAGAGATGAGCTACACGGTTCTCTCTCCTCACTCCGCTGCTCCTTAGAGATGCCACGCAGACACACCGTCTGTCCGTGCGGCCCCACCACCCAGATCTGTGTCTGCAGAGACCTGCTAGAGCTAAGCATCGCGTGTCTAAACTGAGGTGGCTCCACAGGAGAAACAGACAGACGACTCACTATCAATGTCCGCCGCCTCCTTTCTGGCTGTGCTGGTGAAGCCAGTCTCCGCCAGGACGCTGGGCTAGGCCATGTGCCCTCCGATGCTGGAGAGGAGACACACAGGACCGGGCGGAGGAAGGCGTCAGGGACAGCACAGAGCCGATGAGAGGCCTGGCCAGCCCCACAGCCGATCTGGAAATAAAGTGTCCTTCAGGGTCAGAACGGTGACACCAAGAGGCTTGGGACTGACTCCGCCCAGTGATGAGTGATTGGATGCGGCTTGTTCCAGGAACGGCGTTGCCTTAGGCCAAGTGGCTGCCACTGCGCCAGGAGCCGACAGCTGACCCTGACCGCTCTCCTGACCGCGCTAGATCCCTGAAAAGCGGGCCGCGCACCTTCATGCGCCCACAAAACGCTTACATCCAACGTTTAAAAGCAACGATCAGCCTACATCCATAATCCCTTCTTTGTCAATGTAATATTATCTCAACACATGGTTAATGATTACGTGACTTGATCTTTAATCATTAAAATATTAAGAACTAAAAAAAAAATACCAATTTGGGCTGCAGTATTAGTGTATGATGATAACAGGTGCAAAATTCACATTGGCAAAAGAGACTGTATCCACAGAAAGCTAACATGTCTATTGTATTAAAATGTGGAAGCTCTGATTCAATAGGGAAATGGTGAAAGGAGTATTTCCAGATACATTCTGCTCAAAAAATAATCAGCTCTGGTTATTATAAATAGCGGTAAAGAAATTACTATAGCTGCATAGGTATCCAAAGGCTCTCCCTTTGGGAAACACAGCGGTGTGAGGACGCTGGCGGTAAGATGATCATTTCACACTGAATGTATCTGAGAAACCAGGAAATTACAGAGGGGACATTGCCACCAATCACTGAACCTCTAACATTATTTATTCGAATTTGTACGAAGGCTAAGGAGGTTAAAGAGAGGGACAAAAACATGTAGCAGAACAATTATTTAAAAAAGATAAAAAGCAATTAGTTACTCAGGGGTCATGGGATTGACCTCTCCGGAAAATGGCCCAGGGATTTCTGCCTGAGATCCGAGTGTCGGAAAAGAGCGGCTACCGTCTGGCACCCCAGGGCTTCCGGCGGTGGCAGGAGGAACTTCATAAAACCATTCATAATTACCACATACGTGCTAGCATGAATCACCTAACTAATTTTAATTTAAAAGTCCATCTTAAACGTCCACCGTTATCATGTGCAGGCCCAGAGGGTGCTGAGGAAGGCGCAGAGTGCTGACAGTGATCCTAGACAGAAAGTGAACCTGACTTAGAACCCCGTCAGTTAGAACCATCTCAAATGCTTCTGGTAACGAGTTTCCCCTTCACGCGGTAAGTCTCTGAAAAGAGTCTCCTCCTGATGTTCTAGAAGTAACCTTATAACAGGGTAATCTCTGACTGAAAGCACGTTCTCAATCTTACATAACTGGGGCAGGTACTCAATGGGCTCCATGGCAGAGTATGATGAAATAAAGGAACCACTTGAATTACTTAGCTCAATAGTGTCAAAAGATCCAAAGAGACAACAAGAACGCTCAGAGAAATAATTAGTTTCACACGCTGGGCAAAAACTTCTGGAAAAGTTTTGAGGCAGGTATGCGTCTAAATTTGGATATCGTCTGAAAACGCACTAACTGTTTGGAAGAGAACTGCATTGTCTGTCATTCATAGCATATACATTACAGTAGGTTTCACATATTTGTTTTAGAAAACATGTGGTTTTTATATGTGGTTCAAATGAAAACTAAAATCAAGCAAAATGTATTTAATTATATGACTTTATGAAACAGCTCTAGATTTAATAATAACCTATGTCACGGTGATACAATTTATTTAAAGAGACTACGTAAGAGCCAATATAGCCTCCTTTACCTTATTTTAGAATGCCTTCATCATTAATATTTTCCTCTATATAAAATTATATAAATATTAAGATATATAAAATTTGCTAAGAGCAGAACTTAACTGTTGAAACACACACACAAAACGATAGACAAGATGACAAATGTGCTAATTTGCTCAGTAAGAGGAATCTTTTCATGACATATACATCCATCAGTTTACCACATTGTACAGTTCAAATCTATTTTCTCAGCTGTCCCTCAATAAAAGCGGGGGAGGAGGTTCGTGGTGGGAAAAAATGGCTAGTAAAAATGATCAAATATGTAGATCAAAAGAAGACAACAATGTAAAATAATTGTAATTCTGTTCATCCATATATTAAGTAAATATTCAAAGCACTAAAATAGTATATAAAATAAAAAAACTTTCTTAGGCTTGGCATTGCTTTGAGTTGCAATAAGAAAGTTAAAAAGTAATGGGAGAATAAGGACAGGTATGTAACATCTTAATCAATAAAGAAATTTTTTTCAAAAGTTAAAAAGTAAGTGCTGAAGAGAAACCACCGCAGACAGGCTTCGGGAGGAAGGAAAACACAGCGCTGTGTGTGGAGCCGTCACTGGGCTGGGGGCTCGCTTCTGGGGAGCAGTCAGTTCTGGGGAGCAGTGAGTCAGCTCTGGGGAGCAGTGAGTCAGCTCTGGGAGCAGTGAGTCAGTTCTGGGGAGCAGTGAGTCAGCTCTGGGAGCAGCGAGTCAGCTCTGGGAGCAGTGAGTAAGCCCTGGGGAGCAGTGAATAAGCTCTGGGAGCAGTGAGTAAGCCCTGGGGAGCAGTGAGTCAGCTCTGGGAGCAGTGAGTAAGCCCTGGGGAGCAGTGAGTAAGCTCTGGGGAGCAGTGAGTAAGCTCTGTGAGCAGTAAGCTCTGGAGAGCAGTGAGTCAGCTCTGGGGAGCAGTGAGTAAGCTCTGGGGAGCAGTGAGTAAGCCCTGGGGAGCAGTAAGCTCTGGGGAGCAGTGAGTCAGCTCTGGGAGCAGTGAGTCAGCTCTGGGGAGCAGTGAGTAAGCTCTGGGGAGCAGTGAGTAAGCCCTGGGGAGCAGTAAGCTCTGGGGAGCAGTGAGTCAGCTCTGGGAGCAGTGAGTAAGCTCTGGGGAGCAGTGAGTAAGCTCTGGGAGCAGTGAGTAAGCTCTGGGGAGCAGTAAGCCCTGGGGAGCAGTGAGTAAGCTCTGGGGAGCAGTGAGTCAGCCCTGGGAGCAGTGAGTAAGCTCTGGGGAGCAGTGAGTAAGCTCTGGGAGCAGTGAGTAAGCTCTGGGGAGCAGTAAGCCCTGGGGAGCAGTGAGTAAGCTCTGGGGAGCAGTGAGTAAGCTCTGGGAGCAGTGAGTAAGCTCTGGGGAGCAGTGAGTAAGCTCTGGGGAGCAGTGAGTAAGCTCTGGGGAGCAGTGAGTCAGCTCTGGGAGCAGTGAGTTCGTTCTGGGGAGCAGTGAGTCAGCTCTGGGAGCAGTGAGTAAGCCCTGCGTTAAGGGTCAGACCCGAGGAGACCGAGCAGCACTGTGGAGTGAGCGTTGGGGCAGCAGCTGCGAGGCCCACAGTCACCATGACATTGATGCCGGCTGAAGAGTTCAGAGACTCCGTCGCCACTGCAGACCAGGATCGATGGCTGCGGCCAGCACTCCCAGACACTCCCAAGGGGAAGCAGATCTTTATTTTAGGGAAAACGGAGGGAAGTGCTGCAGCCCAGCCAGGCGGGAGGGGGAGGGGGAGGCAGGCACCTGTCAGGCAGGCACGAACCCCCATTTGTTTGCGATTTCTCGCTCTCATCATTGCCCTCTCTTCATAAGGTCAATTTTCCCATAAAACTTTATTCAATCATCCTAATTACTAATTTTGAGGAAAATTTAAACAACATGAAATAATTGCTTTAAATACGTTTTTAAGGCATTCCTGATGACCTGTGAACAGCGCTTTCTTGCCCGGGGATCTGTGTCTATGAAGCGGTGGCTGCCCGGTGACTGTGTCCGGATGATCTTACAAGCCGCCTGATGTACTTCCCGTCTCATCTCCCTCATTTCCTCTCCCCCTCCGGAGCAGAAGCCACGGTTCGGGGACTCCGCCTCTAACTCTGCATGGAGGAGGTCCTCCTTCTACTGGAGGGACAAAGAAGGCGTGCCTCTGTGAGGGCTGCTTTGCTCATGTTTAATCAGATAATCAAAAGCTGACTATTTTTTAAAGAAGTAAAAGCAAAACAGGCAGCACATCTCTGCTGTAAAAATCCCTAATTCCACTTAAAATATGGACACATTATTTTAATTTCCTTAAAAAATTAAAGACCACTAAGTGATATTTAGAAAAGAATCACATAGATTATTGAAACTGTTTTCTAAACATTCAATTTTCCATTGTTATAACTTCATGTGGAAGCCTGGATTACATTATATATACATTATAAATTATGACATCTGTTAAATTAAATATTTTTGATAATAGAAATGTATGAATTTATTAATAATGTGTAAATATGTAGATTAATGTCTAAAAGATTTTTCTCTCACTGAAGGGGTTTAGAAAAATGTTAACCTACTACTGTTTTCTTTGTAACCTCTCTATCTCCCTAGAGATTTTAAAAAACAATTTAAGGGATGGCTTTTGTAAAGAAACTGATTTTATATAAAAGGTGTAGTTTTGCATAAGTAACTATTCCCAATAAAGAAATGGGATTGGATTTCTTGTTTTTTGTTTTGTTTTGTTTTATTTTGTTTTGTTGCCTTGTTTCTATTTACTTTTTAAAAAAATATATTTTGATTGATTTCAGAGAGAAGGGAGAGAGAGAGGGATAGGAGCATCAATGATGAGAATCATTGATTGGCTGCCTCCTACAAGCCCCCTACTAGGGCTTGAACCTGCAACGGAGGCATGTGCCCTTGACCAGAATTGAACCTGGAACCTTCAGTCCACAGACTTATGCTCTGTCCACTGAGCCAAACCAGCTAGGGCTATTTACTTTTGATTCTACTTTGAAATGTGACATCTTGCTTAACATTTTCTCTAATTCATTCAGAAATATGCTTACCATGGAAATTCTCAGAAAGAACTTGATCAGGAAAGTTTTTGTGAAGTAGAAGTTCTCTACCCCCTCTTCACCCCCCAAGAAAGGTACAGCAAGTTTCAGCATAAAAATTCAAAGAATTCCTACAAAAAATACCAACTCCATCTAGGGTTTACTATAATATATTTCATTCCAAACCACATTTTTTTCTAACATCTGATATCCAATCAACATCTCACCAATACCGTGCTCTATGTAAAATATATTATAAAATATCAATATAGATCAGGCTTTTCCTTGAGCTACATAAAAATCCCCTTTGCTAGTATAATACTGACTACTTAAAGACCCATGTTCCTGTTTTGCCGTATCACAATGACTGTCTTCTTTTCTTTTAGTGACTGAGAATGTACCGGAAACAAATATCCCCCCAGACTCTGAATGCTGAGTGTGGCGGGCTCAAACCTCAGTTCTTCCTCACCCCCTGAGCGAGCGGCTCCGAGCGCAGCCTCCTAAGGCCACCTGTTGGCAAAGCACCTCCGAACTTATCCCTCCAGCCCAGACCTTTCTCCCAAGAACCAGAGCATGCATTCCACTGAGTCCTGGGCGCGTATTCCCAATAACAGACATTCTTAAATCTCACAAAGTCCGTGTTTTATGCTGTTTGCTTTTTACAGAGGTATAGTTGGCCTATCATGTTATGCTGCTTTCAGGGGGGAACGAAGTGGTCCCAAGGCTCAGCCTTCACTGACGGGCACTGGAGAGGCCAGCACGGGCTATGGCTCATAGGAGGGTGTTTCCTGTCAAGGTGCTCATGTGACCACTCCATGCTTTGCTTTTCGGTCATACGTACGCTCAGGCTGACAATGCAAGCAATGCTACAACTACAGAATGGCCAGAGGTTCTCAGAATAAACATGCATGTTAGCAGAAGAGCTTTTCAGAAAATGTATTTTCCAAACAGGGTCCAATATGATTTCTTTCGTATGTAGACTGAAGTCCCTAAAAGCAAATGATTTCATTTCTTGGTAGGAACTAAAAATACACAGAGAAAAGCATTGTGCAGTGTGTCGCCATAAAGAGTTATCACGGAATACTTTTACATCAGTGCTCTGATGGGCCACGGAGATCCAAGGAGCCCGTGTGTGGTCCATGAAAGAGCCACGAGAGTTTTGCATAATTTAGAAATACATCAAGTTTACCAGAAAGAAAGCAATTGCATTAAATGTCTTACTGCGCGTCCGGAGTAAATGTGCTCTGTGTATACACTGAGCCTGTGTCTTCAAAAGCAGAGCCTGGCTGTCTAAGGAGCATAATCCAGAAAGGTCACTTCCCCATCTCTCAAGCCAGTCTCGCCGCCCCCCATTACACCAGAGCCCTCTGTTCCCTATGACAGCCCGCACCCAACTCCTACTCACTGCTCCATGGCCCACTTTCTCTTCACCGCAGCGGCCTCTCTGGCTGTGTTACCGGAAACCCCGCCATGGAACTTAGGACATGATAGGTTCATAATGTAATATATTTTATATCGAATCCATTTTACAACTCGATATTAGCGATGTCACCTAAAGCATACTGTAACTTTCAGGATGAGAAGCACATGTTCTACTGTCCCCCGTTTCCTGAAAAACCTAAAATTTTATAGAATTCACAATTGGTTCATACGTTTCACACACAATTGACTGAAAGCTTTAAAAAGTATAATTATAAAAATAGAAGAAAAACAAAGTCACATGTGACTTAAATCCCATTCATCGTTCCTATTCATATCACACTGAAAATTTAATGATGCAAATTTTAATATCAAGGACCTATGAAGACCCTTCAATTAATTCTTTTAGGTATAAGAATAGGACCTATTTAAGGCATACTTGAGAAGTTTTTCTCAGTGATATTGAAATGATTCAAAGTTTAAAATAACTTGTATTTCTTCATGTGTATCAAGAGGTAGGTCATTGAAAGCAGGAGTGGGACACCTTCTCTCTGCTAAGGGCCATTTGGGTATTTATAATGTCATTTGCTGGCCCTACAAATTATCAGCTTAAAAATGAGCCTGCTGCATTTGGTCAAACATTTAATTAACTCACCCCTCATGCTTTGGTAGAGCCAGATCAGAAGATTTTGTAGGCCTTATATTTCAAACAATATTTCCTTAAAATATAGTCTGCTTTCTATTGCATAGGTGGCATAATTCATTGTAGAGAGTGCAAAAACAAATATGGTAAATCCTTGCTGTTTGTGGCAATGGGCTGTAAAAGGAAAAAGACTGCCATTAAAAGTCTGACTCATGTCATTTATTGTTTACAGGATGATCTGTAGGCACAGAGGTTAGTCATCTAAGAATGAGGGCAGAGAGTGAGGAGATTACAGAGTTTTTGGAGGCAGGGTAAGCGGGTTGTCACAGCTGTGATGGGAAAGTCTGGAGTTGACAGAAAGGTGGGGGAAAATTCCCCAGAACTGAAACCTAGGAATTTTTAGTGATGTTACTCTGAGTTATATTGTGAAATAACCCACTGCTGCTCCAAACCTTCAAAAAATTAAGAAGCAAGACAAATAATAAAAAATGCTGGGAGGTTTTGGAGAAAAGGAACCCTCATTCGGTGTCGGTGGAAATGTGAGCTGGCACAGCTGCTCTGAAAAACAGTGTGAAGGAGCCTCAAAAGGTGAAGAATCGGGGTGCCATAGGGCCCAGCAACTTCTCTTCCGGGGATCTAGCCCCAAAATTTGAAAACATTAATTCATAAAAATGTAAGTACCCCTGTGTGCATTGCAGCATTAAACATGGTGTCCAAGATATGGAAGCAACCGAAGTGTCCTTCCATAAAGGCTGGATAAAGGAGGTGTGGTCCGTCCATGTACACAGTGGAATGCTCCCCAGCCACAGAAAAGGGAAACACTGCCATTTAACACGACATGAACAGATCTTGAGAATATCACACTAAGTGAAATACATCATACAGAAAATGTCAAGAACCATATGATTTCACTCACGTGTTAAATACATAGCTGAGAGCAACAAATGAACAAACAAAGAAGAAAAAGAAGGAAAAACAACGGAAACTCATAGACACAGACAGTAGTTTGCTGGTTACCAGAGGGGAGGAGGGTGAGTGAGTAGTAAAAAGGCTCAAATATACGGTGAGGGAGGATCTGACTTTGGTGCTGGCCCCATAATAAAATACACAGATGACGTATCAAAGAATTGTGCACTTGGAACCCATATAATTTTTTAACCAATGTCACCCTAATACATTTTTTTTTTTAATTAAGAAGCAAAGACCCTGTATGTATATGGAAGAAGGGATGCCGGGTTATATGTGAATCAAGGGAAATAAACCAAATATCCCTGTCTAGCCCCACACACGGGAAAGAAGATAAAGAGGAGGAAAATGTGAGAGGGATCAGAAGTGCAGGAAGCACAGTAACTGGACCCACGGGCCCGGGTTTGATTCCGGTCAGAGCACGTGGCTTGGCGCAGGCTCCTCCCAGCCCGGGCCCTGTTGCAGCTCCCGCAGGAGGCAACCAATCGCTGTGTTTCTCTCACAACCTGTTTCTCTCTTTCTCCCTCTCTCTTGCACTCTCTCTAAAATCCAATGGAAAAATATTCTTGGGGAAGGAAGGAAGGGAGGGTGGGCGGGAGGGAGGGAGGAAAGGGAGGGAGGGTTTGCTATGTATAGGAAAGAGAATAATTCAGTATTTGAAGAAAAAAGAATGAAAATTTAAAACCTGAAATGTCTCAAAGACTGTAAAAAGATAGGGAAACAATGACTACCATCACTGGAGCACGTGCCTCTTCTTCCTAAACCCGCTTGTACTTACGGACTTCCAGAGTTCGTACTGAGGAGCAAAACCGATCCCCAGCATTTCACCGTCATATGTCCTGTTTCCATCCCATGATACATACTGAACAGGTATCTTACAGAACCTCCCTGCCCTTTGCCACTAGCTTTAAATTTTCATGCCAAGACACCAAAACTGCTTTATCCATCCTGCTTACATTACCATTAACATTGTAATATTGAGTCCCGGGTAATTTGTCTACAAAATTCCTTATTTCTCCTACAAACAGATCATTTCTCTTCACACAGGGAAGACCAGTTTGGCAGCACTTTTTCATACTCATTTTTTTCCTAACAGTTTTATGGAAAACAATTATTTTTTCTTTGATGTTCACTAATGATCTTTGACAGAGATTATGACTCTGCCTCTAAATGATGACATTTAATGACTGCCAACGTCTGAATGTAACCCAGTGTCGATCAGACACACCGAACTGTTTCTCATTGAATCGGGTGAGCTCACTTGCCACAGACAGGCTTCGTGCTGAGGTGGGGGCCGCTCGAGGATGCCTGTGTCCTGGGCCCGGCCTGGTCCCTGGGCGGGCCCCTCCCCCTGAGCAGGAGAAGCAGTTGCAGGAGAGCGACACAGTCACAGCTGCCTCTGGGCTCAGTGCTGTCCGCCCCCGGGCCTCGGTTTCAGGGGCAGAGATGGTCCGTTTCTCAGAAGCTGGAACAAAAGAACAGACGCGCCTCCACCCTCCGAAGTCGATGACTTACATGTGACCTCAGGCCGCGCATCACATCACCACGGGCCAGACAGTGCCCGCGGGGGCCAAGGGGGAGCGGGGGGAGCAGAGGGCCTCTGCGGGCCCTCCCCTCGGCGGCTGTGGCTGGACTTGGCCTTGAAGCCGCTGGCTGGTCCCCAAGTACCTGGTCGCCGGTCGGTGCATTCGGGTCTGCGCCTGTGGACGGCTCGGCCGCATGAAAAGGAGCCACGGACCTTTTATCTCTGGCCGGGCTTTTGCTTCAATTAAATTAATGGACCCATTGAGCCCCGCTCCCTCTCGGAGGCCCCTGACGAATACATTAGGGAGATCTAAGTCTCAGGATGGTACAGCAGGGCATCAGCAGGCACTCAGTGCCGCACCTTCTCTCCCTGCAAATCAGACAGTGAATGAGTCTCCACCTCATCCAGCCCGCATCAGCAGCTCCGGCCGAGGGAAGCCCCTCTGTGCTCGCAGGAGAGCTGCCATCTCCGCCTGGAGGGCTCCGGGCGGGGAGCTGAGGTGGCACATGACAGGTCCAGGTGCTCCCGGGAGTGAGGGCGGGGAGGGCTGTGCTCCTCAGAGGAGCCAGGGCAGCGGCCAAGGTGCTGGTGGTCCTCAGTATCGCAGCTGTGACATCCCGGGCCGGTGAGCGGGGCTGGAGTCTGGTGTCTCTGGAAGACGCAGAGGTTTAACGGGAAATCACATGATTTCGCTGCTGCTGCTGTTGTTAAGTGACCAGTTGTCTACACTCAACCATACATTTTTTATTGTTATTTTGCTTCTATTTCAGAACATTTTGTCTTAACAACATAATGACCTGCCTTCTGCTTTTGAGCCTCCGTTTAAAGATGGCCCACCAGTGACTGGCCCCCTCACCAGCTCCGTGGCGGCTCCCACGGACCGCGGCGGCTGCTGGGGCTGAGAGGGCCGCTCTGTGCGGAGGGCGGCCGCACGGCCTGCCGTGAGGACCGGGCACCCATCCAGGGCACGGGCATCTGGCTTCCTGGGCGCTTACGGGAATGGCATCGCCATGGAAAGCACGGCCTGCCTCACCGGGCTGTTTGGTTCGTGTTTGGATGGTACTGATAAGCCATGTTTGAGGTTTCCTTGACCATCTTCTGTCAATCAATATGCCTCATAGTCTGAATGGGCATTGAGTCTGGGGAGGGGAGGGGAGAGAAGAGGAGAGGAGGGGAGAGGAGGGAAGGGAAAGGGAGGGGAGGGGAGGGGAGGAGAGGGCAGAGGAGGGGAGGGGAGGGGAGAGGAGGGCAGAGGAGGGGAGGGGAGGGGAGGGGAGAGGAGGGCAGAGGAGGGGAGGGGAGGGGAGAGGAGGGCAGAGGAGGGGAGGGGAGAGGAGAGGAAGTGGGGGAGAGGAGAGGAAGGGAGGGGAGGGGAGGGGAGGGGAGGAGAGGGAAGAGGAGGGGAGCTGTGGATGCCCTGCACCTGACAGGTATCTCAGTGTGTTCATGGGCAGAAGACCCCGTGGCTGAAGTGCTGTAAAGCCTCCCACAGCTCGCAGGCCCGTCTCATGTCCTCAGCAGAGAAGCCGCTGGCTCTGTCAGTGAAAATGACTCCCAGACGTGGTCAAATCTACAAGCAAGTCCGCTCACCTCCTGCCGCAGGTGGGCTAGATGGCTCCTTTCCAGAGCGAAGAGGAAGGGCGTGTCTGTGACATCGGAGGCCGCTATGGAGGGTGAGTGAGCCGAGCCGAGCTGCTCCTCCCCGTGCTCCCAGCCAGCGGCAGGCCTCGCTGAGTCCGGTCCAGCCGCCGGCGCCCTCAGAGCCATCCATCACAGGGCACAGCATCGCCACGGCGCTGGCTCACAGGGACAATGGCTGTATCTCGTGTCATGGTGTAACACACGACAGCTGCAGAAGATAGAACCATGCTAACAAACAGTCTGCAATCAGACAAGGTTTCGAGTATTTTAATGAACAAAGATACAGAGCGCCAACATTTAAAAAGTAAATTGCCGGTCAAACGGGGGCAGCGAGGAACGGGCAGGATGGATACGGGGTCCCGGGCTGTGTAAGAGGCGCTGCCGCCCGGGCCTTAGCGACAGGGCGGCGATAGATGGGTGGCGTGGCTCCCTCCCCCCGCTGCCCCCTCCGCACGCGCTTCGGGTCCTGGGAGCGGCTCCGCAGATGGCAGACCGCCCTCCGGTCATGGAAAGCGGAGAGCACGGTGGCCTCCCAGCCCTGTGTCCCCGGGGTTTGTGTGTCTCCCCTGGACCCCAACTGCTCCCACCCGTCTGCAGCCTGAGGTACCCCCAGGCTCGGATGGAAATGAGCTCAAAAAACCCCTACTCTCTCCCGCGAGAGGACCGGACCAGGACAGAGACAGCCCAGCGAGACCCCATGCCACACCCGCTCCATGGCCCTGTCCAGCCCGGGGCCCACCGGCCACAGGCAGCGGGCAGGCCCCTCCCTAGCCCCAGACTGGTCCAGGTCCCCCCCTAACCGCGGACTGCCCTGGGGCCCTCCCTTGCCCAGGTGGCTCAGAGACAGACCGGCCCTGCAGCAGCACCAGCAGAATAGGGACTCGCCTCCTGCCCATGTTCAGACCCTGCCCCTGACTCCCCCAGCAGGCGTCTGCAGACACAGCCCTCCTGAGACCTGTGGCCGGACCCACAGGGACCTCCTGCAGCCGGTGTCTCCAGCCTCCATCTCTTACTTTGATGACACTCATTCTTGAGGGTTTGATGTCTTTAAAAGTTAAGTTAGGCAACCTTTAGTTCTGATAAAGTTCATAGTTTCTGAAGACAGAAAAGGAGTAAAATATTTACATGGAAAAGTCGTGTAAGTGCAAAGCAATGACGTTAGAGCTAATTAAATCATAATCTGCACTTGGTTAGAGGAAGATATCTTAGGGAAAGGGGAATTTAAAGTCCCACCACCTCCTCAGAGACAGAGACAAAGAGAGGCCCAGCTCTCCCATCCTTAAAGGAAAACTCCTCTTTGACAAAATAGGCGCCAACAGCGGACTCTGGGCTGCCTGCAGGGGGCGTGGCCACAGCCCATTCCTGCCCAAAAGCGGCCTAACGCCAAATGCATAGGAACCAATTTGCTTCCAGTTCTCATTGGCAGACCATGGCAACATAAAGAATGTAGCTGGCATGACAGTTATATTTCTCATTGTGAATTAATAGATTTCAAACTAGGCTCCACTTCCGTGCAATTTTAGTTTTTTTATCATGTCATTGGGACCTTTTATCTCTGGGCAAGATTAATTGTGAAGTGTGTCATATAAGATCACCATGTTTATATAGAAGCATAAAACTTTGTTAGAGCAGAGTTAGCATCCTAAAAACACCGCGTTTCATATACTCACTGTGAGGCAGTAATTCTAATTACTTTAAGCAAACTCCCTCTTTTAATAAAACTATGAACACAAGACATCTATAGTGTAAATATTGTCTCTATACCTATTTCTTACAGGAGAAATTACGCTTCTCAATATTATTTATTTTCCTGATGTTAGTAATCCCTGTACAGCCCCCTCCAACCCCCATCTCCATTATGGTCTGCCTCATTTTCCTACAGAATCGGGTCTTAAGTCACATTGTTGGTGGGTCTTCAAAGTGGGACCTTGAGTCGCATTGTTGATGGGCCCTCCACGTCCTGGTGATTGTCACGTTCCCAATAACATGGAAAGCCTGCTCTCAGCCTCACTCACTGAGTCCTCACTGAGGCCCTTTCTTACCCACACCAGCTGACAGTCTTTAAGCCAGTCTTTTCGTCCACGTTTGCTATGAAGTCTGATCTTGGAAAGGGGGGAGGGGTAGGTAGGCAGACTGGGGGAAAGAGGGGCAAAGAGACTTGGCCTGGGGCGCCAGCGTAGGATGCAGTGCCAGAGGAAGTGATGGGGTGGCACACTTGAAACCTACATGCTTTGGAACCAATGTCACCCCAATCAGTTCCATTAAAAATGAAGCATTTCATTTCAAATGGCGGGGGCTTCGGAAGGAAAGGGCGTTCAAGCTGCGAGGGTGTGCTGGGCGATGTAAGACGGGGTGCAAGCAAAGCGTTGGGGGTCCCGTAGTGTCTGGAAGGCACAGACCTTCCTCCATGTTGGCAGTGCCATTCCCAGCAACGGAGAGCTGTCCACTCCCTTTTCCCGGGTGAGTGTAAGGCCACTGGGCTACGTGGACACTTCACATGTGGACACGTGAGCGCAGGGCACTGCACAGCGGTGGTGAGGGAGGGAGGCTGCCCAGGAACCAGCCTGAGCTCAGGGTCACTCACTCAGCACCGCCCCGCTGCGGACACAGTGCTTAACCTCTTTCCGTCCTGGTTGCCCGGCACCATGCCCACGTCAGGGCGCTGTCTGTGCTGAAGAAGGCAGTGCTGGCCACGCTGGCTGGTTGCTTTGCCTCTGCTGTGTGAGCGGGCATGGGGTTTACATTGGGAAAACCGATCCCTGTCTTATAAACTCGAGGAAAGAAATACACAGCACAAGCCACTGGAAAGTGCTTTCACGGGCAGACATAAAATTATAAGGAATTTCAAATTACACGTTGTCTTCTTTGGGTCTCTAATTATGTGGTGTGTCTGAGTCTTATTTCCTAAACTTCTCTGAGGCCTGGGTCAGCTGCATGCCCTCCTTGGAGGTTTCTGGTCTACCAGGGCAGAGGCAGCCGGGCAGTCTACAGAGGACAGTTAATAAGCAACTCCCGGCCACCAGTCTCGATTATAGCTGGCAGGGGTGGTTCTTCCAAATGTGTGTGGCATGTCTGTGCACATTTTACATACTTAACTAGAGGCCCGGTGCATGAAATTCATCCATGGGTAGGGTCCCTTGGCCTGGCTGGCAATCAGGGCCCTATTGGGGCCTTCGGGCTGCTGACCTTTGTTCTGCACTGCCCCCTGGTGGTCTGCACACGTCACAGTGAGTGATCAGTCTTCTGGTCAAACTCCCGCAGGGACAATTTGCATAATAGGCTTTTCTATACATATAGATGCAAAACACATACTTGTGTTTTAATTATGCATGAGTGTGTTTTATTTTACCCCAAGCACTGTAAATGTCTTCAATGAATTAACATTTGAACATTAGAACAACAGAGGGCATGAAGATAGCTCTACCCATGGGTTAGCTTACAGTAAGTGCTAGAACTTCATTGTTATAACCCGTAACCACTTACCAGGTGGGGAGCAGTCTACCACTCAGCACCTAGCCAAGCGTCTAACTACAAAATGAGAGAATTATAAAGGGCACACTCTGAACCCTAAAAATCACAAAGCAACCTAAGCTATTTTCTTCAGTGGGCGCATTCATTGTCCCTCGGGAGTTTGACGGAAGTTAGCAAGTTCCTGTGGGAACTTGGAAACGGTGGACTTGAGGGGAGTGAGGCCGAGAAGAGGTTAGGAAATCACCCCCGACGGGAAATCACATCACATTAACTCCGTGCACCATCACATGCGGGCAACCGACAGTGTTACACCCACTTCCAATTTATGGAATCCAAATCTCGACCGGAGGTCATCTGTCTGATCCCGAGAACAGCAGCTGTCTGGGTGATAAAACGCCGTCATCGGCTCCTGCCCAGGGGTGACCTGCTTTTACCCTCCGGCCCACGCGTCTCCCTGGGAGTGTCCCGGGGCCCCGGAGAGTAGCCGTCCGTGCCGGGGGCAGCGCTCCAGCGGGAGCTGTCACTTGGGTGCACACTCCCCTCAGAGGCCGTGCTCCCAGAGGTGGGAGCACAGAGTGGAGGACGGGCAGCCTTCTCTTTCAGCAATGTTGGGGCGAGAAATAGAAATAGAAGGAAGGAAGGACCACGCTTTAAGTCATTGTTACGTCTCCAGGGACTTTAAGATGAGCGTCCCGATTTCTTTAAAATGCACCAAATTGCAAATATAGTAAAAGGTCATAACGTCCATCCCCCCTCCTCTGAGCAGGAGAAGCCCCCGTTATTATCAAGTATCTCCATTCTTCCCCACACCACTGCATGTGAACAAGAAGCTTCTGAACAGTTACTCTGAGAGTATATCCACAGCTGCCATAGCTGTTCCGATAGCTGATTTTATATATGACTATTAAGTCCTGATTTTATCCTGAAACCAGCCCTGATTACTGTGTGGGTGCGCTGATGAGTAAACAGGATGCTTTCCGTATGAAATGTGATGAAGAGATGAATGAGAAGGGAACGTTCGGTGGGACAGGGATGCACGAGACTCACTCTCCCACAGTCCAAGCACCTCGAACCCTCTCAGGGTGTTCCTTCTCAGCCCAGAGCAGCGTGGATGGCGGCTCAATTCCTCATCCGACTTAGAAGCCTGCGCTGGGCTTGGTACTACACTGGCAGAGCATCGAACAGAAATTGAGTCTCCCTCTCCCCCGAGGAAAAAACTCATGCTGACCTTTCTCCTAACGAGACTGTAAAACTTCCGAACACCTGGAGACTAGGAAGGCTCTTCATTTTCCAACGTTTTTATAACCCAGTAGCACATTACGTTTAAAATAATATCTGAAGTTTATCAGGTATGAAGTTCAATAAAATACCTCCCCAGTCTATTTTTTCCCCCTAAGTTTTTTTCTACTCCCACACTTCCGTAACTTGATTACCTTACCTCTGCAGCAACCTTAGCCTCATGACATTTAGGATCTACTCGGCGAAGAGTTGCTTATCCAGCCAATGATTTATGTGCAGCCTATCGGGTGCTGAACAAGACCTGCCCTCCTACAGGCAGAGCGGGGAACATACAAGATCAATCAATGGCCATCTACACGTGAGGAGGAATTTTATGGCGAGAAGGAGACTCAACCTAGTTCGTTTCAGACAGTAGGTTGATGTCAATAATCTTGGAGTATTTATTAATGTCACCCCAGTTCATTGTCAAGAGTGTCCCAGTGTGGAAAGGTAATTATATGGTCACAGTAGAGAGTGGGAAAGTATGGAGATTAGAGTCAGGCAAATTCTAGATTCATTCTTGATTTCATCTTTTACCTCTTTTGAGGCACTGGGCCTCATTTCCTTCATCGGGTAAATGGGGATATTACCAAATTACCTTAAAAATTACAGCCTTTTGAAAACAGGTCAAGGACAAAAAGGGTGTCTCCCTGAGACCCAGTAAAATGCCTACACAAGCTCAGCCGCCCTTGACCCTGTCCTCCCTGCGGTGGAGGAGTTATCACCTGCTGACATGCACCTGCTGCTGAGACAGCGAGGGAAGCAGTGGGTCTGCACTCCTAACCCTGGCTCTCACCTGATGCCGACACGCCTGGGGGTATCTCTCTGTGGTCATGTTTTAAAAAATAAAAGACTGTTTCATTGACTCCAATGTTTTTATCCCTTTAGAACAGCATCTTGTATTGGAAAAGTTAACTCAAACCTCCATCTTGCAGTTACAATATTGGCATTTTATGGCATTTATACAGGTTTTGCATGTCCAGTCTGCCGGGGTCACATATATTCCTTAGGAAAATGAGACTCTGGTCACTATCATTTCATTGAAAGAGAAAAAAAATATTATTCTATTAACAGAATGACCTTTTTATTATTGAGGTTAGTTTAGTACAAGGAGCAAGATGTTATTATAATTTAATGTTACAAGCACCCCCAAAAATATTGAGGAAAGTGGAACATCAGAAAGTGGGAAGGCTGACACGTGCAAAGACAAAGGTTTCGGCACACATAGAAGATTACAACGGTCACGCCATTGGAAACTGGACAGTAACGAACAGAGCGTGGGGCCGATACTGTGTGGCTGCATGTATATACGGGCTTGTGTTGTAAATATAAAATAATAGCTCCGATACGGCTCTGTCTGCCTGGATGCCGCCAGCCACAACTTTACCCCATTTGAAATAAATTGCGCCTTAAATCTGAAGGCAATTTTCCGTGGTTCGGTGTGCAGTGGAGACTTCGCCTTTGATATGTAGCATCCCGGGAGCTGCCGAACGTGTGAAGCCTGTGTGCCTGCCAACCAGGATGGCTGTCTGTGTTTACCGCCTTTCCCGGGCACGCCGCGAAATGACTAAATTACAGGTATTTTACATGTTTTGTGGCACAAGACAGATACGGTCCACCGGTATAATTTATCTTGAAACACCCTGTTTTACAAAATTATAGAAAAGAACTGCAATTTGCTCAATTTTTTATTTCTAAGACTATGGCGAAATCTTCAAAGCCCGGAGCATGTCTTCCAGATAAGAACTTAGCCGGGCAATAAACAATTTTCATCAAAGCCCGGGTTTGGGGAAATAGGAGCACAATTGTGGCTTTAAAATCTCGGTAATGTTTCCTACTATTAGCTATTTTGTCTTTTGTATTTTGACCTAATTCAGCCACCAAAGGCATCAATTCTTACAGAAGATTAGACACACACACGTGTACACGCACACACATGCACACAACGGTCCAAATCAGATTATCCCCAATCAAGGTAATTGAGAGGAACCAAATTGGTCATCTGGGCTGTGCAGCTGCCTTGGGCCTTAGCCTTTGATCCCAAGTGCGGCTGAGGTCCCAGCCCCCCACGCGGCCTCCTGGGACCCGGGGCCCTTTCCCATCTTAAACATCGCGAGTTAAAGTTTGCTTTGACTTCCTCAGCCTTCCTCGCAGAATGGCATGTGAATAGCCCAAAGACTCCCAGAAAACCTGTCAGCCTTGTGGCATTTAGATAAAACGCAAGGTAATTTGATGTTGAAAATAATTCTCACTCGTTTTCAGTGATGACTTAAAATCCGTCGTGTCTCTACTTAAGTTTTAAGTGTTCTGTTTTCTTAACAATTAGTGAAGAATCTCTGGATGTTGGGAAATATTTTATATCTTTGTGATTACATTGATTGTGAAATTTTGACATAGAATTTGACATCTCGTTAAACACAGAAATCACTTATCAACTACAAAATGGCAATCTTTATTTTTAAATATATTTTATTGATTTTTTTTTTTTTACAGAGAGGAAGGGAGAGGGATAGAGAGCTAGAAACATTGATGAGAGAGAAACATCGACCAGATGCCTCTACCACACCCCCCACTGGGGATGTGCCTACAACCAAGGTACATGTCCTTGACCAGAATCAAACCTGGGACCTTTCAGTCCATAGGCCGAAGCTCTATCCACTGAGTCAAATGGGTTTTGGCCAAAATGGCAATCTTTAAGTTTTATATTTGTTAATGTATCTGGATGTGTAAAATTTATATTCATATTTTACTTATGTTGTCTATTTAATATTCTGGAAAATCTGAGTTTCTATTTTGTATTGATGGGGCTCAATTGACTAAAGTTAAATTCTGTATCTCAACTTTAAATGATTCTTTATGTAAAATGTTTCTATTACTGAAGACATTGTCAATCTTTCTTCTTTGGAACTATCTGAGGTTGGCATAACATACAGATATTTAAAGGGGGCAGTGCATAGAGGCTCTCTGCTTTACTCGGCAATTTTTTTCAGAAGAAGGAGAACTTCTGCACATTACCCACAATGTGCTCACACACCTCACTGGTAATCATCCTGCGAAGTGGACATGGTTCCTGAATTCATAGTGTCTGACTGACTTTACATGGATGTCAGGGAACGGATGGGACAGTGGGCGGAGGGACCAGGGCATGGCCTTCACACTGGAGTCCCCTTATATCCACTGATTAGCCTCGTGGCACCCGGCTTCTAGCTTAATTTCCCTGAAATTCATTTTAAAATAATTACATCAGCTAGGTGTGTGGTTGGGGAATTAATAGCAATGATAGATAACCTGAATCAAAGGCTAAATGATAGTTTTTATGTCAAGCAATTTATATACAAGGTCACATTTGCCTCACACAAAAAATATATCCAACACACTATGTATTGTACTATCACGGTCCTTATTCACAGGCTAGAGGCCTGATGCACTAATTCGTGCACAGGTGGGGTCCCTCAGGGTGGCCTGGGGAGATCCAGCTCAGCTCGCACCCCCAATCTTGTAGCTCCCTGCCTGGCACCACACCTTGGCCTGGTGCTGCCCCCTCACCTGCTCCACCATCCTGCCTGAGGGGCAATGGATTGAGATGGGGCCCCCCAGCCCGGCTCCCTTAGCACCTGGGAGCCAGGCAGCAGCCCTGCCCCATGGCTACCACTGGTTACCATCTGGTTGGCAATCATCAGGGTGACTGGGCCTCTGCTCACACCTGCCTTGGCCTGGCACCACCCACTCACCTGCTCCACCATCCCACGGCGGTCCCACTCTCATCGGGGCCCATGGGGGCCAGCAGCGCCTCCACTGCCACCTGCTGCCAGTGCTGTCTTGCTGATACCCGCCATGTTCCCCACTGCCCTCTGGTGGTCAGTGCACATCATAGCGAGTGGTTGAATGACCACCCAAGGAGACAATTTGCATATTAGGCTTTTATTACAGAGGATATCAAAAGTGAAGTTGAAGGGAGCCAAATGCTACCTACTGTCATCGAGTCAACTCAAGGTCTGAACTTTGAATCCGGAAGTCTCATCTTCTCTCATTACGTTACCCTCGAATACTAGGACACTGTGTGAAGTGTGTGTGCACGGAAAATGGCAGGGAGCAGTGAGGGGGTGGGGACAGTGGAATGCCATTGCACTGTTGATGGAAATGTAACATGGAAAACTGCATTTTCAAAAAAATGAAAAATGGAATTGCCATGTGATCCAGCAACTCCACTCTGGGTATACAACAGAACCAGAAGAAGGGGTTTTAAGAAAGGTTTATACACCCATTTCTCAGGCAGCAGCATTCCGTGAAATAGTCTGAAAAGATGGAGGAATGGGCTAACAAACTGTGGCATACATCGATAATAATAAAAGTGTAACACACTAATTAGAACAGACAGCTGAACACCTTCCGGACAAAGCCGGGGCTGCGAGGGCCGAGCCCCTTGAAAAATTTCAGTGACTCAGGCCTCTAGTGAACATCTAATGGAGCACTCTTCAGCCTTGAAAAGCGGGAAATTGTGATACATGGACACACCCTCATCAGTGAAAACCCTAAAGAAGTTGGCATAGTTTCTGAATTCATAGTTTCCGATTTGATGTTACATGTATATCATATTACAGGGGCATCATGTGGGTGAGACAACATACAGAAGAACAAGCACTCTGTGACTCACTGACAGGAGGCGCCTGCAGAGTAACACTTACAGGAACTGAGGACAGAATGGCGGTTCCAGGGGCGGAGGGGGGGAGGAGGAGGGGGTTCGGTTTTGCAGGATGAAAGGCGTTCTGTGGATGGATGGCGGGGATGGTACCCCTCCCTGAGCAAGTGCCTAATGCACCAAACACAACACTCCAACACTACGTGTTAGGTGATATGCACTGTGCCATGATGGGGCGGGGCGGGGGGGGGTGGAGGATATCGGAAGATAACGGGCACTCTCTTTTTTCTTACTACAAGGAAGAAAATATTCATTACATTTTGCCAACCACGACTTCTGAATGACATGCCCTTTGCATTTTTCTCATACCCTGGATAAAAAAAGAAATCAAAATCACCCACAGGTGCCACTTTAGCTGCTTTCACGGGCAGCATCGCGGTCCAGGCCCAGAGCCGGCTTCTGTGCCTGAGCTGATGGTGTGCGGAGGCCGGTCCGCGCTGCCTCAGGGGCCAGCCCCAGCCCAGGCTCCCGCTCCGGCCCGACCCTCCGGCTGCACCTCCATCACCGGCTCTCTCCCTGAGTGGCTGTCACTCCCCAATTTCGGATCGCAGTGCATTTGACACGAGAGATCGCATCTTAACGTAGCATTACTTAACAAAGGTGGCTGTCATTTCTGTCGCATGAAAACCTGTCAGGGACCACACTTCAGCTTTCCTGTTGCCATGGAGACCGGCTTTCCTTTTGTGACCAAAAGGGAACAATGCAGCTCGGTGTCAGGCTTCAGATGTAAAGAATTGAAACCACTTCAGACATGTACACAAAGGCCCCGGAGCAGCCCGGCCGCTGGGATTCGGTCACACAGAGTGGCGTCCTGGAGCTCGCTGGGTGCCGCTGGTGGGGAGGGGAGAGGAGGATACTCTGATCGGCGATGCTCGCCTTCCCCAGGGCATTCCGCATCCATGCCTTCAGTGTGAATGGAAGAAGGACTCGGGACTTCACATTCAAGGTGTGAAACTTAGCCTGCGTGAACTGAAGCTCTTGGCATAGGTACAGGAATAAAGGAGCAAAGGCGACAGTGTGTGTCATTGGGGTTGCTTTATCCTGGTCTAGACGTTCTTTTAAAATACATTTTTATTGATTTCAGAGAGGAAGAGGGAGAGAGAGATTCAAACATCCACGATGAGAGAGAATCATGGATCAGCTGCCTCTTGCACGCCCTACGCTGGGGATTGAACCTGCAACCCAGGCCTGTCCCCTGAGCAGAAATCGAACCCAGGACTCTGCTCCTAGGTCGCCACTCAATCCCTGAGTGATGCCGGCGGGCTGTACTGCATTTTATACTGCAGAATGGCAGCCGCTGACGACCCATGAGTGTAAGGACAAATCACAAAGCTGTGTACTTGGGAACCAGAGAAGTTTGGAGAGAAAAATTAGCCAAATGAAAATTAAAGCCCTGACGGAAATAATTATACACCTGCAAACCACCCGGAGAGCAGGAAACTACCTGCTCTGGGAAGGGCCACCCTCCCAGGCTTTCCCCTCCCCTTCCCCTGCCGTGTGGACACCCGCTCCGCTCTCAGGTCCTCTGGGGAGGGAGAGGGGCGGAGATGTACAAGGTAAGAATCCTCCACCTATGAACCCGGAGGTCAGGGTCCGATTCCCTATACCGGGGTTGCAGGCTCGATCCCCAGTAGGGGGCATGCAGGAGGCAGCTGGTCAGTGATTCTCTCCTTATTGATGTTTCTATCTCACCCTCTCCCTTCCTCTCTGAAATCAATAAAAATGTATTTTAAACCAAAGAATCTTTGCTCCAGTGCCTTTGCAATTAAGAAGGATTGAAATGGCAGGGTTTGTTTTCCCTCCACCTCCTTTATTGTGGTCTTTAAAAATATATTTTGTAATAAATTCAAGTCGAATAATCCTGGTTTAAGGAAAAAAAGGGATTAAAATAACGATCCACTACAATAATCATTCATACAACTACTTTTTAGAAAACTGTTCACTTTCTATACAAGAAGGCAAGCAGGAGAGACTGCTAATATTTGCTAATGTGAGCAGCATTGTGTGGGGTAGGATAGAGTGGAGGGGATCAGAACCCCTCACAGTGAGCACCACAGTGACCGGAAGCAGCGGTGTGATGGGTGAGCCTGTGCGCTCAGAGTGTGAAGGACTGGCCTCTGCCACTCAGTACACTGGGGCACTGAATAAGTTACTTCTCTAAACCCTGAGGCCCTCACCCAAATAGTAATAAAAATAACACCCACCTGCTGGCGTCATTACACATTTAAATTGACAATATAAAGTGTGGTCCTGGAGAGCATTGTGCTAAGTGAAATAAGCCAGGCGGAGGAAGATAAATATCACAGGATCTCACTCACTTTTGGAATATAATGAACACCATAAACTGATGAATAAAACAGATATAGAGACAGAGCAGCATTGATCAGACTCAGAGGGAAGGTAGGGGAGGGTGGGGGTGAGAGGGAGAGATTAACCAAAGGACTTGTATGCATGCATGTAAGTCTAACCAAGGGACACAGACACCAGGGGGGAGAAGGCATGTATGGGAGGGATGGAGGAGAGTAATGGGGAATGAGGACACATATGTAATACCGTAATCAATAAAAAAGAAATAAAAATAAAAAAAAGTAAAGTAATTACCAGAGTTTCAACCACATAGAAAATCCTCATAGAAGTATTAAAAACACTACTGAGTGACAGGAAAATGGCTATGGAGTGAGAGAAGACACAGGTGGGAAGATTGGATTTTGTAAGGAAGGCTTTTTTTTCCAAATCACATTTGGACTTAACATGATCCCAAACAACATTAGCAGGAACTGACAAAGGTCATCTGGGAGACTAAATGGAATCCAATAGAAAAAATAATAATTTTTAAAAAAGTATTGATTCTAAAATATTTAATATTTACTAACAAAAAATCTAAACAATATGTCATATTGTAAGAATTATGAAGAAGCTCAACAGAGGATGCAAACCTCAGAAGTAGATTTCAGAAAATATAATGCTTGGCTATGAGAATAATGTTAATAAAAAGTCAACGGAGAGATAAAAGGTTACTCTTGAGGCGACTTTAGAAATATTGGATTAACCTGTCAAGAGAGTAAAGCTAGATTATATTATTGTACATATCATAGGTGGAAATAACGTATGAACATTCTAAAACATTAGATGTAAAAATTAAAATCATTCAAAAGCTCTAGAATAACAGAATGTCAATGTATTTAGAAACTGGAGATGAATTTCTATGTGAATGAGTCTGGAATTCCAGTGGGAAAGGTGTTTAGATGTAAATAAATATGTTTAATGTTATATGTCAACAATTTCATAACCAAATGTGTAAGTTAAATAACAAAAAGAAATATGTTTGTGACAAACAGCATTACACAAAGATCACTTTCAAGTAAGAAAAATGGCCCAAGTCATGTAGATGCTTTAGCAAGAAATACAAATGGCCACTAAACACAATAAAAGCTTCATATCACCAGTAATTAAGTAATGCAAAATTGCAAGAGATATATCAGCCTCCATAAAATTGGCAAATATTAAAAGAATTCTAAAAGCAAAGATAAGTTTGATGGGACAAGGATACTCATAAGGTACTTTCAGTAGTAGCTTTTTGGGAAAGCCATTTGGAAAATAGAGGGTTTTGGGTTTGTTTTTTGTTTTTTGTTTTTTTTAAATATTAGTTGTTTACAAATCTCTATTTTAAGAAGATGGAAAACAAAAGTATATGTAGAAGAATTTCCATTGTAGTGCTTTTGTGAGAATAGTAAGCAATCTAATTATCAACAATTATAGAATAGTTAAATAAATGATAATATAGCCATTATTTTAATTATCTTTTCATTAAAATTATTTTTCAAATAAATGACATTTAAAGTGATCAAAGTGCATTAAACGAGAAAAAGGAAAAATCAGAATACAAATGATCTAAGTGCATAATTTTAATTTTGTGTAAGTAAATAGTTATACTCTACAGTGGTGTGAATATACTCTAACTATAAATTCAATGAGAACATTAACAGAGATACGGTGATGGAATGGTGGTGAAAATACTTCTCAGTTTCTTCTCTATACATTTGTGGATTTGCTGGATTTCCTAAAATGAATAATGAACTATATTCAAATAATATAAACCTCTAACCCTCTGCGTGGTAGGTTTTCATTGCTCCTTTTTTTTCAGATGGAAAAAATGAGGAATAGATCAATAATTTGTCTGAGCCCATAAAACAAAAATATAGCAGAATGCCACTCAATCACCATGTGTGCTTGATTCTGATGAATTAGCCTGAATTAGCCTAATCCGTGAAAACATAGCAGCCATTTGATATAGAATACTAATCAATTAACTAATTTTAACACATACTCATAAATGAATTAATGAAGTACTTAATCCATCAAATTTGATTAGGAAATTCGGCCTCAGCCCACCCTAAGTCATTGGACTTTGATGATTCAAGGCTTATGAACATTTCCTAGTTTGAATGTGTGACTAAAAACGTCTTCCAAAGAGAAAAATAAAAAGTTTTATCACTGTCACTGTTGATGTCTCTTAAATAACCTGGAGGACAAATAACATAATTTAAAAGCCAAGGGTAGTGATTAGCTGCTCAAGTGCAGCTGCCCCATTACCGGAAATGTTTGCTGCATCAATAAGGACAAATTATGTAAAATAAATGCCTGGCCTGGCTTATAACTGGTCTGCCCATAATTAACATTATTAAAAAACTCTAAGTCCTAACCACATTCTCAATAGAAGGGAATATATTGTAGAGGGAGAACATTTTCTCCTAATTATTGTTAACAACTTTATCCATCAGACTCTAGTTAGTAGTATTTTCACTTTAGAATGCTCTACATTTTAAAGTCATATTTAGTAACAGACGATAGTAGTGTGGTTAAAAATTTTGTCATTTGAAGTGTATAATATTATTAGAAGTACACTTAAGAACAACATTGGGGTTTTTTTTTAATTCAAAAAAACAAAGCTTTTTATGCTGGGTAAGTGAATTATCCTAAAACTAGAGGCCCGATGCACAAAATTCATGCGGAATAGGCCTTCCTTCCCCCGGCTGCCGGCACTGGCTTCTCTCTGGCACCCGGGACCCAGGCTTCCCTTGCAGGGAAGGTCGTCTTGAAGAATAACTAGCATATTATGCTTTTATTATTATAGCTTGTCAATGAAGTCTCTGGTATTTCCAAAGGTGCATTCACTTAACTTTAACCAAATTGCATATCCTTTGGAAACTGTACAGAAATTTGTCACCTTAGACTGCAGAGAAAACAAAATCACAAACTAATTCCAAAATAAACTTAACATACTTAGCACAAATTGTTATGTAATCAATGTTATAATTCCTTTTTATTATAATTCTAATGACTGACTTTTTCTATCTGAATGGATGTAACTATATGTATGCTAGAAGCCCGGTGCACAGAATTCATGCATGGGTAGGTCCCTAGGCCTGGCCGATGATCAGGGCCAAGTGGGGCCTTCCTTCCCCTGACTGCTGGCTGCTGGCTCGGGTCTTCCTTCATTCCACGCCGCCCCCTGGTAGTCAGCGCATGTCATAGTGAGCAGTCAAACACCCGACGAGACAATTTGCATATTCTTCTATTATTATAGAAGGATATGTCTACATATATATGTGCATTGTACATTTTTTAGAAACAATGGCAATAGCAGTCCATTTTTTGTTCCTTGCTTTTAGGGAAAAAGAGTAAATAAAGTATCAAGTACTCTGAGAAAATTATATTTGTCTTATGGAGCCCAAAATTAGTGAATTGGATGTCTAAGAATATTTTATACTAGAAATACATCACTGTAATTAGACATCTGAGCACAAAACCTCCACTCGTCTTGAAGTAGCTTTTAGTTTTGTAATGTGCAAAGACTAATGTGTGAGGTCTAATGGCAATGGTTTTATATTAATGGATTCAGTATTAGAAGGAATTACAACTGCTCCCAAATTCTGCTGTAAGCTAGAATAATAAGAAGTGGAATCAAAGTGTATTTTTGGAATGCAAAATAATATACATACTAACGTGCTTGCAGTGTGTGTCTGTGTACATGATATGCATAATTTATAAAGTGTACTTATAGGGATATAGTCTTCTACTGATTTCATTTACAAAGAATTATCTTTCATGCAAGAACTAAAGTGACAAAAATATATTTTACATTTAATTCCAATTCAAGGTTCAAGATAATTGCATAAAAAGAAAAGTGCTAAGACATTCATTACTTAGTATTATTCATAGCTTCCTAATTTATGATTAAAAGTATTTCAATAGCCTTAATTTTAAAGAATAATGGCCAACTGAAAGAAGCCATTTTCCTGAAGTATTGTTTTCTACAAAGAAAAATGCCTGTGGCCTAATTCCATGGTTGGCAAACAGCGATTCGCGAGCCACATGCAGCTCTTTGACTCCTTGAGTGTGGCTCTTCCACAAAATACCACGGCCTGGGCGAATCTACGTTGAAAAAGTGGCCTTAGAAGAAATTTAAGTTTAAAAAATTGGACTCTCAAAAGAAATTTTAATCCTTGTACTGTTGATATTTGGCTCTGTTGACTAATGAGTTTACCCACCACTGTTAACCAGTTTGGCTCAGTAGATGGAGCATCGGCCTTCAGACTAAAGGGTCCCAGGTTCAATTCTGGTCAAGGGCATGTACAGTGGTTGCGGGCACATCCCCAGTAGGGGGTGTGCAGGAGGCAGCCGATTGATGTTTCTCTCTCATCGATGTTTCTAACTCTCTATCCCTCTCCATTCCTCTCTGCAAAAAAAATCAATAAAACATTTTTTAAAGAAAAATGCTTATGTTGAACAATAAAACTACAACATACATAAATAGAAAAATAGGATATAAAGGATAATGTGCCCAAAGCAGATAAAGCAAAATTCGAAAGGCAGAGCAAGTGAGACCTGAAGCCAGTTCCGTAGTCAGTCCTGCTGCCATGCTCCCGGAGAGGTGCGGGCGGGTCTCTGGTCCCGGCCAGGCCCCTCCAGCCCCGCCGGTCAGCACAGACCCGGCTCCTGTGCTGCCGGCGTGAGATTGTCCTGCCTCCAGGTTTGAGTTGATCTTCCTGAATTCTGAATAAATCACTGCACTGTTGGTGGAAACCAATAACAAAACCCAAGCACACACACACCTAGCGCCAGGTGTGCAATAGATCACGTCATCCTGTTCACAAAGCCTCGTGTTAAAAATAAATAAGGCAGAGTTGTTAATGACACGCACTCTCAGTGTTAGTTCTCTGTGACCCGACAGCTCACACGTCGGCTGTGCCCGTCAGTAAGTCAATAAAGGTCCCCGTGTCCAGAGATCCGGTATTGGGGGGGGGGAGGGGCACACAGCCACTGGTGGGCAGCACTAGCCAGCCCCCGGGGAGCCCCCAGCAGCCGCAGCTCATGATCACCTCTAATTCCAGGGCTGTCATCTTAGCGGGAGACAGGCGGTGTCCCTTCCCAAAGAGGCCGGCGTGGCCCCTGGCCCGGTGGCCTGATGCCCCGCAGTGAGGTGGCCAGGGCCACTGCTCTCCCCTCCGGGCACAGCCTGTGGAGGCCTCCAACGGCCAGTGTGCAGCTTGGGGCCAGCACCCCCCACGCCAGAGCCGGAGCTGCAGCAGCGGGTCTGACGGGACCACGGGACCCGCCGGCCCAGTGTGTGCCTCACACACAGAAGGAAGAGCTCACTCACGCCTGTGAGTCACTCCACATCTACATCCCAGGCGCCAGTCACAGCAACCTGGGCCCCATGGCCCTGAGCCAGGCACTGAGCAGAGACCTTCCCCAGCACAGCTCGGGCTGGGAGCTGCGGGAACCCCGGGCCCTGGCCTCCCGGCTCCACAAAGCCCGTGGACTGCCCAGTGCCCTGATATGGCTCCACGCCCAGCTACGCCTTGCAGACACCGGATCCCCCCGCTTCCCCAGCGTGGCTGCACCCCAGCATGGCCCTATGGGAACACGGCTCTCTCCAATGCTCCCCCCAAGCCTCGGCAGCCCCGCCTGAACAGCCCATAACCCCCAGGGCACTTCTTTCTTCAAATTCAGATATCTAGTAGTTTAGCTAATTAGCAAACATAAATGTAGAATGGACATGGCAAAGCATTTTTGGATAATTTTCCTTGTATCTAAAAGAATGGGGAAAACCATCATGAGGACTTGAGTAAGAGCATCATCCTGAGATGCTGTGTGTCTGGGTAGAAATTTCAGATAAAAGCTTCCCTGTGAGCTCATGAAATGCACAGCTCACCTTGAGGAGACACGGCCAATTAGCTTTAATAGCATGTTAGGGGAGATTTGTTTAATGATGACACCCTCATTTTACTGAATCAATACCAGGAGGTGTTTTACAATGAAATGTCTCTCTCTGGTGAGTAATTCACAATAAATAAGTCCGTAAATCTATCACAGCAGAAAGTAAAGCCCCTTTATGAGTCTGGGAATCTATAAGATCTGCATCGGTGAAGACCAGCAAGAACTTCTGACACCGAAGTTCCAGGTCAGCACACAGGTCACCGGAGCTTCAGTAGCAAATGTGGGGAAGGCTGTGCGAAACGGTCCCCTCACTGAGAACCTGTGTGGGGACCCTGAGAAACCCGTGCACAATGGCCACGGTCTATGCAGCAAAAATGGATTATATTTTGGGGGGACATAATTGGCTCTCTTGTCATGCTCTAATGCCTTGTCCTTCTTAGATGCTTCCCAGACTCATAAAGGGGCTTTATTTTCTGCTTTGATGCTGGCTAAGTGTGTCTACCCTAGAGTTTAGCTCTCTGTGTCGACTGTAGCCACTTACTAGTAGTATGACCTTGAACCACTTACTTAACCTCTCTTTGCCTCAGCTTCCTCACCTGTACAATAAGGTAATAAAAGCAGGAGCTCCTGTGGTTTTGAGAATTAAATGAATTATTCTGTGCACAACACTGAAAACTGAAAACAGTGCCAGGCACAGAATAAGCACTCCATATCTGTGACCAAGTGTCACTACTTTATTTTCATGATTAATAACAGTAAAGGACTAGAGTAGCAATATTATACAGTTTTTCGACAATGAAAAAAATAAAAGTTTACCTTATTTTCAGGACTCTAATTGTGTCCTTTGCTGAAATATCTAAACTCACCATGTCAATTTTTGAATCGGGGTTATTGATCTCTGAGTAATAATCAGAAATGCCAGATGAAAGAAAATGTTCAATTTTCCAAATGAGAAAAAGTGGGACAGCTTTATGTATAAAAAACCTGAATGGATAAAGACACGAATCCTCTATTAAAAGCAGTAAGTTTGTTAAAATTACAAACTTACAGATGAAATGATCCATCCCCATGGGACTTGGGGCTTTGTGTCCATTTGGGGACATTTGTTAATTTCCTCTTTCTCATTCAACATTAAGTCCTTGAACTTTTGTCCAAACTAACTCTTTTTAAAAATATATATATTTTATTGATTTTACAGAGAGGAAGGGAGAGGGATAGAGCTAGAAACATCGATAGAAGAGAAACATCAAATCAGTTGCCTCTTGCACACCTCCTACTGGGGATGTGCCCGCAACCAAGGTACATGCCCTTGACCGGAATTGAACCTGGGTCCTTTCAGTCTGCAGGCTGATGCTCTATCCACTGAGCCACACCAGTTAGGGCCAAACTAACTCTTCATACATGCTGTAGCTTATCTCCTAGAAAAACACAATTATCATTTTTTATTTTAGTCATGTTCATGCTTTCTTCCAGCAATCTGAATATATCACAGCACTGAATGATTATAGAAACAAACATTGGTTAGTATTTATTATATGCCAGGCCCTGTTTTAAACAATCCCACGGACATGACGCCATTAAGTCCCCGCATTCCAAATGCAAAGACAAAGGGGAAGCTGCCTGAGTCCACAGAGCCAGTCGGTGGTCCATGGAAACCCAGACTTCCTTGAAGCCAGGAGATCGGCCTCTAAGCACCTGACTCTAAGCAATCTTGTAGAGATGTGATCCACCATTGGCCCCAGGACTCCCCACACATCCTTGCTGGGTGTGCCATACTGCCAGCCTCACCGTCCTCTGACCCGGAGCCATTCCGGAAGCTGCCTCATAGGCAATTAGTCAAGGCAACCAGGGCGTGACTGCCATGTGAGAACTTGCCCCCCCCCCCCCCTGGCAGCTGGGCTGGTTTGCTTACTGCCTGCAGCCATAGGTGTCAGCCTCCCCTGTGGGTTCTGCAAGGCCACCTACCGACGGTGGGGCCATTATGGGGCCTGTCATGCCACTGGTGGCACCTGAGGTAGGGGAACCGGTGGTGCAGTGCTGATGGGTGTACTGTTTGCTGCTGTGAGCCATAATCTGCCGTCCATTGATCTACTGAGATGCTGATCTGCTGGCAGCATCTGTGCAGGCCAGCTGGAATCCTGGTATCCCTGCTCTCTTCTGTAAGGTCCCTGTTCTTCCCGGACACACCGATCCCACCGCTGATGGCACCATCTCAGATTCATTCCCTGGGCCCACAGCTCTTCCTCTGACTGCAGATCACTGCTGGGTCCTGGTCAGGGAGAAGTTTCCTCCAGGACCAAACCCGTAGAGCAGGAAACTTTTCGTTCCACCCATTTCTTACGTCTCTACGTGTTATATATCCTAAGATTCCTCACACAGGGCTGTCTATAATTTACTTGTGCAACACCAGCTGCTCATAGATTTCGTGACACTTAGAAAACACTCCACAGCAGTGTTTGAATGGAGGGGGAGAAAATGAATGAGTGAGCAAATGAGAGAAGGAATGGACACGTGGTGCTTCCTACCTGTTTTCACTTTTACGTCTGGCCATCTCCTTGGAGTAGAATCGGCCTCCCTGTCTGTACTGTTTTCCTGCAGAGGCACTGTGTGTCATAAAAATTTGTTTATTAGCGTTCAGTGACTACCGTGTGTGTGTTTTGAAAGGCAATGTGGCAGTGTATAATATTCCAGTTCTAGGATTCATTATTAGAATTTTATTAGGCCTGTCAATAACTAAGCATTTCATTCCATTTTTCTGAACTGAAGGATACTCATCTTTAAAATGAAGCTGTTAATATTTGCTTTGCTTATGTCACAGGTTTCTTGAAAAGAACGCATGAATCTGTGCAAGTCAGGTACAAGGCATTTGGCTGCAAGTAAGTGAACCGCCCGTTTTAAATACTTCGAACAATGAGATTTGTTCTCTCAAATAATAAGCACTTCACAGGGGGTAGCTCCAGGTTTCTCTAATTCAACTGACAAGCTGATTGGCTCACTGAGACAGTGACCCTTTCTGCCCAAGCTGCCTTCCCGAGTATGGCTCTGACCTAACTGTCTGCAAGGTACCCAGGTGTCTGCTGCAATTCCGTGTCTCGCACACAGACATACAAGCATCTGGAAGCAGAAAAAAGACTATTTCTTCTTCAACTCTCCTTTTAAGACCAAAGACAATAAATGCCCACTGATCGCTTTCATGTTTTTTTGACAAAGAAATAGGGCCTCTGCTGCTTACCTTAGATGTCAGAGATTCTGACTCTCCTCTCGGCTTCCTCTCTGCCAGTTCGGCATTTACACTGCACTGTGCACCGTGCACAGACAGGCGAGGCCGTAACTAAATGCCTGCGGGTTATTCCCAAGGTCTAATCATAGCGGGGTGGTAAAGAGACAAAGGAGTGCAGGCCCTTAGAGTCCTGATGAAGAGTGCCCTCCACCTACGATGCCTTGCTGAACTAAAAGGGTCAAATGCCAAGGCGCCAGCTCCTAATCAAGGTCAAAGTGCACCAAGCAGGGAGCAGTGGACGTGATGCTGACACTCACTCCCGGTTTCCTCTGCGAACGCCTTTAAACTCTGGATCTCAATAATGCTTTTTTTCTTCCAATGGGCAGCTAGTCCCGCTGACCTAAAAATGGCAACAGCATCCATCAGATCTATTACTTCTACAGCAGCGATCCCAGCGGGCAGCTCCCTCTCCGCCTCCTGATGGAGACATTATCTTCTCACCTGCGGGCATCTTATCGGAAAATGCGGCTCCTACAGAAATGAAGGCGGTGGGAGGTGAGCTCACAGAAGTGGACCAACCTCTTTGCCAGGTCCTGCCCACAGGGCAGCCTCTGCACACGTGGGGAGCAGGTGGCTGGGTCTTCACAGAGCAGAGCGGCATGTGCCTCGGTAACACCTCACACGCGAGCAAGAATGTCTACAAGATGCCAGCTATGCCCTTAGGGAGCGAGCGACTCCGATGCTTACCTGGAAGCCAGTGTTATGCCAAGTGGTGGTGGGGGCAGGAGGCAGGGGGTCCTAAATACCAGAAAGCAGGATGCAAAGGCCTTTATCCGAGCAGTCTGTCCAGCTCTCCTCTGGATGACTTGTCCCCTTTGTTTAGGTACAAATGCTTGCATGTGGGGCCAAGGGGCGGGTGCTCAGATGCAGCTGTTCTACTCAAAGAACAGGCCAGTCCACTCTTCCACACGTGGACCTGGAGCATGCCCCCTCGCTTTCACTCCCACGTGTTACAGCTGCCCTTTCCCAGACCCAGTGTGTCCCCGAGCAGACACTCTCCAGCGGGAGACAAATAGGTCAACTGCACCCTCAGCTGGAAGTGCATCCTCAGCCCCTTCTGCTGCATCAGCCAACAATTAAACATGCATGGTCCTTATTTCAAGAAGCTCGGAGGATATTGATAAACATAGAAACAGTAAAGATACCATGTGAAGCACAGTGATCATTTTACACAAATGAGCTTCATAGAGACAGGGTGCCTGCCTAAGCACATCTGAGCGTCTGTGCCACGCTCTTGTGCTCAGGTGAGACAGGCCCAGGAGTGAGCATCACAGACCTCAAGGCCTCAGGCCTCACCACTGATAGGTTATGGGAACACAGACTTGGTTTTCAGGTTATTCATTTCAGAATCATCATATGCAAAGGTATATAATTATACAGAGTTGGGCAAAAGTAGGTTTACAGCTGTGAGTAGGTGAAACAGGAGTTTATTCTTATATTAGTATTTATTAATTACTAGTGGCCCAGAGAATGGATTCATGTGCATTGAAAGGAAATTAGAAGAAATATTTTAATATCACGATTTGCCCTTTATAATAGAAGCGTCAACAAAATTCAGTATTGACAATGACAGATCAAAACACACGTGTGCAATTGGCACCAGCAGGAGCTTCATATGTATTGTGCAAGCACAGAGTCAACTTAGACTTCTATAGATATAGAATAAACTTGCTTCTTTAGACCCACTTTCTGATTTAGCTAAACTTTTTCTAGCCCAGTGAAGCACCCCAACTTCTCTTTCAGATAATTGTCAGCAACACAGCAGTAATGTCAACATGAAGTGGATTATTATTGTGGATCACGCAGAGAGAACAAAGGGTGAAATATTTAACTGCAGCAGTGTCTGACTATATTCTGTGCAGTGAGAAAACCTAAAGTCATTTGCAAGGTCTACCATCTCTTACTTCTTTTAAGCCGGGTCAAGTTTCTAAGCTTTCTAAAGACTATCTGTGTTTTCTGATGGTCTTAAGCTCTACAGCAGTGGTTCTCAACCTGTGGATTGCAACCCACAAGTTCTATTATATATCCTTTTCACATTTTATCTTTCCTATGTTGAAAATTTCTCTTATGATTCATGCAAAAATAACGTGGCCTTGGCCAGGTAATACTTTCTTATGTGGAAGAGGAAAATAATGTGAAAGTCTTTATTAGGCAAGAGAAATGAACAAAACTATATATAATTATTGCGTTACACTAGCTGGACGTATCAGTTAGCAATTACTGTACAGTATAAGAAAACTCTCTCCAACTCTGTGGCTTAAATCAGTATGTTTATTTATCCCACGATTCTGTAGGTTTTTTAGGCCCTGCTTATAAGAATCAGCTGGTCTTAGCTAAACTTGCTAATGACTCAGGGGTCAGCTGGCAGTTAAGGTCTCAAAAAGCTTGTCTAGGATAACTTCAGCTGGGGCTTGTCTCTAATCCATGTTTCCCCATCCCCCAGCAGGGTTGCCTTAACTCAGTGATCAGCAAACTCATTAGTCAACAGAGCCAAATATCAACAGTATAATGATTGAAATTTCTTTTGAGAGACAATTTTTTTAAACTTAAACTTCTTCTAACACCACTTCTTCAAAATAGATTCGCCCAGGCCGTGGTATTTTGTGGAAGAGCCACACTCAAGGGGCCAAAGAGCCTCATGTGGCTCGCGAGTCAAGGTTTGCAGACCACTGCCTTAATTTATTCTCATCATGGAGGAAGGGCCAAGAGCAGGAGAGAAAGAGTGGATGACTGCAAAACCTCTTGAAAGTTAGGTTCAGAAGGAGCATTCCTCACTTCTGACACTCTTTGTTAACCAACACAGTTCACACAAGCAGACTGGATGCAATGAGAACATGACACATTCTACCCCTGGAAATGAGGCGCTACAAAATGACGTTCAAAGAGTACAGGCACTCTAAGGAATAAAAAATTGTAGATTGATATGGTTCAACCCCAATCAACCAAACTGGGGTTTGGGCATCAAGTAAATATTTACTTCAACGGCATAATTCTTCAGAATTAGTTTTATTAAGATAAGGCACAGGATTTTTATTTTAATCTTAGATTTTTCATTTGTAAAGCAAGGAGTTTAGATAGACCCAATTTTATTTTTCAGAGAAAATGCTTCTCAACCCAGAGATTTCCCCACGGCATTGGGGGCTGGAGTCAGAGTGGACTGACTTCCACTTGCCTTCTTGAAAAATCACTGATTAAATATCTCTGCAGGCCGTTTGCTTTCTCTTTATCTCCAAACACTAGTCTGGAGTTATTCACCTTCTCTTCTTTATCTATGTACCCTTTCATTACTCATCCATTTACAGGCATACATTCGCATATTAATTCAGAATTGTTTCTTGAATTTTCTTTCTTTCTTTCTAACTACCAAGTTATTTCAATGTGAATGTTCTGAAATTCCCCACATCCAATTTATATTGACTATCCTAATTGCTTCCTACCAAGATGCAGTAAAAGAAATTGGCTTTCCTCCTGCCTGAAGCGGCCAGTAAATAAACAAAATCTATGGAAAACCATGTCTTCTAAGACAATGAACATTAGGCAGTGAAGGTCAGTGACCTCTGAGTAACGAGAGAGGCAATATCAATAGAGATTCTACTGATACTGAAAATATAAAAGTGACTATAATGAATAACATTATGCCAATAAATTAGACAACATCAATAAAATTGAAAGACACAAACTAGCAAAGTTCACCACAGCAGCCAGGGCCTTAGAAACCAAGGCATCCCTTTCTCCATCCTCAAAGCCAACAATGGTGGGTCAAGTCCTTCTAACCTTCTGAAGCTTTCTGATCTGTCTCCTTCTGGGAAACAGTGACTACCTAAGGCAGAGGTTTAATCAGGACAACACACTGGTCAATTCAGTTAAGCAAAGTGCACACACCTTCACTAGGCAAATAACCGAAGACCTAACTTGAAAATAGGTTAAAAGAAGTTACCCATACAGAAGGATAACATTAACCAATAATAATAATGGCAATGATAACACAATTAAAAACCAGAGCATTCAAAAACTTTGAGTCAACATCAAATAGTATAATCCACAAAAACTTAGACTTCTTGAATAGGAGGAAGAAATAATTTGCCAAGAATTTTCCGAAGTTTATAATAACCAGCCAAAGATCCAAGAGCTCAGAGTCGCTGCACGACATAAAACCAACTGTCCTCTCTCCGCACAGACATGTATCGCGCCAAAACCAGAAAACCTGAAGGCAGCCGATGGAAAACAACACATTGCCAACTGAGTAATACGAATAAAATCACACCGCACCTACCTGAAACCACGCAAGCAAACACGGCAGACGATATCACAAAGTGCTGAAAGGAAAAAAAAGGTTTGCAACAAATCATAATTCTGCTCACAGGAATATGCTTCAAATATACTTCACAGGTGAATTTAAAATAAAGACTCTCGGATAAACAAAGTGACACTGTATTACTGGAAGGCCACCGTTGGGAGAAATGTTAACCCAGCTCATGAGGCTGAAGGGCATCAGACGGACAGGAGCCGGAATCTCCATGAAGAAATGAAATGTCCTGGACATGGACATTAGTCATAAGTCTCCAGATTATATTATATATATGTAGATAGATAATGCTTTTAATATAGCAGTTCATAATATATTTTATATAAAACCTTTTATAAAATATATTTTATAAAATATTAATATAAATGCTTTATATAAAATATTTTTATTTTATATAAAAAAGAGAAAGAGAGAGAGAGATGGAAAGACAGAGGAAGAGAGACACAGCAATTCGCTGTAAGGAATTGGCTTACATGACTATGGAGGCTGGGAAGTCCAGAGTTTGCAGCGTGGACCCAGGAGAGTGGCCGGTGGAGCTCTCATCCAGAAGCAGTCATCCCGGGAGAGGCTGTTCTCGTTCGGGGAGGCCGGCTTTCTGTTCCATTCAGGCCTTCACCTCACTGGGTAAGGCTCACCTACAGTGCAGAGGGCATCTGCTTTACACTCAGTCACAGGCCCTGCCTGTCAGCTGAGCCCGGAATCATAGGCAAGTCTAGCTAAGACCAGCCCAGTCTGATTCTTATAAGCAGTGCCTAACAATAACCTCTTCATATTAGCCTCATACAAAAACTTAAAAAAACTTTAAAGTGGACAAATGGAGTTAACCATAACTCTATCTAAAACAAGTGGCAATGTATTACGTGTTTAGAGAATACATAAAAGCAGCATGTGTAATAAAAATAGCACAAAGAATCAGAGGGAGGAACAAAAATGTAAATATTTAAGGTCTTTCCACAACATGTGAGGCAAATAATATAAATTAAAAGCCAATTATAATAAAATTAAGTTGAGCATTACAAAACTCAGGAAATCCATAGAATACTTTGGCAGGGTACAAATAATAGTGGAAAAATATAAAATCATAAATCAATGTTTAATCAACTCAAAGGAGGTGAAAGGAAATAAAAATAAAAAGACTGAATAGCAGAAACAGATACCATGAATTGGAAGACAATATTTTAAGATAACAATTCTCTCCTGATTGACTAGGCATTTGAAGTGCTCTCTTTCAAAATCCAAACACAGCCTTCAGTAGAGTTATACACGCTGATTCAAAAATGTATGTGGAAAAAATGAACTAGAATTGTCAAATATGGAAAAAGAACAAAATTGGAGAACTCATAACAACAGATCTCCAGACTACAGTGAGGCACTGTTAGCAAGCTTGACCATTGAAAAATTTAGAATTGAGAATCTAAAAATATACCCACACTGATACTGCCAACTGATGTTCTAACAAAATGCAAAAACAATTCAATGAAATAAAGAAGATACTTTTCAATTAATGTTGCTAAGCAAAATCGGTCATCTATTTGTAAATAAATAAAAAAAGAATACTAAAAAATCTAAACCTTGTACATTAAAAAGAATTAGCTCAACATAGCTCAAAGAGCTAACAAAAGACATAAAAGTATAGAATTTCTATCAGAAAACATAAAAGACACCTTTTTGACCTTAGGTTAAACCAGTGGTCAGCAAACTCATTAGTCAACAGAGCCAAATATCAATAGTACAACGACTGAAATTTCTTTTGAGAGCCAAATTTTTTAAACTTAAACTAGGTAGGTACATTGTTATTAACTTAATTAGGATACGTGGCATTTTATGGGAGAGCCACACTCGAAGGGCCAAAGAGCCACATGTGGCTGGAGAGCTGAGGTTTGCCGACCACTGCTCCAAGGTCATGTATCTGGTGATGAATCTAAGAACTTTGTTTAACCCAGAGGTTGGAAAACTGTGGCTCGAGAGCCACATGGGGCTCTTTGACTCCTTGAGTGTGGCTCTTCCACAAAATACCACGGCCTGGGTGAGTCTATTTTGAAGAAGTGGCGATAGAAGAAGTTTAAGTTTTGAAATAGTGGCTCTCCAAAGAAATTTCATTCATACTGTTGATATTTGGCTCTGTTGGCTACGGAGATTGCCAACCACTGCCTTAGAGGGAGAAAGGGGACAAATGGGAGTTCTCCAGAACTCAGAGGTTGGTGGGAAGGAGGCTGTGGAGAAGGACAGGAGGATCCTGGCTCCCGAGCAGGAGCTGGGAGTCACATGTGTCCTAACCCCGAGTCAAACCTGAACAGACAGACAGGAGGACACAGGGCAGACCGCAGAGCAAGCCTCGCCGAGAGAGGGGACAGCAGACAAGGGGGTGGCTTACCAGAGCAGGGACCACAGCTGACACCTCCCCAGAGCAGCAGCGGTGGGGGGGGACACCTCCCCTTCCTGGAGGCACAGCGGCTCAGAGCAGGCACTCAGAGAGGGAGACGCAGGGGTCCTGGCATCAGCACTGGGGGCCTCCCCACCGGAGCGGGACAGATTCCCAGGGAAGAAGAGTCCCCTCCGTTGGCTGGAAGGGAAAGGAGCCATTCTGAAACCTTCCAGAGCTTTCTGTTCTTGGTCTGACCTGCTGGGTTGATCAGAGGGAAACTGCCTGGAAAGGAAGGCTTGGCTCCAGCTGGCTGGGAGCAGGGAGCGCCCCACCTGCAGCCCATCCTGCTCATTCTGCTCCCTGGCCAGGACTGTGGAATTATCAGACAGAATTTAAAGCATCTGGATCACTGTGCTAAGGCAGCGGTTCTCAACCTTCCAAATGCCGCGACCCTTTAATACAGTTCCTCATGTTGTGGTGACCCCCAGCCATAAATTTTCGTTGCTACTTCATAACTGTAATGTTGCTCCTGTTATGAATCGTAATGTAAATACCTGTGTTTTCCAATGGTCTTAGGCAACCCTGCTAGCGGTTCTCAAAAACCACTGCTGTAGAACCAGAACTGTATTAAAGGGTCAGGGCATTAGAAAGGGTGAGAACCACTGTGCTAAGGGCTCTAATGGATCAAGTTGACAGCCCGCAAGAACAAATGGGCAATATAAGCAGAAAGATATAAATACTAAGAAAGATTTAAAAAGACACGTCCCAGGTGGTAGAAAATGTTCAAATACTTCCTTGTCTCTTAACTTTGAACTTAACAAACAATAAACAAATAACCTTTTATTTTGAGTCTTCTGATGGATTAAGAATGTGTTCTATTTGAAGAACATCCTCTCCTAACCCCTGCTTTTCACTCCTATACGCTAGTGCAGTGGTCGGCAGAGCCAAATATCAACAGCACAACGATTGAAATTTCTTTGGAGAGCCACATTTTTTAAATTTAAACTTTTTCTAACACCACTTCTTCAAAATAGACTCGCCCAGGCCGTGGTATTTTGTGGAAGAGCCACACTCAAGGGTCCAAAGAGCCGCATGTGGCTCGAGAGCCGCAGTTTGCAGACCACAGTGCTAGTGCATACAGATGAATGATGGCTTTGTTGGGGTGTGAAACAATTTTGCAAGGACTGAGACCCGTGAATGGTTCATGTGTTCCCAGAATTTTGAGCATGTGGGAGAATGAGGAAGGGATACAAAACACGGCTTGGGAAGTTCAACTGCACATCTCCAGGCTCAGAGCAGGAGGGAAGGCACTCATTCCGGTAAAAGAAGTTACTGGGGAGCATGTCCAGTCTCTGAGGCGATTAAACCCTAGGAACCGCAGACTGCTAATCCCACTGCTCACCCCCTACCTTTATGGGAAATTGAGTAGAAAGAAGGGCATTTTCTTTAATGATCTTTCCCTTTAACCAATATTTATTAAATCTTTGAATAGAAAAGGCCAGCACACTTCCTGGTCTTTGAGCCTCCCTTTAGTACAGCTGATTTTTATGTTTATAAGGAAATAACCCCAACTTGAATCAAATCTCAAAATCCAATAACATATTTAATTGTAAAAAGGGAAAAACATTAGAAAACACTTTCATATACTTTACCAATCGGCATACAACAACGTGTATAAAGATTTGAACATAAAATTGAGTAAGCCATAAGATATGCAAGGAACAGATTCAAAACTGAAATACATACAATGATTTCTCTAAATTTTTGCTACTCATCTATCTAAAATTATAGAAGAAATTAGATGGAAGCCATAACAAAAGACTATGGGGGTTTATTTAAGGAACTCAAGAAGCCCTTAAAAATAAAATTATTTCAAAGCAAAAATTTAGTAAAAAAAAAAAAAACAAGAATGAGAATGTAATCTAGAAATCAATGTGCTTTGTCTGAATTTCTTTACAACTCATGGTTAAACTGCTTACAAAAAAGAAGGCCCTTGTAAAATTCCTGTTGATAAAAAGCAGATAAGCAAGCACGTGGAAATAGGGACATGTTATATGGGTCTTAGGACCATGCCTCCTCAGAGGGTCCTGGGCACATATATTTAACCTGCAATTAACTCTCCGTGTTTTAAATCACTAAGCACGTTTCTGAAATTCACAGACTTCCAGGGAAATACCGGCGTGCTCGCTAATAAAAAGCAAACATGATGTACTTGGACGATTTTTCACAGAGAAAATATTGGGTAATCATCTTTCACTTTAACGACCTTACAGAATGTTTATGTGGAAACACCCGGATTCCCTCCTTATTAGGAACCCCTTTTGGAGAAGTAAATCACTCTGGCCTTAATCAAAGTTAAAATAACTGTGTTAGCCCTCTGGAGCAAAGGACATAAAAATGACTTCATATTTTATCATTAAGCCATTATTTATAGTATTTCGATACATATTTGTAAAAAAGAAACACGCGCACTAAATTGAATTAGTAGGCATTGTACCTAGATTTACACTACCAGAAATAAGACCATAATGCGTTCTCTGAAATCCAAAGATGACTATTTGTCAATAATGTCCTGGATAAACATGCGTTCTTCAAGAGCAGCATTGGACAGGTGGTCCACGGAAGGCAAATTTTGAATTTTTGAAATACTACTGGAATTCAAATTTCAAATAATTCAAATTATCTGAACAATTCAAACTATCTGGACACATATTGCAGGTGTATAAACATGACAAATAAACGATAAGAAAATGTCTACATTAAAAAATATTCTCTATTTAATTACACAGAAGAATTGTTTCCTGCTGCAATGGCACCTAGAAACGTGGAAGCATAGACCAAGAAGGTGTCTTAGAGGCAAACAGCTTGAGCAGGAAGTGGAAATTGGTGACAATCCCTCAGACAGAGACGCAAGATGGATGGACTGGGCAGAGGGTGCCATGCTGTGATGGACTTGCACCTCGCACAGAGCCAGTGTGCTGGGCTCCATGCAGTTTCATCTGCTGAGCTCCTGTGCATGCCACATGTGGTCCTACTGTCTGTCTGTCAGGGGGAGGTTGATGAACAGAGGGACAATCAGCATTCACTAGGTCCTCCATCCCGTCCTCCATCGGGTCAGCACGCATTCACTTTATTGCTTATCTTCGTCTGAAATGACTCAGGCGCTCCTTGTTTCTGTGCTCAGTTCCATGTTTTCCCTGTGCGCATGAAATACCATAGCATTGGGGTGGCGTAGTCCTCCCACCCCACTGGACACTCTTAGTGTGTGAACCTACCTCATCACTGTTCCCTTGCTCCTTGCGAGATGCTTCAAATGGATTCAATCCATAAACAAAGCAATTTGAGTAGCTCAAGGTGGTGCTTAATTTGGTCCTGTAACGTAGCATGGCTGGCATCAACCTTAGCACTACAGTAACAGAAAGAAAACATGGGATAGACTGGTTTATTTTGCTTTGATTTGCTTTTTGGAAGCTTGTAATAAGTCTACTTATCTTTTACTTAAGTATATTATACTCATCTTTTATGCTTATATTTGAGATGCTAAAACTGCACCTAATGATGGTAGGGGGACTTTGAAGAAACCTAAGTAGGAGAGGACAAGGCTTTTGAGGAAGGAATCTGAGGAAGTAGTTCCTGTGGCTCAATTAGCCTTGAGCAGCAGGAAGGACTTCTCTTCCGGTATGGAAGAGAGAGACTTCAGTACAGGCATGGTGAGAACTGTTTTTAAAGACATGGAGAGGAAGTTGAGGGGAATTCTTCACGTGTTCATTTAACAAATACCATCAAACATCTACTGTGTGCAGGACATGAGGAGAAATGCTAGGTCTGTGATAGGTAAACGCTGCTCGTGAGCCACATGTGGCTCTTTGGCCCCTTGAGTATGGCTCTTCCACAAAATACCACATGCAGATGCACACATACAGTGGGATTGAAACTTCATGGCCCATGTGCAGAAGTCGGCTTTTGGCTCTCAAAAGAAATTTCAAGCGTTGTACCATTGATATTTGGCTCTGTTGACTAATGAGTTTGCCGACCACTGTGCTAGGTCATCAGAAAGTCATGTCTGTTCCCACAGGAAGACAGGTAGTTCAAGATGAAACAGCTGAACCCCACAGAATCTGGAGGAGGTGGCCAAGTGCGGAGGGGATGAAAGCATTTCGGACAGAAGGTATTAAATCGAAGGATCATATGACACATTTAAGATATAAAGGAAGTTGGCTGATGCAAATGTTGTGCGTATGGTGGGGTGGAAGGCAGGAACACAGGAGCCAGATGCATGAGAAGGAACTGGAGCGGCAAGGGAGGGAGGTGACTGGTCTTATCCTAGAGACAGCGGAGAACAATAAAGGGTTTTGAACAGAGTGTGATGTAAAGTGATAATAATAAATCCACTGTTGGCTAAGTGGAAAATGAATTAAAATAACTCTGAAAAAAAGAAGGATTGAAGGCCAGAAGACTAAGTGAAGAAATATTTCCTGGAAGAAGGTGGAAAAACAAAAAGAAAAGTATGTTAGGATCTTAAGGGGAAAGTGCTAGAAGCATATGCCCTGATACTTGCGGCAGCTGTGCTTCTGTGAGATGAAACACAAGCTCACAGCGTTTGGAGAGAAAGAACTAAACTACATTATAGTCCAATGTGTGCACTTTGTTGACCATGCTAAATATTTGCTTGAAAACAACACAAGGAAACCATTCCCTGGTTATTTTCCTGTTAATATTTGCCAACACCTATACCTGATCCTCGTGAGCATGAGAAAAATAAAGCTATCTGCAGCTGTAATACTTCTGTTTTTTACACACATTTTATTCAATTCTCATTGCTCCCATACTCAGGCCAACAATACACATAGTGTTCAAAGTGTCCGATGAATACTGATGGACACTTGCTGTTTTAGAGGTTGGTTTCCATCCTCTAAAGAATTATTCTCATTTGGTAGAGAAGACAATTTTTTTTTTTAAAGCACCTATGTGAATGCCCTAATGCTGGACTGCGACTAAGCCACAAGCACTAGCATCTCCATCAAACCCAAGGTGACCTTGGGTCTGGGACAAGGTGATAAAGATCCTACTGCTCCAGGTTTAACCGCCAAGGGATGGATTTGCTAAACTGGGACACGTGGAGGCCTGGGCACTCACTGCTCTCCATCGGCTTGGTAGTCCCCCAGCGTTTTACCCACCGATGCCTACGCCACTGAGGAGCATTTGAACACTGGCCTGTCATAATGTTTAATTATATTCTTCCCCTCCTTCTTCCCAAGTCATACATACAGTGTACCAATTCTCCCTGTCAATGAGAGCTGGGACTCCATGCTTGCCCGTTCCTTTTCACCTGCTTCTTGACCTCCAATTAGTTTTGTTGTCCTTTGGGAATGGCTACACCTTGCCTCTGTCTTTAGACTTAACAGCTACATTTCCCATGAGCCTGCTTAGTTAACAATGTGTTTTTTAATGCTTTTCCACTCAAGCTTTACTCTTCCCTTCGCTTTTTTTAAAAAAATATATTTTATTGATTTTATACAGAGAGGAAGGGAGAGAGATAGAGAGTTAGAAACATCGATGAGAGAGAGTCATCAATCAGCTGCCTCTTGCACACCCCCTACTGGGGATATGCCCGCAACCAAGATACATGCCCTTGACCAGAATCGAACCCGGGACCCTTCAGTCCCCAAGCCGACGCTCTATCCATTGAGCCAAACCAGTCCCGGCTGCTTTTTTTTTTTTTTTTTTTTTTTTTTTAATTGATTGTTTTGAGATGGAGGAAAGGAGGGAGGAAGGAAGATAGAGAGAAAGATAGATAGATAGATAGATAGATAGATAGATAGATAGATAGATGATAGATAGATGATAGATAGATGATAGATACATCAATTTGTTATTCCGATTATTTATGTATTCATTAATTGCTTCTCATATGTATCCTGACTGAGGATTGAACCTAAAACCGTGGCTTATTGGGACAATGCTCTAACCCAGCGGTCGGCAAACTCATTAGTCAACAAAGCCAAATATCAACAGTACAACCATTGAAATTTCTTTTGAGAGCCAAATTTTTTAAACTTAAACTTCTTCTAACATCATTTCTTCAAAATACACTCACCCAGGCCGTGGTATTTTGTGGAAGAGCCGCACTCAAGGGGCCAAAGAGCCGAAAGTGGCTCGCGAGCCACGGTTTGCCGACCACGGCTAACCCACTGAGTAATCCAGCAGGTCTTCAATAAGCATAAAATTTATTTGTTCTTCAGGTTTGTAGGGAGTCCCAAGTTTTAATGCCACCTTAAAACAACACATTTTTAAAAAAACATACTTTTTAAAATAAGCAAAATTTTCAAGGGTTCATTTCCCCACTGTCTTCACTCTCTCATACAATTTAACTCAACTCCAGTATTTTTGTGACTCTCTCTCCCTCTGCTCAGGATGGTTTTCTCCATTTTCTGACCCTGTACATTTATCATTAATGTCACATGACATGAACCTCATTTCTCCTTCAATGTAGGAATTACATCTTATGCTTCATTGGCATCCTCTCCACCAACTCCTGTCCTGGGACTGGCACTTATGGAATAGAAAATGATTGGTTTACAGTTCAAATACTAGAACATGCAGTTGTCTCTTTATCAAGCAGTGGATCTATAGATTATTTTAGACCCACCACCAGGGTCCTTGATTCTTGACACATAAATAATGTGACATGCTGACTAAATTAAGACATAAGCTAGGAAATGGTCCCATAAGGATTCATGTTCTCCAGATTGAGAAATTGTACCATTGCACATCACAATAAATAGACACCATAAGCAAGTCACATGGGCCATCTTATTCACTTAGCAAGACATCCCTCTTCCACCCCCCTAACCCCCACAACGCACTCACTTCTGTCTTCCTCACAGCCTTGCTAACCACAGAAGCTTCTCTGACAGAGTACTGATGCCCTTACTTTGACAAAGTAAAGGATGACAGAGTACGGATGCAGGGTTGGCGTCAATTGAAAGAGCTTAATCAGATAAAGTGGCAGATTGCTCTCTTAAAAAGCCTGTCAAAAGCCCTGTCACTATTCTCCTGGGAATGGTCTGAGAAGGCTAGAGTGTCCTTGTTGTAGCTGATGTGAAATGGAGCTGGCAACTCATGGGGCCGCAAAGAAAGACCACAATAGTAGTGAGGAGGCTCCCTAGAGCAGCAATCGCCAACATTTCAGACCTCAGGGACCACCCGTGAGAGAGAGTCTGAGATTCGTTTCCTCATCACCGTTCTTCATACTTTAACCAGGCTTCTCATGTTAATGAGCTCTACTCACTCCGACAGCTTCCTGTGGGCCCCGTTTTGTTCTCTCTTGGATATACACCTGTGCCATGCCATCCCATTCTTAATGAAAAGAAACAAATGCTCATTTAGAAGAGCCTCCTTTACCAGATGCTAACAAACCACACAGGGGTAAGGTTCAAGATTGGGATTGTTGGGAACCTAAAGCCCTGGATGCTGGAATTAAAACAGCAGGAATGTAAGTAGGTGTCTCTCGCGCAGAAGGCACTGCGGGTGGGATGGCATTGCTTGGTGCCCAGTGAAACTCACGAGGGAGCAGTCGGACCACATTTTCTGCTCACTCATGGGAACTTGCTTTGTAGCAAGTTAAATGCTCTGAAATAATATGTGGGAGAAAAAGAAGTTATGTCATAATTACAATTAATATCACAAATTGCTACAAGTCACTTTAGGCAATTATTTTCTTATAAGGAACTAAGTGTCCACAAAACCCAGTAAAGTTTACATCGAAAAGATAAGAAAATATTCCTATGGGGCTAAGGGTTGTTATTAGACTGTGGAGATTTGTCATTCTTTTCCATTAATTATAGGACACCATGGAAGGTGGAGGGACACAAAGACTAGAGAAACATGGCTGATAGATGTAACCAATGGGAAAGCCAATCTTCTTGAATTAATTGACAAGTAAAATAGGCATGAACTCTGACTATCAGCTTCAGTGGTAGCTGTCAGTCACATTGACCACATGAGAGAGCTAGGTGATCTGAGAGCCATGCTAGCGATGCATTAACCCTGTCCTGTGTTTGTAAAAGACATTGACACGCATCCAAAGACCTGGAATCCAACTCACCCAGGCACCCAAAAGTGCTCACCTCATCATGACATATATTTTGCATTACTCTTATAATATTAGCTCCATTTTCATCTGAAGAAAGTATAGTATGTGGTTAATATAGTAATACATTTAGATGAAAATCCTTAGCTATAAATAATGTTTCCATTCATGAAATAGAAAACGATAATTATATTTTTACTAAATTGGGCAAGTTTATATTTATTTGGTTCCACTATTTTACTGAGAATTTTCTATTAATTAAATTAAATTGTTGCTCTTTTTCTGAACTGAGAGGCATTTCAGTGTCTAAATTATACTTATAAATACAGTACCTAACAGGCATGATTATTTAATCCATAGCTCTAATCACATGCTGAGAGATGGATATAAATTTGTGAAGATGCACCTGCTGTTTTCTTCATTAGAAGCTAAAAACCATGATTGGATTAGGATAGATTATCAAAATCAGAATTTAGAAATAAATCTAAAGGGAGTTTTTAACTGTGACCAGAAGAATAAACTTATTCAATGAAAGAATTATTCATGGCCTAGAATTTAGTCTCTAAAAAAAGAAAGAGAGAGAGAAAACCCATGGACATGAACAACAATGTGGTGATTGGAGGATGGAGGGAGTGGGTAAAGGAGAAAGAGGATATAGGGGGATAAATGGTGATGGGGGAAAATAAAAAGTAAATACACACACACACACACACACACACATATACACACACACACATATATATCTACAATTTCATGTCTTCTAACTCGACCTTCCTCTTCCAATCAACTCCCACCTACCTCCACTTACTCCCCAATCCAAAACACACACAGTCCTGTCTGTTTATATTCATCTACTAGGAGTTTCCTGACTGTACCATGATCAGCCATCACTTCCTATACAACTCTCTGTCCTGTTGACTGACACACCTCCCAATTCCTCCCTGTCTACACAATCTCACCCTATTTCCTCTAGCTCATACACCCTTCTATTTTGAACCTGGATTCAGATGTCCTGTCTCAAAAAGATTTCTATGTATTTACCTTGATCATGACCTTTTGTACGCATCATCTCACATGTTTCCATGACTGATTCACTTCATCATAAACGTTAAGCACATCAATGTTAAAAAACTGACATTAAGTTTGTGTTTTAAATTCTTCAAATTCTGGTTAACCTTGGGTTGTAAACCGAATGTTCAATAAATCTGTAATGAATTCATGAATGAATAAATTCATTCATTTATTCAGTAAATATCTAAAAATGACTACTATATTTTAAAAATGGTTATAGGCCTTCAGCATAAAATGAACATAAAGAAAACAAGGTCCCCGGTTTTTGGGACTTTTATTTTACTTGGACAAGATAGAAAATATAGATTAAATAAGTAATTTCAAGTAGGCTAAAGTGAACAAAAGGAAAAAATAGAATCTTCGAGCCTAAAATGTGGATAGTAAATTCAACAAATGAATATCAAACTTAACATAAATTCTCATCTTTTACTTCTCAATAGAACGTCTTTGTTAAAGATGTCATTGTGCCCATTGGACATACTGCATCAGAATTCCTTGTATTTAGGTGTGTCCACACGATGTGGTGCTAACTAATGAGCTCAGGTCCCTGGACGGGCTCTTTCTGTTTTGTTTTGTTTTCTTTTCCTCATCCAGCCTCTCACCTGGAATGTGGGACAGATGATTATCAGCCGGGAAAGCCAGCTATGCCCTGAGGAGGAGAGGTAGGCAGAGAGGGGCTGGTTTAAGTGGCAGAATTAGCCCTGGCTCGCCTAACCCTAAGCTGCATGTCAGGTAAGAAAAACAAACAAACAAGCAAACATTTATTTATGAAGCTCCTTAGGTTTCTCTTAATTGCCCCTTAATATAATCCTCGCTGACAGGGTGGGTGCTCAGGTGTTAGTGGGAGAAAAATGTGCTGACATGCTGCAGAAACCGACAAGACAAACTCCACCAGGTGAGAATCTGCACAGGATGATTAAAATGTTACCGTGAAACTTTACATTGTATATCTCGCTTCAGAGGCACAAATATGGATGAATTCTGATTTCAATTCTTATTAAACAAGGTCATATAATTTTATAATGTTGGCATTAATATATTCCTCATCATAAAAATACAGTAGAAAATTCAGTAATAAATAACATATAAAAGCCTTCAAAAAATTGCCTATGGCAGAAGAAATCACTTAAGAACAGAAGGCATGACACGGATCATTTCTTGGGCAGGGGTGGGAGAGGGGGACTAATATTAGCAGAGGCAGCAACTCACAACCGTGTGAAAAACAGCAAGGCAGGAGGTGCTTTGTGCCTCCCACAGTGACCCACTGGCCATTGAACAGCCTCTGATGTTTCAAGAGGAATTACATTGAAAATGCATCTGGGCAGGTCGACATTGAAGTTTTCACTCATCTCTTTCTCCACGATGAGAATAAGTCCACAGGATTCTCTTTAGCCGGTTGGGAGTGTGTGTGTGTGTGTGTGTGTGTGTGTGTGTGTGTGTGTGTGTGTGGCTATGACTGTATGTGATGTTTGTGGTTCAAATGGGAGGAAAGAAGATGAACAAAAAGATTTACAGCCCCAAATTGTGTTTGCACGTCGTGTTTTTGCTCCTAATTATGCAGAAATCAAACATCAGATTCAAAAGCTCACATTTGATTATGACTTGAAACAAATGAGCTGGCCTCCGGACAGGTGGAGCTGAGGGCCTTTCCTGGAGGCTGGGGGGCCGGCCAGGCGCTGGCTCCAGCCCCACCCCGCCCCACCCCCGCCCGCAGCCCCCGCAGGGTGTCCGGTGTCAGCTGCCTAGAAGGTTGGCGCCGACCTGCCTCCCCTGTGAACCACAAACCAGAATTAATAGCGAATCAATCGAACAAGGTACAACTGATCAGTAAACCAATTAGTAATTTTAGCTGTTCATCCTGCCGTCATTTACTGGGCAGAGTGGAATGGAAGTGCTTTTGCTCCCGGATAAGGTTGCAGCCTGCCCTCCTGCCCCGGCCCCACCCCCACCCCCACCCCCACGGAGCACCCTGTGTCCCACCTGCAGAGCCCAGTGCGGGCGGGCGGCGGGCGGGCGGCCTCTGAATCTCTCCACTTAGCACAGGAACTCCTTTGGGCAAGTGATTGCTGGAGGAATTATACTATGTTTTCCTATGCAAATAGGGCATGCTATTTAAAATCAGTAAGAAGAGAATTAACGTAGCATCTTGGAAAAAAGAATAGAAATAAGGAAAGCCAAGCTTCTGCATCAGGTCACCCTCCCTCAATCCAGTCTGGGCTGGACAAACACTGTGTAGCTCAGGGCTCTGGGTTATTTGTGAGTGGAATTCTAGCAAAAGTTGAATGGCTAACGTTGGTCCAAGGTTCAAGATGAATATTAACGGATTTTCCTTTGGGTCCAAAGCACTAATAGCTGAGAAGCAGCTTCTCTGCACACATGTGTCACTGCCCCCGGGGCCTCAGGCTCCTACCTACCGTTCCTGGTCACAGAGACACACGGCCACTCAGCTCCTTCTTCAGATGGTCTGTGTTCAGCTTCACTCTGCCCACAGGGATGGCCCACACCCTGGATCCATCTCTCATCCCATTGGCATGGTGCCCGAGCGTAAGCCATGGGTCTGAGATGGCCTCTGCGCTCAGCCACACTGCAGGGAGGGCGGCACAGCACAGGTGCCTGTGCCAGGAGGGGGCGAGGCCGAGGCTCCCCGCGGGGAAGGCAGCTTGGAAAGACCAGCCAACGCCTTTGGTTGCAACACCTCCACTGAGCAGATCTTGTGCCATCTCCTCACCGCGCCAGCCAAGGAGACGCCTGGCTGCAGGCACCCTGTGAGGGGTCTTCTCCTGCCGCCTCTCTCACTGCGCCACGGTTTGACTTTGTGTTACAAGCAGAACAGTTGTTGAAGGAACCTTACCCACCACATTCTTACTTCATTTTTTCCTCACTGGATCCCCTTCCAACAGACTGTGTGGCCTTCCCGCATGACCTTTCCCCTTTTATTATCATGTAGATATCGAGTACTGATATCAGCATAGGTTCCCCAAAGATAGATTTCCCACAAATTAAAATACTCTCTTTACCTCTAAATATGGAAACTGAAAATAGACACCCCGCTGGGAACTGAATTACTCATGCATCGTGAGTCACATTTTAAACCAGCAACTCTATAACCTTAAAATGCAGCTCGATCTTAAAGTATTAATTTTGAAGCGATGCATTTGTGCTAATGATTTACCAGGAGGAGAAATCCTTTAATCCACCCCTTTTGCTTATGAACTTGAAAGTCGAACTCCATAGAAATGACTGACAGCAGCAGCAGGCCTCGTCACCAGCTGATCAAAATTAACAGTTTCTTTCAATTGTTCTAATTAAGACCGAGGGGAGTTCTGGAATGTACCAACAGTATCTCAAATGGCCCCCTTGCTTAAAACTAGCTCCTGGGGAGGAATATGAGCTTTTATCTTTCCCTACAAATACTTTAGTCTAAGTTGCTATTATTACTATTTACTAGAAGGCCTTTTAGAGAGGTATCCTATGAGAACTTTTATTAAATTTTATGACATTCAAAAGGGCGACAATTAAAGATGAGAAACATAATCATCCCAAGCAGAACTTTGTAGGAAAACAGGTGCCCTATCAATGTTCTATAAAATCAATGAAAGAGCTATAAACATGGGTTAGTCTTCTACATAGTAATAATCATTTTACCTTACTCAATAATTATTTCACATTCATACTGGAAATACAATTAGAAAAATCAAGTAAGTCATTGTCATGGTAATAATATCAAAATTAAATTTATATAAACTCAAAGAGTATATTTTTTCTCTAGCAGAATATCTCTGAAGGAACATTTTCTACCCATCAAAATCAATTCTTTCCTGGTAAGTTGTACTCTATTATCATTCATCATCCAATTTATGGTCTAAGTTACTAATAAAATATTTTCTTAATCATTATGTTTTCTTAATAGTAATTTAGTCTTAAACTCGAGGCTCGGTGCATGAATTTGTGCGTGGCCGGGGGAGGGACCACAGGTAGTTGGCTGGCTAGAGGCCCCCCCACCTCCGTCTAACTCCCGGTTGAACTCCCAGCCCAACTACCAGTCCAGGGGACAATTTGCATATTAGCCTTTTATTACATAGGATTATTCATTTAAAATGTTCATTTTCTTCAAATTCTTGCTTTGGAGGACTTAAATAGAGTTTACTACTTAAATAAAACATCTACCTTAGGAGTTATATAAATGGTGAAGAGTGCAAACAAGCAAATGCCAATATTTTTGTCACAAAAGCAAAACCAGAGTAAAGTTTAAAACCCTGACCTGCAGGCAATTCAGTAGCAAGGTATTTAAATAGCAGTTATGAAGTGACAAAAGAATGAAGTAAAGAATTGTTTTCAAGGGCAACCTATTGAACCCCGAGTGCCTCCCATCTTATGATAAACCCGTCCAGGTCCCTGTAAGTCAACCCAACACCAGCTCCCTTATAAAGTAGGATCGTGTTACGGGCCATGAAGATACGTTGTCTTGCTCCATCACCATTTTAAGCCATTTCTTCTTTGCGTGTGGCCAGGCTCAGCTGGAAGACCCTGGAGAGGGCATCCTCTTTAAGCCCAAACACAATCCCTGACGGAGTAATTCCTCTTCAGCTCTCAGGGCTGTGCTAAGACCTGAGCCGCCTCTTGTGGGAATTAGCGTGCCTTCCTGGGAGAAGGGCGGAGGCTGGGCCAGCCCGCTCCCAGGGGCATTCCCCCCTCCCCCCCTCCCCGGGAACGGGCTGGGCCAAACTAGTTAAAGCCGCTGTGAGTCAACAGGATTAACATGGAGTCAACTTCCTTGGGAAGTGGAGCCAAAGAGATTCTATGGAGACAAAAATACTTCAAGGCAATCGCGCTGGTGGTGAAAATCACCAGACTTACTGGTCCTGTCACCTCCCATTTATCTGAGGACGTGGACGCTGAGCAGGGCCGCGCAGACTTTTCTTTATGAGCTTAACCGCTTTTTCGACTTCCCGAGAGCTTAGCGTATTTCCATCTTTTTCAAACAGAAACTGAAGTGAAATCCATCATAAAACTTGGAAAACATCTCCTGTTTATTCAGACCTGCATGCGAGGAGATTAGCACCTCTAGAGGGGAGGGTTTGCCACCAAATGTTAACCCGTGGCCAGGCTGTTGTTTTACTTGCTATACTTACCATGTACCTTTTTAAGGTTTTAATTATATGTAAATGTTTTCATTTCTAGATAAAGGTTCTTGAAAATAGTGTATATTTTGTGGAACTTGTTTATGTAAATTTCTTCAAGGATATGAGTATTTTTTTTTCATTGTCGCATTGAAGACTTAAAAATAGAAGAAAAAAAAAAATACAACTTTGCCCTAACCGGTTTGGCTCAGTGGATAGAGTGTTGGCCGCAGACTGAAGGGTCCCAGTTTTGATTCCAGTCAAGGGCATGTGCCTTGGTTTCAGGCACATCCCCAGTGGGGGATGTGCAGGAGGCAACTGATTGATGTTTCTCTCTCATCCATGTTTCTAGCTCTCTATCCCTTTCCCTTCTTCTCTGTAAAAAAAATCAATATACATATATATATATATATATATATATATATATATATATATATATATTTAAATGGAAAAAATAGAACTTCAAGAGAAATTTAATTATCTATGTAATGATATTTCAAAATCAATATGCTAAATCCAAATATTCTGTTAATGGTAGCATTTTTGGAGAAGATACTACTTTTAGATATAAAGAGCTGTCATTCCTTATTTTGTCTGTATAATTAGCAAAGCATTTTATTAACGGTCAACTATGTACAGATAATTATGATACAGATTTGTAGTGAAGAAATGGACAACACAGTTTCTCCTTCTACTGTTGTACTTGGAGCCTTATTAGAACAGATGGACTTAAGTTTATAGAAGTAAAAAGGGTTCCACCGGGTTTCCTCCTAAAGTTCCTAAAATAACTGGATATATAAACTTGAACACTCAACTTCTTCAGTTGCAAAATGAATATAATAGTTGTTTTTTCATTTCAACGTATGTTCTAATAAGAGATAATAGATACGAATGCATTCTGGGGGGAAATGTTAAGCAATATAAAAGAGAAATAAATTTACATGTGAAATTGCCTAAGCTGATAAACACAAACTCCTTAACCTTTCCCCACACAAAACAGACATAAGCAGAACTATAACTGTCCCAGGCACGCAGCACCTGCGGAGGTGGTAATGAGAGCACTGGGGCCAGCACCCCCCCACACACACACACACACACACATGTGCTCAGGACCTCTCTCCCCCTCCAGCGCACTGCTCAGTGGGGAGGGAGCCTCCGTGAGCCCTCTAAGCCCTGCAGAGCTGACTGCCAGCAAGGAGAGCGGTGGAAGGAGCTGGAGGTTAGGAGACAGGGGGGCTAGGAGAGTGCCTCTCCTCCTGGGGCAGTGCCTCCAGCTGGACCCCATCCCCTCCAGAGCCTCACCTTCCAGAGTTTCCTGTCTGGTTCCACGTGCCCTGGTGACTCACCTCTGAACTCCTTAGTCTCACCTCACCCATCCCGTTAGCCGTGACACAGGAGCTGCTTCCTGCTACTCCCAGTCTCCATGTGGCCTCACTGTGCCGAGGGTGGCACTGTCATCAGCGGACTAATCAATCCCTGACCCATCCTCTCTGTTAGAGACACGCAGAGTGTGTCTGTTTCCCTGGTTGAACCATGACTTATCCAGAAGTTGACAGATTTCTAATATTTATAACATGATATGCCAGACTCCTTTCTAAATGCTTTATATTTAAGAAATCAATTAATCTTCACAATAACTGTATGGGGAGGTTGCTAGTATTGTCTCAGTTTATCTCTGAAGAAACCAAAGCTCAGGGAATTTTTTTTCTAATTGCTCTCATGGCTAGCCAGCGGGTGGCAAGATTTGGATCAGATAGTGCACATTCCTAGCCATGCATGTGCTTGTCTCTCCAACAGGGGTGACCTCACTACCTCCAAGAGATTATCACCCACTCAAACATTTGCTCATAAATACACCTCTGTGTCCAGAGTCCCCTGCCATCTATGGAACTTAGGATGGTGCTGGGCAAGGAGGAGGCATTCAAGAACTCAAGATGATTTAGCCATCATTATCATCACTCACGTGATTTCAGCACTGGGGACTCAGATTGTGTCCGACTAAAGACAAAACTACTCATCTCTTCAAGTTTTTATGATTAAATTTTAAATAACTGAATACAAAGAACCACAATTCCATATAATAAAAGTCTAATAGCCTAATTGTCTGGTTGACCGTTCAATCATCAAAGTGTAATATGCTAATGATATGCTAAGGCTGTTCAACTGCTCGCTATGATGTGCTCTGACCACCAAGGGGCAGACAGTCTACCAGTCGCCCAGTCACTGTGATGTGCAATGCACCAGGAGGCAGATGCTCTGACCGGTAGGTTAGCCTGCTGCTGGGGTCTGGCCAATCTGGACTGAGTGAAATGGGCCCTGGAGCCCTCCTCTGCAGGACAACCTCCCCCATCCCTCTCCAGCCCCAGTCATGCACCAGTGGGGTCCCTTGGCCTGGCCTTGACTCTCTCACAATCCGGGACCCTTAGGGGATGTCAGAGAGCGGGTTTTGGCCAAATCCCAAAGGCCAGGTGAAGGGACGCCACTGGTGCACAAATTTGTGCACTGGGGCTCTAGTGTCAACTATAACAATTATAATTCTAATAAGAGAATTACCATATTGTTACCAAATGTAATTTTCCTAAGTAAATTTTTATGTGCTATCTATAATAATAAAAGCATAATATGCTAATTAGACTGGACAGCCAAAATTCTTCCATAGGACCTTCCGGACAACCTTCCTGAGGAAGCCTCAGCTGCGAGGGCCGAGGCAAGCCACTGTGGCTGAGGGCTGAGTCCCTTGCATGAATTTCGTGCATCGGACCTCTAATAAGTTAATAATTTTAAAACAACCTTAAGTTACAAATTCCTTTGACAAGGTGAAAGCTATAGAAGCTTCTAAGAAAACTGTGCCTATGCTTAGGGGTGCACAGTGTTCTGAAATGGTACTTTCCGTTTCAATGCCATCTACAGAACTCGGAGTCTGTACACCCCAGATTGAGTCCTCCCATCTGTGAATACAGCCATCCTTAAACAGAAATTGAATATCCACTTCCAGCTTAGAAGTCCTCCAGGGGCTGGCAATTACCACACAGGAAGGATCCCCAGTTGTTTGTGTTACACTCAAGCAAAACCTCTTTCCTCCCTTCACGCTGCTCTTTTCTGGAGCAACAGATCAGGAAGGCTGGGTGCTTACAGGCCTTCCCTGTGCTGGGCCCTTCCCACCACCACCGCCATGTTCTCAGCCCCTGCCACGCAGGGTACCTCGGGGGAGACGGGTAAAATGCCAAACCCTGGGCAGCAGCCCCAGCGATTCTGAGTTAACTGGGCTGGTGTAGTGGCCAAACACGACTATTGGTTAAAATGTCCCCAGATAGTCCTAAGGTGCTTCCTGGGTTGAGAAATGTGTACATTGTGGGGTAAACTGAATTTTATAAAAGTGCCCCCTTTACATGCGGTAGATGACAGGCACGTGCCAGGGCTCTGGGCACTGACACGCAGGCAAATGGATAGAGTTGTTTTAAGCAAAGGAAAAAAGAGCAGGAGATCAGGAGGGATTTGCTTGAGAGGTAAAGGGGAGGGGGCAACCCCAGTAGGAGAATAACTCAGCTGCAGGAGGGACAGCAGCCATAATGACACAAGCAAAACTTTCCCCCCGAGAACCTTCCACGAAACCCCAGTACCTTATAGGTGAACAGTGTGAAACTCTGCACTAACTGTGACATCAGATGAGTGTTCCCTGCTGCATGTAGTGGGCTTCCAAGTGTTTGAATGTGAGTGTGTGCGTGTGTGTTGGGGGGGCGGGAGGGGGAGCTATCCATTTGTTAGAATTGTGAAGTAAGAGGAATTTATAAATTATATTTCCTCTTCAAATTCCAAAGGTCTCAGCCAGCAAATGAGATTGTAAGTCTGCACCTGGCGGAAATAATAACCTCATCCCACACGTTCATGTCTTTAAAGATGCAAATAAATCATTACATGATATGAGAAATAAAGGAGGACATGCTTGCCATTTGCAAACATAACACACATAATTAATAAAATAAGGAACTCAGCCAAATCCGTTCACATACATCATAGTGCCCACCTGATCTTTCGGAGGCATCACCTATAATAATAAAAGCATAATATGCTAATTAGACCCGACAACCAAATGACGACCTTCCAACTGTCATGCATCGGGCCTCTCGTGTTAAATAAACATTGAGGAACCGTTACTTAATCTGTGGGAAAATGTTAAGTATATTCTAAAGCAGAGTGGTTCGCCCATCATCATCTTCACACAGTTGTCTAAGCCAGCTTTACAGTAAAATGAAACGACCCAACAGAAAGCCCTTTACACAGTGTGAGCAGAAAAAAGAGTGAGATGATTGGAACCAAGCTGAACCCTTTGTAACCACAAGCGTCTATACATGCTTTAAAACCATTTTTTTTTTCATGAGAATTTTCAACTGAAAATATTCAAGAACACCTAAACTGTAATATATTTATTTTTATAATATTCATTGCAAATTGATTTTTCAAGTTAAATTCAAAATATCGTGGCACATGGGGATGGTTTCCATTTTGGATGCATGGCAGCTAACTGGCGAATGACCACCAGTGGCAATGGACACCATTCTGAGCAGTTGGAGGAGTGGTGATCTGAAGATGAAGAAGGCAGAGCCCCTGAATTCACAGGAGCCTGGGCGGCGGGACTAGGTGCCCCTGCCCGGTGAGCCCACAGGAAGAGCCATACGGCTCCCACCTGTCAGCGCCGGGCTGGGGTTACTCACCCGCTGTCACCGGATCTCAGTGTGGTGCCGGATGCTGGTTCACACCGCACCGTCTGAAGGTGCCACCTAGGAAACGCATATGAGGTTTCACAGTTATTTTTCTCAGGACCTGACTCTGTATGTCCCTACCAGGAAGATTTTTCACATGGAAGTCAGATACACCGCCTAGCACACATATGTTTATACAGATGACTGGCCCCTTGGTTCCATTAAGACCCAGAAGCACAGACGCTCATTTTCTTGAGGAAATTCTAGGCACCTAAGAGGAACCCAGTAACAGGATCCTACTTCGGACCTCACACCGCAAGGGCTGTCAGGCTATCCAAGACTGAATACATGTAATAACAAAATGACTTAAGAGCGGAAGGGCACATTACCGTCCAAAAGGCAATTTTAACTCTTTCTCACCTCGCTAACTCACATTAGCTCTCACTAACTGCTGCTGGAATGCCAGCTGCTTTCGCTTCTCCAAGAAGCATCTTTGGCTGTTCCTTCCCCCGGCACAGCACATGAGGTGATACTGTGAACTGACTACCAGTGTGAGATAATTATGGCCACTCAAACCGCAATGGCTATCAGATGCAATGGCTATCAGATGTAGGCTGATGGAGAATGTGACAGAAATACGCCTGTCCATAACCTCATGGGAATAACCTCCCATTCGGAAAATGGGGACATGAAGGGCTGGGCTAGAACCTAACAAGATCACCATCACTATGACTCTTCTTCAGCTGTTGTCACCCAGGCTTCCATTATTTCCTTCCAGGGATGACCACCGAGCATCTGTCCCGAAATGACAACAGAAGAAAGAATACCCTAGGCGTTGCCTAAAGGATTCTGGCTCTATTGGTTTTCCTTCTTCTTCTATTGGTTCCCCAAACATGGCATCTCTTACAATGATTTCCCATTGGATTTCCTGAGTTCAGAGCAGGCTGAGCGTCTCTAATGGACTGGCTCTCCCTCAACCAGACCTTTTTCTGTTCTCTTTGTAAGGAAGAGCCAGCCAGCTAGGCCAGCAAGTACAGCTGAGAATTCCAGGCCCACAGGTGTCTGTGCTCGCAACGGATAGCTTGCCAATATCAAAGCTAGATTTGTCGAGGGGATCCCCGCAGTTGTTTCACAGAAAGAAAATTATCCACTGGCACTAAGGGGACTAATCCCCTCCTCCATTTCTGACTCAGTCCTTGAGCTGGAGCCACAGGCCCCTCCCCCACCAAGCCTGAACCCGTATCAAGTTCTCCATCCTTTGAACAAGTGGGTGGCAGACTGTCAGGACAGGAGTCAGATGGGTACAGGTGGCACCACCTGCTCGCAATGCTCTGCGCACTCTGTTTCATCATCGCCGCACGCCATGGCATCATGCTTCCTTTTCTCGCCAATAACCACGGTCCCATTTGTTTGAGCTTAAAGTTCGTTCCAAACTCGGATTTGGGGTAAAAAGAACATGAAAGGGATTTTTTTTTTTTCATTGAGAATATGAAACGAGTCAGAGAAAAAAATCATTATTTAGTTGTGTTGAATGGAACACACGGCGGTCTAATTTGAAAGTGCAAAGGTTCATTAGCAGATAAATGAGAAAAAAATATCATTGATGATTCCCTGGGAGCTAATTATTTTTGGATGTCAGTTTAGCTGAATTACAATCACTGGGAAACTGGATGTTCATAGATAATACTTACTGATACAAAATTCAAATGTAAACATTGAGAAATGAAGAGAAATGAATTCCTGAATCACCTGTGTTTCATTTTGAAAAGTGCCTTACACAGTCCATTCCTTTCTTCAGAGTTTTCAATCATCTTATTTTACGTTTCAGCTAAGCTTTCAACAGCTAAATGGACTGGCCTTTGCTGGGCCTGGGCGGCGGGTGGGGTTTTATGGGAGCCAGCAGCCAAAGGGGGAATTGTTTGCAGACCAGAGCAAGCTTTCCCCAAGCTGGTCGGAGTTTAAAGCATCAGGACAGTCTCTTCCAACCACCTGGAGCTCATGTGCCTGTTACCACGCAAGACTCTGCTCCACAGCCCCCAGCATTTTCTAAATTGATCTCAACAGAGGACCATGGAGGCCATTGCTTAACTTTGTTGTTTGTAAAATTTGTTTATTTGCCCGTTTTTATCAGTCAGGGTGCCGGGATAAAAGATATAAAAGAACATTGTGAATTTCATAAAAGAACCGTTTATAAATGTGTGAGTGGAGACAAGAAAACGAACAAGGAATGGTGTGCTTCCTCACACAAGATCTGAATGGACACGGAGAGGGAGTGACTACCGGAACTCAAAGAGTTCCCTTTAATGTATTTTAGTTACAGTTATTTTTATACTGTGTCTTTAATTTCTATATAAAAATAAAAAATGATTTACATACCACCATTACAGTATCACAGAATTCTGTTGTCTATATACTTTTTTTTACCAGTGAGCTTTATACTATCATTTTGTTTCATGTTGCTGTTTAGCATCAATTAGTTTCAACTTGAAAGAATCCCTTCAGCATTTCTTATCAGACAGGTACAATAGTGATAAACTCAGCTTTTATTTACCTGAGAAAATATATATTTCTCTTGCATTTTTGGAGAATTGTTTTGGCAGATATAGTATTCTTGGTTGGCATATTTTTCTTTCAGCACTTAAATATATCATACTTTCTTCATGCCTGTAAGATTCACTGAGAAATTCAGTAATAGTTGAGGGTGCTTCTTTGTACTTGATGAGATGCTTTTTCTCTTGATACTTAGAGAATTCTTTTAGCCTTTGACTTTTGACAATTTTATTATAATCCATCACAAGGTGGATTGACATTGGAAATGTATGACTTTCTAACTACAAGCATGGTGGCATGTATGTCTGCGTACATGTATTTTCATGAGCACATTTTGGGTAGGTGGGGGAACAGAGTTTGGTATATATGTGGGCAGAAAGTAAAAATGTATTTTTTATCAGTGTAAGCAATAGAAGATTATTTAAACTTAAACATTTATCATCAAAGCCATCTGATCTTTCCTGGTGCCTGGCCATTTTCTCTGCTCTCAAGCTCATCATCTAAACATCCATTTCTTTAAATCAGATATTCTTTTTTTTCCTACCCAATTGCTATAATGTAATTTGACTCTTTAAAACCAATTCTAGATAGGTTAATAGTCCAATGAAATGTCATTTAGCTCTCTGGTATAATACAGCCAGAAGAATATTTCATGGAGGTTATTATAATAATGAACACGTTCTACTCATTTAAGAAAAATAGCTGTTCAAATGCCACCATAACATAACCATTACCATAGAACTTTTTGACCCAGATTACACTTATATCTTGTTTTCAAAACATAATTGTAACGTCCCATAGCCTTTCAACAGCCAGATCCTCTGTCCTTGGCAATTCATGACAACAATTTCAGGTATCTCCCTTTAGAGAAAAAGCACACTATTTCAGGGTGCTGTGAGATGAGTTTGATAGCAACCATAAAAACGTCCTTAACATAAATACAGCCAGTAAATTCAGATAACGAGAACTCATTTGAGATAATTGATTTGAGAACTTGTACAGCCCCATCCTGACATGTCTATCCCCATCTTCATTCTGCTTTTAAAGAGATTTCCTTTTCTTGACATGTTTATTCTTTTGACACTCAGCCAGTTTTCTCAAAGCACTTTTACTCCAAGGGCCCTAAACTGGACAAATGTTTATTATGCTATTTAAATTACTTTTAGCTTTACTTAGAAAGGAAGCATACTGACAAGGAAGTGACTGTTCGCACTTTGAATTTCACACCAGAAACCCGTCTCCTTCATTAATAAATTTGAAACTATACTTCCAAGCTTGTCAATAGAAAGAAAAAATATCAACTTAGGAAGAGTGACTGGTTTTTACTTCCCTTCCTGGTTTTATGTATAAGTTGGCCTTTATGGGTCAACCTTGTAGGACTGACAGTTGGTTTTATTGAGAGTATAATAAAAAGTGGTATTCAAAACATGCAACCACAGTGTAGTAGGGGCAGAAAACCACCTGAAGGGACATTGGCCTTAGTTCTGGCCCCCAACTGTGTCAGACATCATGGTTTCATTTGCTGGCTTGTGAGGGGCTTAAACAGGGGGCTATTCAGGGAATCGGATTATTCAGAGAGAAAGTATTTATCAATTGCTGTGAAATGATTACTATAGGTGAGTTGATATGCACTAACTAAATATCAACTAAAATTTCATTTCTTCTTTTATCTTTATGGACTGACTAGCTTTAAGCGTAAAACTCAGTCCCTTCCCAGGATTGCAGAGAGAAATCAAGCTCATGTACATTGTGCTTTTATTGGGGATGTGGAAGTCCCCAAAAGGGGTCCCATCTCTTACACATAACATGTATTCAGTAAATCTTCATAGTGCTCTGCTTCCCAGGGCTCTCCAAGCTGTCTCAGCCCTCAGATTCTCACTTACTAGTATTTCTTTACTCCCTGTTCCATTGTCCTCAAAGACAGAGAGCGTAATCCTCTGCCTGAGTGCTCTTATTTTCCCTATAAATCAGAATTTCTCAATTTTGGCATTATTGACATGTTGGATCAGATAATACGTCCTTATGAGGAAAGGGTGGGAGGAGGGGAGTTCTTGTGCATTGTAGGATATTTAGCAGCATCCTTGGTCTCTCCGTTCCAGTTTCCAGTTTCCCATGTTACGACAACCAAAACTGTATTTAGAAATTGCTAATTGTCCCCTTAAGGGCAAAATTGCTCCCATGTCAAAAAACTGCTCTAAACCTAATAGTTATTTCTATCTTAGAGCAATTTAAATGCTGTATTATAGGCAGCTTTAAACGTCCACAGGAACATCCATGAGGAGCTCAAAAGACAAAGGACAGGAGTTCTTAAGACGGCAGTAAAGAGGGAATGCGATTCTGTTGTTGGCCAGGATTCCTCCAGGACGAGAAACATGCCTGTGCCTGACGGGGGTTCCATGAGCCGATGAGCCTCATTATTCCAGGAGGTTGTGTTTGGTGAGTTTATGTTGGAAAGACCCTCAAAGAGAAAACACAGTCTATTATTGTGTTGCATATAGCCTCTGCTCTGAAAACGTCTCAAGAAGCCCATCTATGTGAAATACCGTTAGTCTAGAATCTTCCTTCTGGGTTTGCTTCTAGCGGGAAGGAGTTAGGGTGAGCATGCTCTTGATGGCTGCTGCTGGGCCATCTGCCGATGTTCTTACTTCCTCCTTTCACCGTCTTTTCCTCTTGCTGACTCGTTATTTACATCCCTCTCTTTGCCCACGTCATACGCCGTGCCCTTGGTTGTGAAGCTTACAACCAGTTCTCAGATCTTGTATGTTTTCCATGCACTAGTCTAGTGTGTTCAGCTCAGTATGAGAAATTCCTCTCACACCAGGTCCTATTTTGCATAGTCATAGAACTTGTCTCAGTGAATTCTCTTTTGCCAAATCAGATTTTTCTAAGAAAACTCTCTCTACCAAAAACAATGCAATCATTGGCCAACTTGTAAAGTGGTCAGATTTGTATTTGGTTTTCTGGGCCTCTTATAATCACATAAGTTAAGGTTTGTGGAGATGTATATGTTCGTCCGTGATTCCATGATTAACTAAGCTATCAGAAACTTTGTTTTAACAGCAATTTCCAGAACTTTCCTTTATGAAGGAACTCAATGCATTACATGTCCTAATTTTTAAAAGCAAAATTCTAAATTTATAAGAAATAGAGACACATATTAAATCTTATACTCCAAATACTGTAATATCACTTCTTGAAACAGTAAATAGAAATCCTATCTCTAAAAAGAACTAAAGAAATATGAATTATAAAATGTCTAGCTAGTTTTTATTAATTGATTCAAATAGTTCATGAACACATACAACTAAAATGCTTGATACCACACCCACATCATTGTGACCAATAAATACCCTCTATTTAAAATAATATACATTTCCTGTTGCAGGTTTTCATGACAAAGTCAAGGTAGAAATATGTATCAAACCTCAAAAGCATGCACAACGCTATTGGGGAACATTGTATTGTATCACACTTTCTATTACCTATATTTAATACGGATTTGTGCTCTGCCATTAATTTCCGTTCGATTCAGCTTAGCCAATGAAAACTCTAGAACAACTCATTGCCAGAATTCTGTCTCTTATTGGGAACTTAGTTAAAGAAACACAACTTTGACAAGCCTCTCCCAGGCCCAGCTTATTCTGTAAAATAGACTTGAAAGCACTGATATAAGCCCTATCGAAACACCTCCTGGCATGTTTTTAACTTTCTTTTTTTCTTGGCAAAGCTAGAAGGTAAACATTTCTAACTTAAACCTATCACTTTTCCTGTGAATTCTTCCCCTGTGGAGAATTCAAATTGGGAAGATGTAGGGGAACTGGCACTAAAGATAAGTGTTTCTTTCCAATAAAATCTAAATATAAAAGATGCCGGGGAGAGGACAGCCAAATAGGCCAAGGCAACAAAAGCTGATTTTGATAAACAAGCACAAAGAAACCCTTTTAAAGAAAAGGGGATTAATCTAATCACTTTTTTATCTGTTGTCTTAGCTTTGGGCAACTATGCAGCCCCGTTAGAGGCTCTTTCCTGCTTTAACGCTGATGGGTTTTACACAAACTAGTGACACATCGTCCCCTGCTGTTGGGTCCCCTGAGCTGGTGATAAGGAAGCAGCTTCCCGGTCCGGAGTGGCCGCGGGGCTGTGAGGAACCTCAGTCCTCAGCACACAGCCAGCCATGCCCTGTCTCAGCTAATCCCCACAAGGCCTCTTCCGCCTGAGCTGAGGGCTGGCGCTGTGGGTACTTTTAACCACAAAACTAAGGAAGAACATTGCTATTCGACCTTTCCTTCTTGGCGGAGAACACTGTTTATTTAGTAAGTCCGTGCACTGTTCCATTTAAAATATTACAGTTCCATTGATGATCACTTCACTAAAATGTTTACTTCTAAAATTAGATTTTCTCTCAAAAAAGCCTGTCACTCACAGGTTATTTTGTCATGCATTAGAGAATAATAAAAAAAAAAAAGATTTTTTAATTTAAAATCCAGAGGGCATAGCTTATTTATATTACATGCAGCTTTTCCGTTCTAGCTGCCTGCAACTTGGATACGTATTTTTGAAAAGGCAAGAACTTTGAAAATATGCACATGTGTTTTAAAACTACTTGTGTTTAAAGCCACTTGTTCACGTCCTGCCAAAGTCACATTCCTACCCTGACAAGGTGACTCCTCCCAGTTGTCAAGCCTGCATTGCCGTGCTTACAGCATGGGCTTTCCGAGAACACGTGTGCGGAATGCCTACCGGGCGTCTCCGGGAGGAAGGAGACTGGGATAGACTGTTCTTACCCCAGAGGGAAGGGCCAGGCCAGTCGGGAACTCACCAGCAGTGAAGGGCAGGCGATGCCTCCTGCAAGGTTCTGCCTGAACCATTTGCTCAATGAAAGTCTATAAAATCAGAAAATCTATTGCTAAGCATAGTCATAGAACAATATGCAGCTCATTATATTTGTGAGCATATTTTCTATTTACAGAGAGAATGAAATTCTACCGAAAACTTTTTTCTTTCTGTCAACGTTTCTAGCTTGCCTACCTTTCCAGAGAAAGGACAATGAGTTGGGGTGAAGTGGGGGAGGGGGTGGAGAAAGGCCGGAATACATCAACTCAAGAAGCACAAAAAGTCTAATATAAACCAAAATTGGATAGAGGGCTCCATTAAAATGGAAGCGACCCATGGAAGCTAGCATGTCAAGATATAATTTGAGGTCTAGGTATGTGATATCTTATAGAGATATACTGAGGTAGTGCGCAAATTCTCCACTAAACTTGATTTTAAAATAAATAGATTAGATCACTAGAAAGAGTGGTAGACAGATAAGAGTCTTGAATCAGTGACTGTTGGATGTCAGTCAATCCCCAAAAGATAATAAAACTTAAGACCAGTGTTCCCGGAAGCTTTTTACTCTCACGTCATCTAAAGGGTTAACAGTGTCCTTCAACACAGATTTTTCCTTTTCCCTCTGGACCAGTTTACCCCCAGAACGAGTCCTGTCCATGCAGTGAGTATATACAATGGAGAATTTTGAGACTTAGGCTGCCACGTTGTTATTAAAGTAAGCTACGTCCCAATACATTATTGTCAAGTTCAAAAAGAACCATATTTATTCCTCTGTGACCTTCAGTCAAACTGCGCATAACGCTGCTTCCTGTACAAGAACCACCTGCACAGATAAGCCTTGATTTATGTTCATCATCATTTGGCAAAACACCATTCAGTCTGATTGTCCAAGCCTGCTGTCTTCTCCCCGCCCTGAGGAGGCAGCGCTGTGTGCAGTGCTGTTCGGATGGAAGGCCTGACCGAGAGGCACGCACTCTCTGTAAAAGGTGCGTTTACATCCAGTGCACAACATACATTTTAACAGATGTCATTATCTTACTCACGCAAACAAAGGACAGAAAGCAGACAGAGTAGCGCTGGCTCAGTGATTATTATCAGATGCACTGAAAGGCCCCTACAAACAGATTCTTTTTTTTTTTTTAATATATTTTATTGATTTTGTACAGAGAGGAAGGGAGAGAGATAGAGAGCTAGAAACATCGATGAGAGAGTCATCGATCAGCCGCCTCTTGCACACCCCCTACTGGGGATATGCCCGCAACCAAGGTACATGCCCTTGCCCGGAATCGAACCTGGGACCCTTCAGTCCCCAAGCCGACGTTCTATCCATTGAGCCAAACCGGTTTCGGCCAAACAGATTCTTTCTATTAGCTGGGACCATGGCTCTCTTATATCTCATCCCACCTCCTTCGGGGGGAAGAGCAGGACCACCATATTGACGTTGTGAATTGGTCATCTCCATAGCCCATCTTGTTAACTTTGGTTTGGTTTTGGGTTGGGGTGGGTTATCTTGCACTTTTACACAAACACACTGTACTTCGGCCAGATTCTGGCCCGGGGAAACATCCCCTCTGTGTGTGTGCCCTGGGCCAGGAGAGAGCGTGAGGGTTTTGGGTTCTGGTTATCGTTACTGATGGCACTGCCATCGCACTGGCTGCGGAGTCCTCACCGGAAGGAGCCGCCCAGTTCTTCACCCGCATCCGGACTCACAGCCTCTTCCACGTGCCACCAGAGACCTCCGGGGCCTCCCGTGCCCCTGCGGGTCCCTCTCCTCTCCACACACACAGCCGGGGGCTCAGGAGGCCTGCTGGCAGCCTTGCTGTCCAGACTGTCCCCACGGTGCCGATGGGGCCACAATTCAGAGCTCACAACTCCGCACTGGTTTTCTTTAAATTGGGGGCTTTGCAGCCCACGCAGGAGGGAGGGGAAGATATATATATTTTTTTTTTTCTATAAAAATCCCAGAGAAATAGATGCATGCAGATTGAAATTTCAAAATATAATTTTCTTCCCTTTGTGAAGCGACTGAACCCTGAGATAGAAACATAGACTCTTCCTCCTGTTTCCTCCGACTCTGAAAGTGAATAGTCGGAATTGTGCCTAATGTGACACACAAATGCACGTGCGATTGGAAATCGTCCTTAAAGTGTGTGACATTTTAGCTTCCTCGTGTTTATTGCCTTATTCGCTCATAAGTCCAATGAAACGCCACGCCTGGAAATGCATCTGCTAGGGTCTCCTTTACGCCATTTACATTTTCTCTGGGCCATTCCCCCTCGCTTCTCTCAGAATGATTGGAAAACTGCTAAACAATCAGCCATGTTTTTCAAGTGATAAGAAAAAAATGTGTTGGTACTCTTGTAGCTCTGTCTGTTCTCTCACACATGGACGACATGGAAACGAGCAGGTAAAACACACATTTCTCATTTAAGTGGTAGTCAGCAACAGGCATGACGCTCTGAGTGGCTCCTGGTGCCTCAGTTTCCCCACCTGTAAAACAGTGCAACAGCATCTACTCCATATGTCTTCTATGAGGAGCAAGTAAAGTAATCTTCATAAAACTGTTTAGAATAAGTCCTGCCAAATAGCAGACGCTCTATCAATGCTGTTTATTACGTTTTATGAAGACCAGCCTCAGAGGAGGGAAAGCTCACTGGGCTTTCCTTCCCCCATTCCGGAACTGTCAGCTTGTGGGCGTTGGCTGGAAATAAAGTGGGATGGGCAGAGACGTGCACAGGTCCACAGTCGGTAGGTTTCAGTCCCACAGTCCCACAGTCCCAATGGGCTCTAAATAGGCACTAGTCACCCTGAGCGGTGTTGCTCAGTGGATAGAGCGGACTGAAGGGTCCCAGGTTCGATTCCGGTCAAGGGCATGTACCTTGGTTGCGGGCATATCCCCAGTGGGAGGGTGTGCAGGAGGCAGCTGATGGATGTTTCTCTCTCATCGATGTTTCTAACTCTCTATCCTTCTCCCTTCCTCTCTGTAAAAGAAACAAACAATAAAATATATTTAAAATAAATAAATAAATAAATAGGCCTAGTCCATGCCTTCTGGCTCTTCCCTCGCGCGCTCAAGGTTTTCCTTTGTCATTTAGCTCCTGCTCAGCATCCAGCAGGGCGTCCTCGGACCCGTGTCCAGGCTGAGCATCTTCCCCTGCGTGAGATGACGGCAATGCCCTGAGTGCAGGTCCTGCTCCTGGCTGCGGACACGCTCTCTGGGTCAAAGCCATCTGGGGTCTTTTCAGGTCCGAGTGCCAGGAGCGTGCCCAGGGAAATGGTTTGTTCATCATCTTCCTCCCGCCTCTAGGGGGGTGGGGGGGTGCTTAATGCCATCTGTGAGGTGGTGTCTTGGTTACATTCTCAAGGTCAGCAGCTAGATTTTTCTCAGGTAAGGCCCACCCAGCTACCTCTACATCGTTTCCTTTGGGAAAGACCTTGCTTGCCTAGGGTTTGGATTTGAGAAAAAGCAAAGCTCTTACTAAATCTATAAACTCAGACATTCGTGAAATGTTTGGTGTATGTTTGAAATAATTATGAATAAGTCTCTGCTGTAATGTATCTTCTTCTTCAGTCCTAACATAGATCCTCCATTCCTTATTGATTCATATGTTAGCTATCTACTTTGAAAGCTTTATTATCTTGTTTTCTTATCAATAGCAGATGAGAGAAGAAATTGAAGGGATAAAAATAAAAAGGCTGGTCAGTGTCACAGAGACGGGGGAGAGGAGGATTTGGCATCAGAAGAGTGCCACTGGGCTTTGGAGGACACAGAGGGAGGGTGAAAGGTAAACACCGACTCTAATGAGACAGTAGCGTTAAGGACACCCTTAGTGACTCCGGTCAACAAGAAAAGATTGACTTAATTTTACTATTTTTCATTTTAAAAATACAGATAAAAAAGCAAATTTCATAAAGAGCTCTTGAAAAACAGTATTCCAAAGCCAATATTCTTTTTTTATGGTTAACTCCTTTTCTTTCATTTTTAAAAAATTCTTTATTGTTAAAAGTATTACATATGTCCCCTTTTTCCACCATTGTCCTCTCCCAGTCCACCCCCACCCCAGCAAACCCCAAAAGACCTACACCAGGACACACCGTGATCACAATGGCAAACGTTAACAACCGAGGAAGCATTTTCAGGGCTGCAAGAGAGAGCCAATATTCTTAAAAAGAGAAATGTAGCCGGTAAATCAGTGTTCCTGTGTAGGAAAAGTTATCACTGAAGAAGTGAACTCACAGAGTATTTTACTTAAATACTCTCTGCCTTTCCCGCCATTCTCGGTGAGGAGTGGGAGTCTTCATTCTGCCAATAGGGGTGAGTTGATCCAGTGTTTGACCAAACGTAGCAGGCTCATCTTTAAGCTGATGACGTTGTATGGCCCGTGGATGGTTATGACGTCACCCACGGCCATACAACGTCATCAGCTTAAAGATGAGCCTGCTACGTTTGGTCAAACACTGGATCAACTCACCCCTAATGCCTTGGCAGCGCCAGGCCAATGATTTCAGGGGCCTTACACGGCCCGTGGCTGGATGTTCCCCACCCCTGCTACTGGTTTGTCTGGTGTTGGTTTGGTGTTTGTTTGTTTGTGTTTACCGATACTATTGAACTCTACTATGAGTCAGACTTTGCATTAGGTATTGAAGTAAGCCAAGGTAACATTCCCTGATGCTGCAGAATGAGCTGGAAATGACCAGGGCAAGTCATTAAATATTTTTTTAAAAGATAGGCTTAGGCTGTTTGAAATGCATATCTAATAAAAATATGGCGTAGGTATTCTAGGAATATAAAAACACCTCATATTCACGTCGTGTTTACCCTTTACACGGCATTTCCCTGTGTTATTATCTGTCGCTTTGAAGCTTTAGCTAGAGAAGCAAATTAATTTTACAAGTTTTCTCCTCCCCACCTACACTCCCAGCCCCGAGCCCGGCGGTACTGTTATCTGACCGTGTCCAGCAGCTCATACTTTAGGTTTGGAATAGAGCTTCAAAAAGATCTCCTCTGTCACTGATAAAACTGGAGAGGATAAGGCCCCACGTTCAATGTTTGATTTGCAGTAATTTTATTTAATAGCTCCTATCCATCACTGTATTCTTTATACCGTCCTGGGGCCGCTTCTCCGCGGAGCGGGCTATGTGGAGAATGTGCAAGGCGGGGTGAGAGAACACATGCCGACTGTCACCGGCCTGGACCACCACCAGCCAGGCCGCGGCAGCACCTGAATGTTTATAAAGATCATCATTAGTCACGGAGTAATCTTGCGTGATAAATTATTCCCCGAGGGACCCTTTGAAACACATACCCCTGCTATTGCGAGCGAGGCACCTGCTTTGGCAACATGAGGAAAGGCCACGTTGAAAAATGAAGGGGAGCGAGCAGGGAAGCGTTTGACGGAAAGCAGGCCTGAGCAATAACCTCCTGCGCTCCGAGGGGCGGCCGCAGCCCTGGCTCCCTGCTTCCCCTGCACTGTGGCCGGAGCCTGTCTGCAGCCACATGCTGGTTTCTGGTTTTTAAATCTTTGTTGTTGAAAGTATTACATAGTTCCTTCCCGTCCCCCTCACCCCCTCAGGTCCTCCTCCTCCCCTCCCCCTACCTCTTCCAGCCCGCTCCCAACCTCCCCTCTCCCCGAAGGCCTCACCATCCACTGTCTACACACTGTACCTTACTTATTTCTTCAGATTTACAACCAATAAACTGCACTTTCTAAGGCCTCAGCACTTTTCGTTTTTATCCAAACAACTGACTTTCCTGAAGGGCCCTGTGTCTCACTTACTCTCCTCTGCCATCTCCGATGCCATTCTGAAATAATGCCATGGGTCCTCTCATGCAGCCTTTTCCATACTGTGTTCCAGACGTCGTTCTGAGGCCCAGGAGCCACGTGGCTGCATCTCACAGAAAAGATGTTCCGGCGGGAGCCCTCCTGGAGCCACACAGAGAGCATGCTGCAGAGCAGCCGGTTCACAGCCACGAGTCAGCCTGAGACAGAGGGCCCACGCCACATGCGAACGAACGGACGCCTAAAAGTCCCAGGTTCAGCTCCAGGTTTGCCACTAACAGCATGTGTGACTTTGGACAGTTAGTGACCACTTTCAGCTCTGGGCCCCAGAAATAATCCTCTGAGGCAAAATTCCTGTCTCAGCCAGATTCTCTAGGTCCACCTCCACCACCATCACTACCACTGCCACCAACACCTTCATCACTACAACCAACAACACCTCCAACAACAACACCTCTTCTACCAACAACAACACTCCAACACCAACAATACCTCTACCGCCACCACCACCAACACCAATAACAACACCTCAACCAACAATACCTCCATCACCAATACCACCAACAGCTGCACCACCAACAACAAAAACAATAACAACACCCAAACAACAACACCTCTACCGCCACCAACACTCTATCACCAACAACAATGACAATACCTCTACCACCACTAACAACACCAACAACCCCTCCACCATCAGCACAACCAACACAAACAATACCTTCACCAACAACAACACCCCATCACTAACAGCAACAATGCTTCCACCACCAACAACAACGATAGCAACAACACCTCCAGTACCAATACCAACACCACCACCACCAACAACAACAACAACATCTCTACCACCTCCGTCATCTCCACCACCGTCCCTGAGGTTTTCAGATTGTCCCCTTTACATTTTGGGAGTTTTCTGTCATGTAAAAGAGAAATGTCAATGTCCCTTTTTGTATTTGGCTCACAGTTTTCATGTGACACTCAGACAATATCAGCATTGCTGGGAGATCAGACATGAAAGAAAGAAAATGGCTGAATAAACTACAGCTCCGTATCCTTGCACACAGGTGTTTCGGGATAAACTAGGTTGACCGGGATTTGAGAGTCTCTCCTTCTCTCTGTTAGCAAAGCCTGTGTGCTGACCAACTCTTCTGGTGACTTCGACATGATCCTGAGGGAACAGAGCCCTGGCACGCCACGTGCCCCCTAGGAATACATTTTAGTTGTGAGCACTGGGATCTGTGGTGCGCTGTATTCCAGACTTGACACTAAAAGATAATCTTGACATTTCCTGAAGTCGGTTTCATTCATTAGGCAAATTGCCACAACTGAGAACAAGCAAATAAAGCATTTCCTTCATTGGGGGCGTCGCTGGGCAGCGTAATCACCCCGGATTGTGTCACGGATCAGCTTCAAAGACTCATAATTGTGTGTCAGTGGGCGACGGGAGGCTGAGCCTCCCCAGGCTCCCTGCAGCCCACCTTCAGCCTCGCTCTCCGCGGACAAACCAGGATCCCGGACACACAATGAGGGTCATTTGGGAGCATTGTTCCTCCAAGCCTCTCACACCACCTCCAATCTGGGGGGCCTCGCTGCCCTGGTCTTAAGCCGAAGTAATAATAACACACAACCGAAGTAATGAGACACCGCCCATTGTGTGTGGGAACTCTGTGACAAAGGCGCACTCTGTGTGCCGACCCCTTCCAGGAAGCTCAGATGTGCATTATTAATCCTTGTTGTAAATTGCCACCATCTCTGGAAATAGCTGTGGTGCAAAATGCAGAAATATATTTCTTTTGTTAAGAAGCTAATTGATTCATTTAGAGCCTTCTATTGTTAATCCACCAAATCACAGCTACTAAATATTGCATGGTATAGCCATAGATAAAGTCATTATTAACACTGAAATTACTGGGGGGGGGGGGCGGTGTTCAGCCCACATTCACATATGTTTTCCTTTTAGTAATATGGCAAGAAATCTTGCAATAGAATTTACAGTTTATATTTAAAGGAAAATCATGCCAGTAGGACAATATGACAAATCTTCTCCCACTGCATCAGAAATGTGTGTTTGTGTGTATATATGGTGTCCCAAAAATATATACACACACTTTGAATAATTATAAGGCGCTGTTCATTAAAATATATTTCATTTTCAAAATTGAGCTATCAGCCAGTGAAGTGTGTCTACATTTCCTTGGGACACCATACATATATAATTTTTTTTCATTTCTTTTTGTATTAAAGATTTTGTTTTATGGAAATCAAAAAGTATATTCCTAATAAATACTACTGATCACTTGGATCAATTATTTCGCTCCCCCAAATGATGCATATTTTCAAACTCCATAAAACTGTTTGAATAATGTTGATTAAACATAGCAATAAGGCAAAGTAAAAATCTACCTTAATATAGCCTCGTATTACTGATTAAAATTAGCCTTCAAAATAATCAAACCTAAGAACTTATTACTTACTATGTGGTAATATATCCATTTATAGGAACGCATACTATGTGTATACTTCTGCTTCTTACTCCTCGTAACAGCCCTAAGAGGCACATATCATGAGTTGCCACATCCTAGGAAAGATAAGGAGAGAAGTCCTATAACTTCCCTAAGGTATAGTGACTTATATCATGTCATCTTGGGTTTGAACCCTGAAGTTCTGTGGTTCTGGACCCTGAGTCCTAAATCATGATCATATACTACCTCTCTTGAAATACAATTACCTTAATATCCGTCGAAGTCAATGAACTGAGTGACAATTAATTAAAGAGATTTTCAGCTTCTTCAAGTCTCCTGAGTTTCAATATAGTGAAAGCAATTTCCACCTGAGATTTTTATTGTGGTCTATGCGACATGTAGACGCAACGTGTTTCTATACAACTTGCATCCTACTGACGTAGGGATTAGAGAACCGTGAGGAAGAGGCGCTGTCTCTCTGTGGTTTGGGTGTTCATTCCGTGGTCCTGGCTTTGGTTCTGCCAGGGAAGTTGGGGCCCTGTACAGGCGGCCCAAACAGGTCGGGAGGGCCAAGAGGGCAGTTCCTCAGCCACGGGCTCCTGTGGCACCCACTTCTCCTCTAGATTTAGTTCCCTCACCCGGATGGAAGGGACTCAACCTGAAATGCCACTGTCTGAAATGTCACATCGGAATCACCGGGTCAGGAGGAGTAGAAATCTGGATATTTCCCCTCCATTTCACCATTTCTCTCACGAAAATAAGTCAGTGAGAGCTGAAAACATCCTTTTTGTATGTCACATATGCAAACCCCTAGGGGTGGCATTTTCTGCTTCTAAGAAGTAAATAAGACACATTTTTACTCCCTCATTTACTCCTTTCTGTATATTCATCCCCCCCCCTTTTTTTTCCCAGAAATCACATCTTCATTTTTATGCTCCATTTCTGACTCTTTTGCAAAAAGCATACCTTTCGTCTCTTAAAGTCATCGCAAACTTCTAGACCAACATTTAGAGCAACTTTGGCCTTGCAAATCAGAATGCAAAACAATTGGCATTAGGCGGCGGTGACAGGGAGATTCCAGTTCCAGCATCTGCAGATCACCAGCGAGAGTCATTTCCAACTTCTCCCGCGGAGCTTTTGAGAAACTTCATTTGTTTTCCTCAGAGAAGAAAAATGCCTCGTGAAAGGCCTAAATAACACATTTAAATTACGGAGGATAATTTAAAATTTTAAGTTTTATGGAATTTGGATGATTACTAGGATCCCAGCAAGGAGCATAATGGACATAATTTCTCTAACAATTGAGAATCACTCTGCACATGATACCCTCGCATTGATGTGAACCTGGCATTTAAACACAGTACTTAACCCCAGCCACCAATCAGAGAGAGAGAGAGAGTGTGTGTGTGTGTGTGTGTGTGTGTGTTTGGTGGGGGGAAGGGCAAAATACAAAATTAACTTGATCGAACTTTAGGTAGCCCATATTATCCTGTAAAGTCAAATTAGCTGGAATGTACATTTATGTAAGACTTCAAGTCAGAATGTTTGCATGTGTTCATGAAAAATACTGGGAAAGCTAATAGAGCTATGGGTGTAAGACACAGGAATACATGTGTGTGAGGGTGCATGTGTGTCTGCTTCTCTCTCCTTTGTATCCACCTCTGGACCCAGAGGCAGGCGCTCCCTGCCTCCTCGGCCCCGTGGCTGCAGCCACATTTGCATGAGTGATGGGCCACTTCTTAGCCCGCTGGCTCTTCAGAGGCTGCTCCGCGCACGCCACGCCGGCGACAGGGCCATTCTCTTTTCATTCTAATCTTCCTGTCAATGTCACAGATCAAGAGCAGGACCCGGCTTAGCAGTGCCCGGGCTTAATCAGTTTATAAAAATCTCCGGAGAAGGCGCCTCTCTTCCCCGCAGCGCACATGTGTTGTTTGCACTTGAGCAGGCCATTGATTCGGCCCCCGGCGCCGCCGAAGGAGAATGCTCTGACCACGTGTGCCTCAGGGCAGGGGGCAGGGCAGGGGGCAGGTCCCGGCGCTGATGCCGCCAGCTGGGAGGGGGCAGACAGGCCCCTGCAGACACCCCCCTTTTCCGGGGGGCCCTGCAAGGTGGGCGAGGTCACGGCCATGCCCCGCGCAGCGGGCCCTCTCTGCTGGCATTCACCTGCTATAGCTATTGCTCTACACAACCGCTGTGCACGGCCACGATTACCAGGAAGCCACTGAAAGAGAAGTCAAGTTCAAGTCCTTTGTGCAGGTGAATGAGCAGTGTGTCTGGGGTTCAGGACTCGCCACCTTCCCGCCCAGCACGGGGGCGGGGGGCGGTGGGAGGGGACCTGTCCGGACGAGGCCTTCCTCCGGAGCTGCCGCCGGCTCTCCTGAGGGACTCGGCCCTCCGCCCCGGGCATCCGCAGCTCCGTTCTGCTGGGCTGCCCGGCTGTCTGCATGGCATTCTCCCCGTTCACCTGTGCCCTGCTCAGTTTTCACTGTGCATTTGGGTGTGTTTCTTAGCACAGAGAGCTCAAGATTTTTAATTTTTCACGTACGGTTTCCTAAAACCGCTCTTCCCCATTATCACAAGCAAAAAATACTGACGATGCTGGTTATTTGCGTCAGGCCTGAGGCGACCACAGGTGTCCAGCGCACGACAGCTCTGTTTGCTGGTTGAGATTCGTTTGAACACATTTACGCGATTTTATTGGTGGTGGGGTTTGGACTTCAATTATCACCCTGCCTACCAGATCACCACTTTCCGTGGACAGCGATGATGAGGCGGCCTGCCGGGTGCCCTCGGTTAGACGCGGGCATTGCTGCGATTTGCGTGTAACGTTTTCACAAACTGAGATGAAGCATTTCATGGCAGAGATTTTGACGGTTGTCTTGTGACTCTTGGTGCCTTTGGGTCCTTGGTCATTCTTGGCTGCTTCGAATGTGAGCGCCATGATGAAACGGCAAACCCCCTCTTCAGCAGGGAGCTCGGTGACGGTGAGCCGGCCCCTCTCCTGCACACAGCACGTTGTGTGACAACTGCACCAGCATCCCAGCATCAGGTAGGAAATCCCAAAAGGACCATGACCGCAGGCCCATGCTTGGTGCAGGGGAAGGGGATTCAGAGCAGAGTGGTCAAGAAAGAATAAAGCGTATTCAACGACACCTCTCTCAACCACGGGTTCTGGAAACGCGCCGTGAGAGTGACGTTTTCTTGTATATACACCGCAGAAGGCCCTCGTTGTAACTGGTCTCCAGAAAGAAGCTCAGCATTTGCACACGGCGCTGCCTTTCCCCGGGTGAAACAGGAGCGTTGCACACGCACGTGAGAGTTAAGGTATTCTGAAAATGTGGACGAGCCAGACACATTTGTATTTCGGATCAACAGTGGGCACGCGGGTCACCATGGAGATCAATAATCCTCCTAATCCTCCTTACAATCCATTCTCAAAGCCAAAATGTAATCACTCCATAATGAGACTCCCCGTCCCCTGATGGAAGTCCGGAGCCCGGGGTGAATAATTCTAAGGATCCTCCTTAAACTGTCCTTTACACATAATTAGGTTCATGAGATTAAGGATGTTCTCTGAGGATTAGCCGCCAGCCCCACTTCAGGACACTGGCCCCGGGGCGCCTTCCGGGCCATATGGCTACCGGGAGCTCTGCGGCGGCCTGCTGCCAGGCCCCTGGGGGAAGCAGGTTCCAGGGGAGTCCAAGCCCAGGAAGCCCCAGGAAGACACTTCCAAGATGGCAGGACACACGGCCCGGCCGCACTTCTCACTGTCACATGACTCTGTCCCCATTTGTGCTCCTCGGACCATCACTCCAGTGCCCTTCCTGTCACCCCACATCCACGCATGGCCTCAACGCTAAGAACGCCCACTCTGAGCTCAGTGAAGTTCAGATGGCCCAGTGCCGGCACAGAGGGGACACTTCAAGCCGTAAAGTTTCATGTTTTGTGTCAATTACTGCACCGTGTCCTCCACATGAGCTAGAAGCCAAGTTATACAGCTATCAGTGAGGATGCATTCAGTAAGTCATAGCTCTTACTTTTATTATTATACTTCTTTTTTAAAAATCTCTAATCCAGTTCTAGATTAAGGTGTGGCTTTCAGAGCACCCCTGGAATTTCAACCAAGAGCAGGCTATGGTTACAAGTTATTCAGACCTTCATCACTGACCCTTCCCTTGAAACCACCTAACTGGATTATATTGTCAGAGGCTAGTCATGTTGACTATGCCACCACCTAGGCTTGAAAAATATATTTTTAAAAGTGAACATATAGATGTTTCTTTGCATGTCCATAAAATATCTCTTAAGGATACACAGAACTGGTAACATTGGTTGAGTCTGGGAAGAGAAATTGGAAATCTTGAAAACAGGGATAGAAGAGATAATTCATGATAATCTCTTAAATGTTGAGCCATATGAAAATATCATCTCTTGAAAAAGCAATCAATGCAAATTCTGCAAATGTGAAATGAACATAAATATGTACTTCTTACAAAACCTTGGTTTTAAAATGAAAACATCCTATCAGTGTGTTTGTTGAATTCTTAATACAAGCCAGAAACTGTGCAAAAAGTGAACGGAGAACAAGACAGTTAAGTTTTCTGATTCTCTGAAGGCAAGAGGAATGCAGATAAGAGAATGAGCACATAATTAACACTTACACAAACATCCTTAATGCCACTGGCACAAAAGAGCAAGATCATCCTCATTACAGTGATTAAGCCATTATTATTCATTACCACTATCTTATACAGAATATATGAATGTGTATGTGTGTATGTATTTATATTCAATAATGATACATATTGAATGAGCAATATTTTGATTATCTGAAGATGCTAATAAAGCTTTCAAATATTCCATTCATTAGTAAAAATAAGGTTGATCAAAAGTCTGAAGAAATACTTTAATAAATTTTTTTCTCCTATCAAGTGGTGCCCAAGTAGATGACTTATTAGTCATTAGCCAGTGAGATATTGGCCATGCTTTTAAATCTTTCAAATTTTCTCATTATCTAGGAAAGAGAGTATCCTTGCCCTTTAAAAATTATAAATGTTTTTGTTAATAATTCAAAGTGTCAAAGATAATCATGGAAAACCCATTAAATCATTTGAAGATGGTGCATTAAAAAATGCCCCCTGAGTAGCTGTTCTATTTAAGCTGCCTCTAGTTGACTAATCAAAACTGAAAAGGTTTTTTGTTTGTTTATTCTTTCTCCTCAGAGCTAGGAGGCTGAGTAAACATCTGATTTCTTACGTGTTATAGAACTTCAAAAGGAATGAGACGTTCTTAAAAAGAACCATGTTCAAATACGTACAGAAGTCTCATTATCATTTTGTAGACCTTAGAATCATAGCATCTAATAGAAAGAGACAGTTCATGTGGGGTTCAGAGCCAGGGCTTCAGACCTCCTGAAATGAGTGGTTGTTGGACCATTTGCTCAGTGATTTTCAGCCAGTGAGTCTCCCTTCATCTCTGTTTCTCCACCTCCACCCGAGGAGGACAGCTGCTGTCCTGGAGGCTGGGATACGGTTATAAGGAATCATCGATGGAAAGCACTTACCCTGGCACTAGGCATAGGCACTGGTACGTTAGCTGTTTCAGAAATAACTGATAATTAAAGAACTTCTAAAATTATGTCTGGCTAACAACTCGCTTCTCCCTAATTTTCAGAGTACACCAAAGAAGCATATAAAAGTTTCAGCTCCCTAAAACATTGGTAAAAAAATGGTATGTGTCTTATACACTGAGTGGTGAGATTATTATGATCTCTGAACACATAATAATCTGGCCACTCTGTGTGTGTGTGTGTGTGTGTGTGTGTGTGTGTGTGTGTATTAGAGGCCTGGTGCATGAATTCATGCATGGGTGGGGTCTGGCCAGCCTGGCCAATGGGAGGGGACATGGGCAGTTGGCAGGCCTGCTTGCTGGTCAAACTCCTGGTCAAGGGGACAATTTGCATATTAGCCTTTTATTAGCCATCACCTGACACATTGGCGAGTGCACCGACGTTCTACTTAAGGAAAGCTTCAACACTAATGCTGTGGAAGTGCTCTGGCCAAATGTGAGCTAACATTTTTTAAAATATATTTTTATTGACTTTTTACAAATAGGAAAGAAGGAAATTAGAAACATCAATGAGAAAGAAACATCAATCAGCTGCCTCTTGCACACCCGCTACCGGGGATGTGCCCACAACTAAGGTACATGACCTTGGCCGAATCGAACCTGGAATTCTTGAGTCCATAGGCCAATACTCTATCCACTGAGCAAAACTGGTTAGGGCTGTGAGCTAAAATTTGATAGCAAAATTATAAATCCAATCCCACAGAGATACTATATTACACTATGTTGTCATTGACACCAATACATGCACAGGTGGGGAATATTCCAGAAGTATGCTGAATGTGTTCATCCCTACTTTAACATCTTGTTTCATATTAAATAGCATTATATGAATAATATTAGTATTATAAAGCTAACTTTAAAGGCAAAGAGGTGAGCTCCCCAGTGGGTTTTGTTTAATCAACCAGGCCCTGGAGCTAGACCTGCTCTGGCCGCCAGGGAAGGTGCCGGCACACGCAGCCCCCATGGGCCGGGCCTGGGGCCCATCGCAGCCCCCGGGCTCACAGCTGAGATGCCGGCCACCCCACCTCAGTGCTCGTCCTTCCTGTGACCTTGCAGCCGCTGGGGGAGGCCCAGGGGGAAAGCTGCCCAGCATCCCTGCGGACACAGCCCGCGCCTCCGGACCACCGATGGAAGGAGAGGGAGACCCGCCCGGAGCCCAGGTCTCCCCTCCTCTCCTCTCCTCTCCTCTCCTCTCCTCTCCTCTCCTCTCCTCTCCTCTCCTCTCCTCTCCTCTCCTCTCCTCTCCCCTCCTCTCCCCTCCCCTCCCCTCCCCTCCCCTCCTCTCCTCTCCTCTCCCCTCCCCTCCTCTCCTCTCCCCTCCTCTCCTCTCCTCTCCCCTCCCCTCCCCTCCTCTCCTCTCCTCTCCCCTCCCCTCCCCTCCCCTCCCCTCCCCTCCCCTCCCCTCCCCTCCTCTCCTCTCCTCTCCCCTCCCCTCCCCTCCCCTCCCCTCCCCTCCCCTCCCCCCTCCCCTCCCCTCCCCTCCCCTCCCCTCCTCTTCTCTCCTCTCCTCTCCTCTCCTCTCCCCTCCCCTCCCCTCCTCTCCTCTCCTCTCCCCTCCCCTCCCCTCCCCTCCTCTCCTCTCCTCTCCTCTCCTCTCCTCTCCTCTCCTCTCCTCTTCTCTCCCCTCCTCTCCTCTCCTCTCCTCTCCTCTCCTCTCCTCTCCTCTCCTCTCTCCTCCCCTCCTCTCCTCTCCTCTCCTTTCCTCTCCTCTCCACGTGTGCACGAGGGTGCAGAGGCGCACCCGGGGCCGCTTCCTCACAGGGGCCCCCGGGGCCTGCACCGGAGGCCACCAGGTCCCCAGCCCCAGCGCCAGCCCGATGCTCTCCCGGGGCGGGAGCTCCCAGCAGGGAGGCCGGTGCCTCATCTGCCGCGCTGATTGGGGGGCCGGGGCCCTGACACTGGCTGGGGGGGGGGGGGGGGGGGGGACATGCTGCATCCCGGCCGCCCCCGGGTCCGAGCAGCACGCCCTGCCTTGGCTGCGTTCCTGAAAGCGCCTTTGCTCTGACACCCGCGCGCGTCCTGTGCCCGCGGCCCAGCCGGGCTCACCGGTCCCACAATCACTCTGTCTCCGGCGCCCGCAGGCTGACTTGTGAAAGGCCGTGTGCTGTGTGTTTCCCCCTTTTCACGTTGATGGCTCTGGCTGGCAGAACCTACGAGATTAGTGGCAGATATTCTAATTTTCATGTGTCTCCTGCCAAATTTCCAGAGGAAAGTGGCAGGCCGGCACAGCAGGCCCGAACTGGCTGTGGGCATGGTGACGGAGGGCGCTATGCACGTTCTTATTATAACTACTTATCCGAAAAGGAGGTGGGGAAAGAACAAGAGGGGGTGGGTAATAGCGTTGCAAATGTGATATTTTAACATACTAGCAAGAAGGCCGATACCTACCCACTGTCTCCAGAAAATGCCACTTGTACAAAAACACCAAATGCTCATGCTAAAGAGATGTAAAACAGTCCTTTTTCCTTTCCTTTAAGCTACTAAATAGGCTCGTTACACCAAAAACACCTACCACTTGCCCGGTCTTTAGGATGAGGTCCCTGGTCTATGTGAGTGGCCTCAGAAGTGATTTCTTCCTCAGAATAGAAACCAGGCAGCGAGGTCCATACTAAAGCGAATCCGGAAACGTGTTAATCCCTCCTGATGCGCTGTCCCTGAGCTCCCACAGGGACTCGGCTGGGCCTGAGCAGGCGCCATGTAATCCCGCAGAAGTGCCATCTGCACATTAACTCCCAGCGTGCTCAGCCCCAGGGCCGCAGGGACCAACCCTCTCCACTCGCCCCCTGGCTGACGGGGTTTCCTCCTGCCCCCTCTTCAGCCTCTCACCTGTGTGTCTGTCCCCCTCCTCTCACCTGTGTGTCTGTGTCCCTTCCTCTCACCTGTGTGTCTGTGTCCCCCTCCCACTTATCGGGAGACAAATGCCTCTTCCAGCCAAATCTCAGGGCATCCTACGTCCTACGTCCTGCAAATCCAGTGTTCATGGACACGGGGAATCCCTGTGTTACTGGCACGCCCCTGCATCCCAATGTGCACTGCGGCGTCTGCTGAATTATGAATCTCCTGGCACAGTGGTTGGCAAACTCATTTGTCAATAGAGGCAAATATCAACAGGACAACAATTAAAATGTATTTTGAGAGCTAAATTTTTTAAATTTAAACTTCTTATAACGCCACTTCTTCAACATAGACTCGCCCAGGCCATGGTATTTTGTGGAAGAGACGCACTCAGGGGCCAAAGAGCCGCAGTTTGCTGACCATGGTCCTGGCGAAAGCAAGGTGTCTCTGGCCATTAGTCAGGCGTGGCTAGGTCACCTTTAGGGCACCAGGAGCGGCCAGCAGAAGAAATACACGAGAAGAAATACACAAACTCGAGGCTGTAGTCCTAGTTAAGGGGGACACGCCACCAAGTCTGAATCAGCAGGAAATCAATGATCAATTGATTTTCATAACTTTTGAGTTTGTTTATAATGTCCCATAGACAATAACTTTGATTTCTATAGAAAGTAATTTTCAGAAATGTTCTTAAAAACCCTGACTTCTCCTTGAAAATATTCACATTGGTAACTTTGCAAATTAAATAGCATTTTTTTTATTTTAAAAATACCTTTACAAGAAGAGTCATAAGAAGATTACTTTAATTTAGTGATTCTTAATTGAGGTTTTAGAGAAAACATCAAAGAATATCCCCAGGATGAAAATAACATATTCTATAAGAAGGAGGTCATGCTAGGGTATTACGGCATTCTAATGGCTAAATATAGAGAGAGCTAGATAGCTAGACAGACTGCTCAATCTGGAGATAGAGGAAAGTAGAGAGAGAGAGAGAGAGGATAGAGATAGAAATAGAGATAGAGATGGAGATGGAGATAGAGATAGAGAGATAGATATATGATATACAGATACAGATAGTTTCTATAATACCAACTAAGTAAGAAGACTCTATGTTCTCTTGGACGCAGGGAGCTGTGTAAAACCTTTGGGAACACTGTCTAAAAGAACAAAGTGAGAAACTCAGATTCATGAAACCTATGCATATTTGACAAAAGAAATCCCTTTACACAGTAACTTTGCTTTCAATCCCGCATGTTCCCTGTGCTTATAAAGACGGAACGGTCTGTGAGAACGGGGCTGCGTACACGGTGTGTAAGTGTCAGTTAGCTGTGGTGTTTGTGAGGAACAGCGGTGCATGGGAACTTCCCAGAATTAGGAAGAAAACTGCCACCTGTGTCCTCTCTTCCTCTTCTCTCCGGGACAGGGATTGTGTCCTGACTCCCCTCAGCCAGAGCTATGCTCCTTGGTTTTTCTATTTCATTTTCTTTCCTCCAAAGAACAACTAGGAAAATGAGCTGCTGTTGAGTAGGATCAAGGGAGAAAAGGCTTAAAGAAAAACACAGGTTATACTTTTTTAAGCAACAAATTCTTGACTATCCTCTTTTTTTACTGCATGCACCTGCCAATTCACTTTTTCTTTTCCATGCAACAAAGAAAACATTGCAAACAAAAATCTGCATCCCCAACACACAAACCCCACCTCACCCTCTCTGCACATTCCTACTGCCATTCTTGGACAAGGGGGTGAAAAGCTGACCTGGCAGTACTGTGTCTAAACTTGAGATAAATTAGAAAGAAGCTTCTGGAAATATGAGCATTTCTCTCCTCCCACAGTTTCCCAAAGTCACTGCAGCACAGGAAACTTCAATACACATTGTGACTTGATGCTGCTTCGAAATATACCAGAATGCTTTCATTTTTTCAATATTATTACCCGGGAGAGCTTCGGTTCTGAGATAGCACTCATTTCTAAGATCCTGTGAAGTCATGGGACTGTGTTTTAAATGCAAATAATAATAATCCTGAGTAAATACTAGCAAAAACCATACTCCATCAAGACCACCTGACCATTGCTACAGAATGAGGCCGGAGACCGATCTTGCACAGGGAGCTGTGCCGGGCTCAGAGCCGCCTGGTGAGAAGAGAGCAGCAGCTGCCCTCGCCTACCGCCTCCTTCTCTTCCATTTACGCAGCAGACAGCGTGCACGCAGCCCTGGGCCTGGGGACCGCTCCCCCAGGCAGCGCCGGCCGCTATAATTACGCGGTAATGGAAATGGCTGGGAAGACGTGGCACGAGTCAATCAGTGACCCCGGTTTGTGCTTCCAGGTCACGGAGCTCCATCCCGGAACCTCATCAGGAGCTCCACGTTAATAGCTCCTGTCAGGCTCTCGGGATCCTCTGCCTGTCACCCTCAGACCGCCAGACCGCCGGCCCCCAGACATCACGCCAACCGGACAACATTGTTCTTTCCCATCTTTAAATTGTTTCACAAACATAACAAAAACCACCGTGTGTGACACGAGACAAAGAGGAAGGAGACAGAGGCGGGAGGGGCGGCCGTGCTCCGGGGACCCAGGGTGGATGGAGCACAGGGACTGCTCCCCTGAGAGCCGGCGGCACCCCCAGTCCATCTGCTCAGAAGGCCGCAGCCTCTCGGCGATCAGGGGCCTCTCCGTCGTCATCGCAGCTGGAGCCGGGAGGACAGGCAGGCCCTGGCACACCAGAGCCGCGGGCCCGCCCGCCCTTCCCAGGAAAGCATGTGAGCAAACCCGAGGCCTGCTTGGCCGGGTCAGCATCCCCGTGTCCAAGCACATGGGCTGCGGGTGAAACAAGCCCGCACTGGCTTATCAGCCTGAGATAAACAAGCCTTCCAGCTGGGCACACACATTTTCAATCAGAATCTGATAGAGACCCCGCTTTCCAGAACATGTTCACCCCAGCATTCCACCTGCCGTTCCTGGGCAGCCCTCTGGGATGGCTGCAGGAGACCCAGACATGGCATGGGTCGGTGAGGCGGGGCAAGGGGAGGCAGGGGACCTACAGGGGCAGCTCCGTCCTGAAGCCGGGGGATTGCATGTGCCCCTTCGGAGGGGCCTCCTCAGCCAGGCGCACAGCCCTCTGGGGCCTCCAGGAGCCAAGCTCGGAGCATCGGGTGACCTCCTTGACCCGATGACTCCAGGGTGAGGATGCCTCTTGGATGCGTTTGGGAGGGACAGCGGCTGGGGAACCTCACCCCCACCCACTGCTGACCTCCCTGCACCCAGCCAGCCGCTGCTCAGGGCCCTGTGTCGGGCGGAGGACCGGAGGTGACATCAGGGATTCCGGGAAAGCTCCACCGGCTCCTGCGCAGGATGCGGAGGCAGCCAGGAGAGAGCAACGGCTCACTTGAGATTGGATCTAGCTGGCTGTGTGTCAGGGGAGTGTGAACAACCCTCTCTCGTCCTAGCCTGTTTGGCTCAGTGGATAGTACTTCAACCTGCAGACTACAGGGTCCCAGATTTGATTCCCATCAAGGGCACATGCCCGGGGTTGCAAGTTCGATCCCCAGTAGCGGGTGTGCAGAAGGCAACCAATAAATGATTCTCACTCATCATTGATGCTTCTATTTCTTTCCTCTTATCCCTTTCTCTCTGAAATCAACATAAATATACACTGAGTGGCCAGATTATTATCATCTCTGAACACATAATAATCTGGCCACTCAGTGTATATCCTATATAATAAAAGGCTAATATGCAAATTGTCCCCTCTACCAGGAGTTCAACCAGCAGACAGGCCGGCCAACCGCCCATGTCCCCTCCTCCTGGCCAGGCTGGCCGGACCCCACCCATGCACAAATTCATGCACCCGGCCTCTAATATATATTATCAACCTGAGATAAATAAATATACTGAGTGGCCAGATTATTATGCGTTCAGAGATCACAATCATCTGTCCACACAGCGGATATTTTTAAAGCCTCTCCCAGAGGAGTTTGGCGGGGGCAGCATGATCATTTTGGTGGCTCTGCTGGTTTCAAGCTGCCAACATGATGACAGCCTGGACATGACAGCCTGGCGCCTGCACATTGGGTCAGTCAAGTCCGGGTGCCAGCCTGGACACGTGAGGAGTGCCAAATACAGAGGTCACTGTCTGGGGACAATCCAGGAGGAGCAGAGAAGCAGTGTATTCTCTGGAGGAAGAAGGATGCCCGAGAGAAGGGAGACACACACATGCACCCCAGAGAAGCAGACGGAGGAGGGCTCCGTGGCAGATGCCCGTCCCCGCAGCCCGCAGAAGGTGGGCTCGGTTTCTGCTCGGGGCGCGCAGATGGCCTCTCTGTGGCTCGGGTTCCCTGTCCTGGGTTTCCGTTTCTCACAACCACACACGGCCTGGCGGAGACAGCCCCCTGGGGATGGACTTCGGTGGTGGAGGACAGGGAGGACGGGGCCGACTTTGGAGGTGGGTCCAGAGAGAGAGGGCGCGCCTAGAAGCTATGAACTCGGCGGGGGTGAATTGGGGTGAATTGGGAAAATCAAGGGGAGATTCGCCCTCATGGGGTGCAGCCTGGGCAGAGGAGGGTGCCGTTTCTGAAAGCGATGACACCCATGACCCATTTCACCTTCTGCATCGTTTTAACAGATGCCATCCCTGAGCCTACGAAATGCCTTTGTTTGAATTAAAGATATTAATTAAATCAGACTCCTGTCTGAGAAACACATCTTCTGGAAGGCAATTCCCCACTTTGGAAACACAATTGTAACAACGCTGAGGAGGAGACAGGATCCGCTCAGACTTCCTCTGACTCGCATCCTTGTGGTCAGAAAGGAAGACTCGCCCTGCCATCTGCTACTTGGAATTTTTTTTCATTTGATCCGTTATCGAACTCCTCAGTGAAAGAGCAGTGACCTTGGGTTAGGACATTGTTCGTGCTAGCCACAGGAAGGTCATTTGTTTGCATTTTTCTTCTCCTAACATTAAATTTTGCAGTAATTAAAAGAAATAATCTTTTCACCTGAAAGTATCAGTGACTCTGTTGTAGAGGTCATACCGATGGATGTAGCTGAGATTTTAAATCCTTAGAAAGATCAAACGTAAAATCCACAGGAGCTCCTGTGGCCAGGACAGCGGCGATGGAAAATGAGGACTTGACTCCGTTTCCTTCCAGCCGGGCCTGGACGGACAGGAGCGGGGGAAGGCCTGCTCGGGCTGTTCCCCGCACAATGCGAGCGGCATTATCCCGGGACAACGGGAGAGCCGCAGGAAAGCCGCCGTGCGCCTGCGGCAGCGCCGGCCTGGCCTGTCTGCTGACATGGACCAACCCAGCAAAGGGAAAATGGCACATAACGAGATGGTATAGTATTTGCACACACAAAAATTGCCGTCTGAAAATATTTGTGAAAACCTATTTTTATGCCTGAATCTAAGTTGAATGCATAATTTAGTACTTATTTTCTGAACAAATAGCTTGGAAGAATTTCATGCACAATTGATGATAATTTGAGTGTGCAATCCATGGCAGAACTCATTACCATGTTCATTCTGCCCGAGCTCTGTGTGCAAATTTAAATGGTCGTTTTCCAGAAATGGCTCGCAGCAACCCCCCGACATCCAAAACAGTCATTTTTAGCACCGATGTGGAGGCTGAAGACTTCTGACTGACAAACAAATCTTTTGGGAGACAATTCCCAACTTTAGAAAAATAATTGTAATAATACTGAATATAATTTGCATTTGTATTATATTGAATACAATGGTTTAAGAAACCTGCAAAGTGTAAACAGAGCAACAAAGGGGAAGCATCTGTGTATGGGCAGGGGGATGTAAAATTCTCTTTCATATAAAAATTTGTTTTAATTCAAAGAGGGTGTTTTAAAAAATGATTTATATGTCATAACATTAGCAAACACTTTTTTAAATGAAAAACAAACATATTTATCTGAGAAAAATTTATATAAATCTATGTGAACGAGAAATCCTACAATGTCTTTTTTGTATTTTATTTTAATGTCTATAAGTGTAAATACTGCTCTCAGAAGGCAGAAAGGGAGCTATGAATATACATACTTTGCATGCTATTTTTTATATGATCCATTGTCTGTCATTGATCACTTGTCTTAATTGTCTTTAAGCTTTATAAATTATTATAAAAAGTAGAAAAACTATATTACTAGAAGTAACTATAATATTGTAAATAAACATGCTTTCAAAATTGAGCCAAACTCTAAACCGTTGTTTTACTATGGATATTATTGCATAATATAAGACTTTGAAATGGCCATATTTTCTATATAAATGAAGATATCTCCTCATCAAAATGTATACCATTGGATTTTTTTTTTATCATTTCAGTATTTTCCATAATTCAAAAAAATTGATGGTACATGATTATTTTATATTGAACATAGACATGAACGTGCCATCATGAACTTCCCAGAAGCAAATAACTGACAAATCAGTGAAACCCCAGAGCAAACCCTGTCCTGACACCGGGATTATGTGCTTCGTGTTCAGCAAGAGTCCGCCTTTCAGCCCTGACTCCTTACATAAGAGGATTTGACAAGGTTAAAATTTGTGTTGCTAATGGAAATTATTTTTCCAAGAATTAACCTTTTAGGCTTAAAAAGAATGGCAGATATTCAAATATTCTCAGATGAGCATTAAAGAGAAGAATGTCTATTCTCTCCTGCCCCGGCAGCACTGCCACTCCGGACCCGCACGTCACCCGCTGCAGCCCTAACAGCTGCCATTCAAAGGGCCCGCGGAGGCCCATTTGAAAGTAATATTTTGCTCTGTGTGACATCTCATTCTTCTCCCCTCGGAAGTCGTAATTTTTTTACACACCTCATAGTCTTCCTAACAGGAAACCAGCTCTGCCTGTCACTCCGGCGGGGAGGAGCCTTGTTTTCCAGGTCACTGGCTCGGATCCCGGAGACAAGATATTCATGAGGCCGGGATGGGGAATTTACATCTCGCGGCGCAGTTTTCCTCTCCATTTGCCGGCACGCCAGGTCAGCGAGCAGCTGTCACCGGGAAGATGACGGCTGCGGCGCTGCCCCCCGCTCATTACACACTCAGTGGCCTGACCTTCCGGGGAGACCCCCCACAGCACCTGATGGGGGGCGTCTCGGCCTGCAGGCCCCCACACCCCACACCCCGCTGCCCGGGCCCAGCAGGCTCAGGGCTGGGAGCAGGCTACGCCTGGATACCAGGCTGTACACTTTCCTCCTCCACTGAGAATTCCTTGTGCAGAGGAAGAAAAAACTATTTTTAATGTCAATTTTATAAGACGGAGCCTTAAAGCCAATGCATCCAATACAGTAAACATTAAGTAAAATAAAATCATCAGCATCATTAAAACAAACAAACAAAAAAAACCTAACAAATAGCTTGCCGGCCCTGACACCTTGAGCCAGTCACCTTAAAACAAACATCCCGTATTTCACACATCAACATAGCAAAGCTGTATTACGGAAGAAATCAGGTGAGCTATATGTTCGAATGGGTCACAGTTATCTTAGGGCCTGGAGCAATGACTGAGGGCTCTTCCTGGACAAATGCCTTCATGTGGTTGTTTTCTGAGCCATGAAAGGGCCGTTTCTTGACCCCAGGAGATGGGGAGCGGGCAGGCTCTGCTCTGCCTTCCTCTTCCTGCCCACGTGTCCAGACCTTGTCTGAAGCAACACCACCTCTGCCTAATTTGTAAGAAGGTCTCTTTGAACACCCAGCCTCCTCGCACCCTCTGACCACTGGATGAGGGACCTTTCAGGAAGAATGGCGCCCCCGCTGGTGATGTCCCAGTGCCAGGTGGGAGGCCCAGGGGTGGCTTCCCATCACAGCTTTCCGTCCTCATTCACGACACAGTCAATGGCGACAGCAGTCAGCAAGCGCAGTCCCTGGGCCAGAGGCACTCACAGGGTCCTGCCAGCAGTCCGCTCTCCCTCTCCCATTCCAGCTACAACCTGGGAGCGGCCCAAGGACACACGCGTTCCAACGCACCTTTGCAAAAACCCGTGGCTGAGACTGTTCCCTCCAACAGGAGAAACCTCATTTCCTACTGAAGCCGACGGCGTCCCTGGAACATTTCCACTCACCCGCTGTTCCAGAAAGAGGAAGTTCTGACGGTGCAGCTCCCTGCCGGTGGCCTGGGCCTGAGGGACTGGCTCCTTCCCAATGACACAGCGCGGCAGGACACAGCGGGAGGCCGCAGCCTCCATGCCCGCCCCCGGGGGGGAGCGGCCCCCAGGAGAGGCCGGCCTTATGGGAGGCTTGCCAACATTTGGGGCTCAGAGCCCCTTTGACTTTTAAAATGTGTTGAGGACCTGACAGAGCGTGTGGTTGTGTGGATCATGTCTATGGACATGTAACACGTTGGAAATTAAAACAAAATATTTTCAATGCTTAATAATTCATTTTTTAATTTTTGTTTTTTAAATGTATTGTGTGTGACGTTGGTTAATGAGATTATGGAGGTTTCAAGGGCACATGTCCGTGACACGTGATCTGTAGATTGCCCTGTGTGCCCACCATCCGAAGCCAAATCATCTTCTGCCACCTTTACCCTGACTCCTCCCCTGCCCCCATGTCACTCCGCTCACCACCATTCTGTGTCTGTGTCTGTGAATTCACTTTTATATCCCTTATATTAGTGAAATCATGTGGTTCTTAGCTTTCACTGATGGACTGACTTCGCTTAGCATAATATTCTCAAGGTTATCCATGTTAATTTCTACATTGAATCAATGGTGACGTAATTCCAGTGCATGATGAAAAAGATAAATTAAAAGGTAATACTCTCTCTCTCTCTCTCTCTCTCTCTCTCTCTCACACACACACACACACACACACACTCCATGTTACTCAGCTTAAAAAAAATGATCCTTGATTAACATTTGTATTAGAGTCCAGAATTTAAATTAAGCATGATTTTAAAGTACATATAGGTCGAGTTTTAAATATATATTTCAAGTTTTCTGAATTGTTAGAAAGCTCAACCCAAGCACAACGGAATGGAAATGAGCAGAGGGCTTTGAGTGGGGCACTGAACTTGGGCGAGTGCCATTCCTTTCACTCTCAAGGTGCAGGTGGCTCTTGCGGCAGGGAAAGGAGATCTGAGACAGGAAGGTGTGTGGAGCTCTCCTGGCCGCACCAAAGCCCCGAGGCTGGAGGGGAAACCGCCCATCCGCACTGCCGCCTCCCAGCTCTCTGCCTCCAGGCCCCGCCCCGCAGCAGCCTTGGCCTTCCTGTCCCTGAGCTCAAGGGCTCCTGATTGTTGTTCTAAATTCTAAGTCTAGTGACCATGCTCTGAGCCTTTTGTTTCCAGCTAGCAGGTGACTCCAGTTACCTAATTACCCACCCCTCCACCCCAGCTCAGCCTTTTAAGGCGTAGAACAACTAATCTGGTCAATTAATTCTTACAAATACCAGAAAATGGGAAATTTTCACACCAGACCCAAGACACTGTTGATTGGAACACACACACACACACACACACTCACACACACACAGAGGCACATATAGCCAACCGTTCTTTGTTACCTCTTATTTCAGCAGTAAGTTTTCTAATAATTTGTGATTGTATGTTTACTCAGTAACCTTTTTATATTTCGTTTTCATTGGGAATTAAATAATGGCACTCAGTAACATAGATAGATGCTCATTTTTAAAAAAATGTATTATCTCATTTTAAAACACACTATTAAATACCTGTGTGCTTTATACCTGTAAAAAAATCAATAAATACATTAAAAAAATAGTAACAATTTATTTACAGAAATTGTTACTATTTTTTTTTAAATATATCTTATTGATTTTTTACAGAGAGGAAGAAAGAGGGATAGAGAGTTAGAAACATCAATGAGAGAGAAACATTGATCAGCTGCCTCCTACACACCTGCTACTGGGGATGTGCCCACAATCAAGGTACATGCCCTTGACCGGGATCGAACCTGGGACCTTTCAGTCCTCAGGCCCACACTCTATCCACTGAGCCAAACCGGTTTCGGCAGAAATGGTTACTATTAAAGCTTGAGAGCTGCCAAAGCCATGTGCCCTGTTCCCAGGAAATCCCGGTGACGATGTTAGTGAGCACCTGGTGCTGCTTCTAAAAACCCCCAGAACGCCTTCACCCCCTGGGAGCCCGAACCCCCGTGTGAAAGCGCAGGACGGCTGTGTGAGCCCGGTACGCCCCCTCGCAGGGCCCTTTCGGCATGAGAACGAGATCCTCGGTGGCTTTCTATCAAGAAGGAGACCAGATCCTCTTCAAGTCAAGACCATGTGGATGCAGCCAAGCTTTCCACAGGCGGCTTTACAAACGTGCTCCTGACTCGCCCACGGGAGCATGCTCTTTACTCCTGGCCGTCATCCCACTTCCCTTCCCACCCTGTCCCAAGGGGAGGCCACTGCGGGAGGCGAGAGGCACCAGACCAGCAGGAAGGGGATCTGGGGTCTGGGTCTCTGATTGACCCAGGGACTTTGACAGGCTGCTTCCTTCTGGCCAGTCAACAAGCTGCTTCCCCCTCATTCGTCAAGCCAAGGCCAAAATGCCTGTCCTGACTGTCTCTTAGATGTTGTGAACTCACTCAGTAAATTCCATGCGATGTAGTCATGCAATATAAATTATTATCATTTTTCATTATATAAATTCTGACCAATTGAAAACACCAACATTGATGAGTTGGAAACTGATACGAACTCATGTTACAGAGATCAACATAGACTCAAAGTTATTGATGTGGTAATGGCATCACCATAACACAGTCCGCTTCATCCCTCTCCTCCCCTCAGAGGTCACCCGTCATGACCTGCAAGGCCTGTCTGATGGACGGGTACTCTGACGGACAGCCTGGTCATCCTACCTGTCCCTGGCTGCCCTGTGGCCTCAGTATGAAGCTGTCAGACCAGATTCTGGACTTCGATGATGAAGACCCAGGGAATGACAGGGAAGGCCAGAACCCAGAAGCAGAAGGCGGGAGAGAAAACCGTGCAAACCTCAGCCGTCACAATGGGTGTAAAATAAGAGAAAGGAGGAGAAACACACAGAAGGCATTGCTGTCTGGGGAACAGAAAGTGGAAAGCATGGCTAGCAGTTACCAGTTGGATCCTCAAGATTTGTCAGTGAAGAATGAAACTGCTTCTCTGATTGGAAGATGCTGGCAGGAGGAAGTGGCTGTTGAAACGAGGTTCTCTGAATGGGACATTATCCTACATTTGAATCAGATATAAGTTATAGCAAACTGTTATATTTTGCTCTCAATAAGGAGTGCCACGTTTATTTCCCTGCTATCCCAGATTCAGTGTGGAAAGAGGCATATCAAGTATAAAGACCCAGATTCCACTATGTAATGCAGCAGAGACGGCCATGCTTGGGCAGCTCTGAGAAGGATGGTGCAAAACCACTAACACTGGGTGCTATCACTCTGCATTGACCCCACCATCGCTGCATCATGCGGACCTTCAGGTACCCACCCGCTCTTTCCCTGTGTGTGGGTCTGTGGGCGGTGGGAAGAAGCTCCATTGGGCCTCCCTAAAAGTCGCATTATGCATTAACGAGAGAATAACTCATCATGCACGAGACAATTACTACGTAGCACGTGCTGCGTTATGCGCATTATATACAATCCCATGGCTCTCTCGGAACATACAAAGTGGGCGGTATTAGCCCTGTGATCACCTCAAATAGAGAAGTTAAGTAATAGACTGTGAGCTAGAGCAGAGGTGCCTTACATGTGCAGATTCAGGATAAAAGTCACATTATGGTGAGAATCTAGAGACCTCGCCAATCACAGGGCCAGGAACCAAGGACACATTCAAACAGAATCAACCCCGCTGAGGCAGAGGTGAGGAGGGAACGTGCAGGAGGGACTGCGTTCCCCCAGGATTTCCAGATGCCTCCGGCCAGGGAAAGGAGGACCCCATGGCTGTCAAGGGGCAGCTCAGTCAAGGACTGACAGGCCTGAACCTCAGATTGGACTGTCTGAGTGTGGGCAGCATGTCTGGCCCTGAGGAGGCAGAGATGGGCACTAGAATGTGATTTCGTTCTGAACACCACGTCTCTTAAAATATTGTCATAGCAGAGTTTACCTCCTGTGACTAAGCACTTGAAATGCCTATCTATAATAATAAAAGTGTAACATGCTAATTAGACTGGACATCTTTCCGCAGAAAGCTGAGGCAGGCGGGGGCTGAGGCAGCCCCTGCGGCGGGGGCTGCACTCCCTGCAGGAATTCCGTGCACTGGGCCTCTCGTATTCTTGTAAGTGTGGTTCTTAGGAATGTTCATGGCGGTCCTAGCACCTTTGAAGAGTGTGTACCTCACAGCTGTGATGAAATAGTCAAGGTTAAGGTCAGGGTCTCAGCCTGGGGCTGTAGTTCCCGTCTCCTTGTCTCAGATCAGCTGGCATTGCTGGCAGCATGTCGCCATCATGTCACCGACAGGCATCGAACCCATGGGGATGGTGAGCCAGCACGGGGGTGACATTCCATAGCTCCCCCCAGTATAATCAATGCCGTCTGATCTGAACCCCGGGCACTCCTGGTGCAGGAGACCCAGGATTTGGGGGACGGGGAGGATGGACGAGCCCTGCCTGATGTGCAGGGACTGCGTTTGGTGACACCCTTTGCATGGTAAGGGTTGACGACAAATGAGTCACTTTGGTCAAAACTGGAGCAGTCTCATCAGCCTGGAAAGAAAGTTCGCTCCTGTAAATTAAGCCCCTGGCATAAACAAGCAGTGATTGCCTCAGTAACTTTGCAAATCACAGAAACAATAGGACCACAGGGTGTGTGTTTTTAATATTTGAGAATGCCAATTCATTGCTTCCTGTTTACTCGCAATTATTTGAAAATAACCTGGGTAACGTGATAATCAAGGTACTTCCTCCCGGCTCCCTGGTACCCAGCAGACTGCCTGAGGAGAGGGCTGGCATCCCGAGGTGTCCGGGGCATAATCAGTCTGAAGAGCCGCTAATGCTAAGACCGTGGCTAATGTTAATCACAAGTTTTTAAAAAATCTTAGCTTGTTACACACACACACACACACACACACAGACACACACACACACTATAAAATCACATTAGCTTTTATAATGCAGCTGGTAAGTGATGCTGCCTAATCTCACCATGTTTTGGCCCATTGCCACTTTACAAAACGGCCTCATGTGTGCCTGTGTCTCTGCGTGTGTGTTTGTCACAACTAACCATCTATAGAGGCTGTTGGAGACTGTCCACTGATGCCTAGCTTCTGTCTGTTACTGTAAGGTTAGCAGAAGTCAAAGCATCTGAAGGAAACCTACACCCTTCCGGTAAGGACATGTTCATGAAAAACACTGTCTAGGCTTTTATTATGAGCCAGCGTTGGCTGGGCTGATTCTTAAAAAACCTTATTGTTGAACGTCTCACAGATATTCTCCTTTGTCCCCACTGACCCCTTCTCTCCTGCACCTGCCGCTGCCCCGGGCCTTCACCACCTTATTTTCTGAGTCCTTGGTTATGCACAGGTGTGACCGGGCTGACTTTTATGACTGTGATCTCGGGAAATGTATACAATTGCTTAAGTATTGCGTTAGTTATAAGGCATGTTTTAGGTATCCACACACTGCTGTGTTTAAGCACATATTCAGTTATTAGGGAGACATTACGTTGGGTCAAAGCAGACAGGTCGGACTTACCTAAATGACCCCCAGAAACGTCTAGCCTGTGTGCCCTGCTGGGGTGACCCCATAGCGCTGTGTGCACCCCGCATTCCCCTATGCTCTGCACAACCCACTGAGTATCCCAACTCGCCTCCAATTGGGTGCTCTCCTGGGTTGCCTTTCCTTGTGCCGTGATCACAGACACCTGCATGGATGCCAGTGATCTCGAGAGTATTTCTCTGGACTAAGCCTCTGTAGGGATGCCAATCTGGATATTCAGTGGCCTACTGGTATACCGAACTCCATAATGATTTCGAGCAGACATAGTTCCATGTCCCAAATGAAGGCCCTGGTTTTCTCCTGCGGACTGAGGAGCCTCTGTTGGCAGAGTGACTTTTCATGCATCGCTTCCCCCGGGGACGAACTTCCAGGTTAGCCTGGTTTCACACCCAGGCCAGCACAGCGCTATTATTTCACTGCCTCTTTGGCCTCAGGTGCTCTCTCCTGGATGCTAAGACCTCCTCCCAGAGAACGTAGGGTCTTCTCCAGGCCAGTACATCATGGGAAAATCATCAGGAAAATCCCTCAAGATGGTAGACTTTAACGATGAATAAACAATGGAAATGCTATTTTTTTGGTTTCTTCATTTTGTTATCCCAAGTTCCTGCCCCTATCCTGGCTCAATAACCAAGAAAAGATAAAAATGTTACGAAGAAAATGGAAGTAGACAAAATCAGGTGGGAATTCCAGTTCTATTATTTATAATCTACACTGAGTGGCCAGATTATTATGATCTCTGAATACCTCAGTATATATAATAGAGGCCCAGTGCCTGGGTGGGGTCCAGCCAGCCTGGCCAGGGGGAGGGGACATGGGCGGTCGGCTGGCCTGCCTGCTGGTTGAACTCCTGGTTGAGAGGACAATTCGCATATTAGCCTTTTATTCTATAGGATATACACTGAGTGGCCAGATTATTATGCATTCAGAGATCATCATCATCTGGCCACTCAGTGTATCTATCAAGAGACAAATTTAGCATACCTGAGCATTATTTACTTGTCTGTAAAGTGGGGATGATTATCACACCATAGGTTGTTGAAGAATTAAGTCAAATGAAAAATGACAGTGCTTGCACATCCTGGCTTCATTCCTCCCTCACCTGAGGAACACTTTTTGGCTGCACCACCGGCGAGTCCCATGAATTTTATTATACTTTGAGGTAACATGAAGCAAACCATTCTTTCTCTAAAAAAGCTAGCCAAAATATTTCTTAAAAGTCTAGGTTTCTTTGAATCACAACAACAAATCAACAGACAACAATCATCACTGACCACGGAGAATGCTGCTGCTCAGTTTTCTTCCCGCTTCATTGGTGTCTTGCTAAGTCCCATGGAGAGTATTGAAGGGCGTAGAGAATGGGAAGAGAATGAACGGTTCAGTTCATGGCACCTTTCGGTGTGAGTTTTGGTATATTGGTATGGAAAACAATGGCTCTGCAGCGTTAACCCTTAGAGGTCCCTGAAGGAACTGACAAAATGTATTTATAGGCCTTGGCCAGCCTGTAGACTGTGCCATGGTTTTCTGTTTGGAAGTAGCTGTTAGTTACTAACGTAATCTTTCCTACTCGCCTCACTCTTGGCCTACTGCTCTGTGTCCAAGACCTGCTCTCAGTTCAGAGGCTCTAACTGATTCAAATCAAACTCTACTGATTCCTAACACCACCCTGTGCCTCGTGGACACTTATTATCTGTGCATGCCTCCCATGGCCTCCATCTTTCCTTATCTCCAAATGGCAAAGATATTTAGTCTATGGCAGCACTTAGGAAAGTTTATTTCTCCTTAGTTTCTTCTGCCACTTTAAGAAGATCCTGCCCATTTCTATCTCTTCACACACACACACACACACACACACACACTCACACACACACACCACATACACAATTTTGCTTTTCGGCTCTAAGTCTTCTGCCCCCACGATTTCATTCTGGAAGATGCTCTCAACCTATTGCCCTTGGATTCTAGTTTCTCTCTTTCAGGGCATCGGTTCAGCTTCGGATTTTCACCTTTCTCTCCCCAGTGACGTGGCTCTTCCCAAAGACCCTGGTGCTCGAGGTTCCCTTGGAGGTCCCTCTGGTGGGTTTCCACCCTTTAATCTCTGGAGAGCTCAGTGTAATTCCTTCAGCATGGATGCTGGAGGACAGCTCTTGGCACACCATCTCCTGAATTCTTCACCAAACTGCCATAGTGCTTCCCACAGATCTTAGCGTGAGTTTCATGGCACAACTTATTTCAAAATGACTCCAGGAGACATATCTTGTCTGGCTACCTTCTGAGAGATGGATCCCTTGGTTCAGGAACTTTTTTATGTATTTATAATCATTCATTCATTTACTCAACAGGTATTTACTCAGTTCCTACTACTGTACAAAGCACAGTATGTGGACGCAAGGAGACAAATGGAATGTACGCCTGGTTTCTCTCTATGGGACGTATGTCCAGCCATCTCATTGGATAGGTAGACATGAATCAGTTCAGCTGACTCTTGCATGGGGGCTACTGGCACTGACCCTTCCAAAATCAAAAATCTACCTAAAACTTTAGACCAGGGGTCCTCAAACTTTTTAAAGTGGGGGCCAGATCACGGTCCCTCAGAGAGCTGGAGGGCCGGACTATATGAACTTCTAATTCCTACTGTAACACCTTGGCTGCGCTCACTGCCCAAAAAACCTGGTGGGCAGGATCAGACTCCCCTGGGGGCTGCATGTGGCCCGCGGGCCGTAGTTTGAAGACCCCTGCTTTAGACTCTCCAAAATCTAAATACTAATAGCCTACTATTGACCCAAAGCCTTCCTGGTAGCAAAGTCTCTTAAGACATATTTTGTATGTCATATGTATTATATTCTGTGTGCTTATCATAAAGTAAGCAAGAGAAAAAGGAAATTATAAGGAAGAGAAACCACGTTTACAGTATTTATCACAAACACCCCTATGGAAGCGGACCCACGCAGGTCATCCTGTGCTGTTCCAGGGTCCCTGTACTTGCAGGGCCTGGCGAACAGTGACAGGCTCACACAGGTGCTTTGAAGGAAGAGCACATGCAGTGAAAGAACCTCGCCTCACCTGGTTGCTAGAGAAGACTTGCCAGAAGTGACTTTTGAGCTAAAGATGAATGAGGAGGAGGAGTTCCATAGACACTGAGTGAAAAGGGGAAATACCCAGGCAGAGAATAGGACATGCCCCGCCCCTGCGGGGAGCTAGAGGAAGCTCGGTGCGGCTGGAGCACAGAGCCCGGCTGAGGAAGTGTGTGTGACACACGGGACTGAAGTCCCAGGCAGGCCAGGTCCCAGCCAGACAGGACCTGGGAGGCTGTGACCTTCGTCTGGGGCCATACAAAGCCATCGAAGGCCTTTCATCAGGAGGGACGGAGGTTCCCATTTGCATTCCATGAGCCCGCTTAGGTGCAAGCTGGAGAAGGAATTGGAATGGAGTTGGAGTGCGTATGTGAGGCCAAGGACAGTGAAACTTGGGTAAATGAGACTGAAGTTCAAAGCAGTCGAAGCAAACACATGGAAGAAGCAAGAGGTAAAATTAACAAACCCGGCACCCTGAGCTCAGAGGTGTCCTCATGCACCGCACGGGCTTTCTTCATTCCAAACTCAGTCCAGAAACGTAGAAAACGTTTTTGTGGTCACGTAGATCAGGAACTACACCATACAAAGGAATCCGAGTCCCCACCCAGCCATGGTTACCCCACAGACAGAGAGTCGGGGTGGCCTGAGACAGTGGCCTTGGTTTACACCCGCCATTTCCCCCCAGAACAAGGCAGCCTCTTCCTTGTAGTGTACGCAGTCACAGTTTCATCACCTGGCATTGAACTCAGAACGAAATTGATTTTTTCCCCATAAAAAATATACACCTGAGCACACTCCTACAATGCTAGAGATTTCAGTGAAAGCACTTATAAACGGTAGGGCTCATTAAGTGTCAGTCATGTCACCAGGCCTTAAAGCATTACGTTTTGTAAAAAACGTTCAGGGATTGTGTGTGAGAAACGAGAGGATCTTGTTTCATTATGACTTGGGAATGACAGTGTCCACTCCTCACTGGGATGGAACAAGCCATCCCCTCGGGAGAGAGCAGTAAAGAGTACACGATGCTTCTTGCAGCACACCAGTGACTAATCTGCCCCCTCCTCTCTCTGTCACAGCAAGAAAACAAGCACAGCCTCTTTGTACCGCTCTGGAGTGGTTTTAAAAGCTCTTTAAACTACTCAGCATATTAATGATTTGCTATTTATAAATGGCACCCACTGGAAGGGCATATGGCGAGGACACAGCACACGGAAACTCGTCTCTGTCAGGAAGTCGCCTCTCCCCCTCCCAACAGACAAAGTCCAGGCGCACTCCCGTGGCCGGAGGGCGGTCACCACTGAGCCATGAGGCCTCTAAGACCCGGGGCAATGGTCAGGTCATTTGTTTTTCTGTAGAACATCTTCTCTGAGTTCATAGGTCAAGAAATAACTTAATTAAAGCGTGACTCTTCTCATAGAGACCAAAAGTCTAAAAAACAGGGTGGAGGTAGTCTTGATTCTTGCATGCTCTTTCCTTTTAGTCACTAGGCATTTTATTTTACTATTATTTTGTTCACACAGCAATGCCCTAAATTCAAGTCAAAAAAATTCAGCAGGCAAGCTCCAGGCTACTTTGCCAGAGGCTCAGAGAAACGAAGAAAATAAAAAGCACTTTATAGCACATTCCTCACCCATATTTATAAATCTTCACGTTCGATGCTAATTTGTGTTTCTAAGTAGCTGTAGAAAGTATATGAAATCACTGCCAGTTTCTGTTTGGCATCTTCCCATCAGCACATAATGCAGAAGAACGGCCGTGCACCCGTCAGAGCAGCGGGGGGAGCGAGTGATATTTGCACAAACGAGCACATGCCAGTCCATCTTTGAAAAAGCACAATAAAAGCTCACATTCTGAGATACTTATTGTTGACAGTTGTTTAAATAATCTGCAAATAGAGAACATGACAAGTAGGATAAATTATAAAACTTAGAATTGAAAAGGTATCATCTGCTACTTAAATAATACGTACTATGGTTGGCTGGAAACACTTCTGCTGGTAGTGGGGAAACACCAGAGATACGGAATTAGTCACTGAGATGCCAGGAGCAGGAGTGTCTGCCCAGCAATTACCATCTGCTGGGATGGATCCTGCCACTGGGCCCGGTGGAAAAGAGGATTGTGAGTAGAGGAGTACCATCCCAACTATGGCCTCCAAGTCGTCTCTCTTCTCAGACTCTCTCCCCAGAGGATTTAGAAACGACAATGGATTCCAAGAGTTCATCAGATTGCAGGTTACATGCCAGTGTTCTTTAAGTCATTCACACTCATGATCACCACATCCAGGCACCTGTTACCATCTCAGTGTCTGGTCCTCTATGCCGGGCGGTGGACATGGACTTGAATGTGACTGGGAGCCAGGGCCTAAGGGTGTTTGTTCGCTTCAGAAAGATGCTGGAAGAGGAGCCAGAGACAGAAGAGTAGACACAGATTCCCATGATCCTGTGCACCAGTGACCTGCCCAGCAGGGAGCCACGTGAGCTGGGACTGGGGACGGGGGCCAAGCTGTATGTTCTCCTATCACACAGGTAAGGCAACAGAGAAAGGCATTCGTTCCTGAAATGCTATGTAATCAAGTAGAAGCTTCATCTCTTTGATATGAACTCTTCACTCTTCTTTCCTTTTGATTCAAAGCAGCCACTTCCAGCATCTGCCTCACCTGCCCCTTCTCCCTTGCATGTCCAATCCCTTAGTCATTAAGCCCTCAGGCCCATGAGGCTCTGATCAGCATGAAGTGATCTTGGCAACAAAGCCTCAGGTCTGCCGACCCCAGAGACAGTTTCAGTCAAACTCGAGGTAAGATCTAGGCCTCAGTGTGCTCCAGCTCCAGGCCCCAGAAGGCGGCAAAACCAAAGGGAGGCCCTGGCTGACATCAGGACCAGATGCAATGGCCAGTGACCCCTCCCCTAGCACCGACCACTCCAGAGAGACCAGGACCCTGACACCAGTCTAACTGCCTCAGTAACCAGGATTGATGGTTCCCCCACCCCCACACAACCACCCCCTGGGAGCCATCGGGGAGCCAGGTCTCTGAGCATCAGCTCACCTTGGCTCCAGTGGGGCCACTTTCTCAGCTAAGAAGCCCTCACTTCCTTTGTACAGAATTCCGTTCCAGTCTTAATGGGCTTTGTGCGTACAAATGGGCCCCTCCAGTCCAACCCCAGGTCTCGGTGTCTGCTCCAGAGATGGAAGAGGGACCTCCTGGCGACAGCCACGTGCTCCTTGTTTCCGTGAGAATGTGAGTTTGGGAAAGGACTCGGCCACACCAGGCAGGCTGCAGGAGGCGCCTGGCGATGGCATTTCCTCCTCTGTTGAGCGCTGGAAAGATCTCAAAAGCCACCAAAGACTTCAGTTGCTCACAGGCGAAAGAGAAACGCAGTCCAACCCCGTGATGGACTCTCCCATGACCATGGGGTGCAACCTCCACCGCAGCAGGAGGAGGACCTCGGAGAGCCGGCGGGATGAGTCCCGGCAGCAGAAATGCCTGTATATTAGACGCTCTTCCTGGTAACACACTCACACACACACACACACACACACACACACACATCCAACACACACACACACACACCAACACACACACACATACACACATCCAACACACACTCACACAGAACACACACACACATACACACACACACATACACACACACACACACACCAATGCTGTCCCAGGAGGTAGGCCTAGGTGCTGCTGTCTGCTCCTTTGTTCCCCAATGCTTCCGTGTACCATCAGCTGCTGATGGTTCCATTTCCATGGTCGTGGCCCCAGACCAAATGACCCAGGACCTTACAGATTCAGCCCTTCCCCGGACCAAGAAAACAAAATTAGCACATTGATTAGAATATCGGGCTGATGAAAGGGAGGGCGGAGACAAGCTCCCCTGACGTGAACAGGAAAGTCACCAGGATTCCCGCCGGAATCCTGAAGACACACCAGGCGGCAAGGGCGGCACCCAGGGTGCTGACTGTCACAGAGGAAAGCCACAGCTCACCTGCGTCTCTAGTGGGGAGAGTGCGAGGGGAGTGAGCTTTTAACATTCCCAGTGGTCACGTACAGCTATGACCTAACCCACGCAGGGACAGCAGTGGGAATGTCAGCTCGGTTGCTGTGCATTCGTATAGAGGGGCTGCTTCCAGAGAGAGCTTCCTGGGGACTTGAGCCCCACCTTGGCTCACAGCAGGACTTTAAGGTGGAACCGTGTGATTATGGCGAGGACCCACGCTCCAGAAGCAATGCTTTGCCTGTAGAGCATATCAGAGTACATATCCACTCTCGCGTGTCCTCCTGGGTGACGCCGGCTGGCCAGCTGCCCACCTTAAGGCCGCGGAGGCCGTGGCAGTGGCTGCAGACGGAGCCTGCATTGCCTGCAGCTGTGACGCGGCTCCAGCTGCGCCTTTTGCTCAGCAGGTGCCGGCAGCAGTCACTGACGGACTGAGAAGCCTCATTTCCAGTCAGCTGGGCTCAGCATTTCCCCTCTCTGCTATAGCTTGAATAGACGTTTTTTGTTTTTGGGGGGGGGGGGGTTTGCATGTTTTATTGGTTGCTTACTCTAAATAAGTGCAGGTGATTTTCTGAGAATTAAAGGAAGTTCATTACCCATTTCACATTAATTCCAACCAATGGTTGCAACAGCCAATTGTGACATATAAAGAAAAAAGAATGATTTATTACTACTCTCACAACTCTACTCAAATAGTTTATTTGGATAATTTGAAAAATAATTAACACCAGTTTTGTTTTGTTTGTTTGTTTGTTTGTTTGTTTTACTAAAGTTTACTTTTTATTGTATTATATTAATGTAAAATTTCATATAGTTTTAGTTACATCCAAGTTCTGCTATCTTACTACAATCTTACTTATACTTTCAATTTATGCTATAAACCAATTTAACTAAAAAACATACCTTTCTAAAACTAGCATTGTGTCTTACCCAAGCTGCCAAACCCCAATCTAGGAGTGCCTCTCCTCACTCTCCGGAATGCACTCTCCTGAATTAGCAAGACATGGTCAGGGACCCAGACTGCCGTGCTTTATTCTGCCGCCTTCAGTCTGCAGCTGCCTCTCATGGCCCACGATGCCTGCTTGAGTTCCGGCAGCAGATCCACATTCCTGGCCCCAGGAAGAAGAGAGAGGAGGGCTTGCTATTTGTTTAAAAGTCATGTGACTTACATCCCATGGACCAGAATTTCGCCAGACCTGATAGAAAAGAGAACTTTGAAAATAAGTCTTTTTTTTCCCTACTGACCATGTGCCCAACTGAAAAATCTAAAATTCAATGGCCAATAAAACAGGGAGAATAAATATCAAAGGACAAATAACTTCCTGCCACACCTTCACAAAGGCGCAGGCTATTACCAGAGAATACAGCACTTAAGCCTTTCTTTCATTTCCTGAATTAAGGTGATTAGAACAAAGAATACAGGTTATGCTCATATCCACCCTTTACTGTAGGAATTCAACAACATTCTTTCTTTCTTTTTTTCTTTTTCTTTTTTTAATATATTTTATTGATTTTACACAGAGAGGAATTGAAAGGGACAGAGAGTTAGAAATGTCGATGAGAGTGAAACATCGACCAGCTGCCTCTTGCACACCCCCCACTGGAGATGTTCCCGCAACCAACGTACATGCCCCTGACCAGAATCCAACCAGGGACCTTTCAGTCCCCAGGCCGACGCTCTATCCACTGAGCCAAACTGGTCCCGGCTCAACAACATTCTTTCTAAGTAGCTTGTCTGTAGTGAGGGAAACTGATAATATTGAATGTTGTTTGTGCATCAAATGAAATAATCACTTCACCTTTTAAAATAGAAAAATATTTGAAAATTTGTATTATTAATACTAGCATCAATAACTAGTGATTTCCTGTTTAAGTGATGACCATAATTTGGTAAGAATAAGTAAAATTGTCAGCATTATGAAAGAATCTCTACACAGATAATGGATGATGCAGATAAAACAGTTCGGACATATTTTTCTCAGGAAACCCAGAATTTAGTCTATTATTATTAAGCACCAATGAACAAACTCTCCCAAAAAGATTGGCAAGAGGGATACTCTCAGAATTTACTTTTCCAGTTGATCAGCATGGCTATTTATCATTGATTAAAAAATGATACATTAGTAACTCCAGTTCCTTGTTGAACAGTGTTGAGTTTCCATGCTTCTTGCCATTTAATCCCAAATTCTATAAGAAATGACAGCCATTCAAGTGTTAATCCTATTTTTAAACAAGGAAAGTAGACCTGGGAGAGATTAATTGATTTACTCAAATTCACATAGATATTGAGATTATGGTTCAATGGCTTTTTAAACCATATTGAAACCAAGTGTTTGGAATATTCTTATGTAAAAACTAATCCAAAACTAATGCAAAGAGTACATAGGTGTCTGCCTACTAATATTGTTCAAATGTCATGGTAAATTATGAATTTATAAATTTTATAAAATGTATAAAACTGTGGAAAAATGATCATGTTTTGTCAATGATAATGCATATTAAGTGATTATAAAAATCAATGCAATTATAAACTACATTACATGAATAGAAAGAAAATATAAAAATGGTGGGAAATGAATGTATTAAGAAGCAGAAGACAAAATCGTTCCACAGATGACTGATAGTTTGCGCAGCCTTTGTTATGGGTAATTAGTTCAGTTTAGTAATTGAACGTTTTTATTGAGTCAGTAATTAGTTGCATGCAGATTAGTAACTATGAAAATATTTAGCAAATGAAACCTCCCTTAAACAATTTCTCACTTATCATAATGTAAAATTTATAGGCAAAGAGAAATATAATCATGAACATAATCAGTATTCCATTAGCCCAGAGGTTTAAAAAAAAAAAAAAAAGGTTGTGATTCTGAGGAAAGAGCAGAGAACATGCAGAGAAACGCGCTTCTGCCCGCATCCCAGGTGCCATTTCCAGGACGTTCAGCCCCACTTCGTGGGTAGCTGATTGCTTTTAAGGTAACCCAGTGGTCGGCAAACGGCGGCTCGCGAGCCACATGCAGCTCTTTGGCCCCTTACGTGTGGCTCTTCCACAGAATACCACGGCCTGGGCGAGTGTGTTTTGAAGAAGTGGCGTTAGAAGAAGTTTAAGTTTAAAAAATGTGGCTCTCAAAAGAAATTTTAGTCGTTATACTGCTGATATTTGGCAATGTTGACTAAAGAGTTTGCCGACCACTAAATCTAAACTCCAGCTATCTAGTAAATAATATTTACAATTTTGGTTACCAAACTGTCCTGTACTCCATTTCCTATGCAATTACCAAGATGATCTTTTCGAAATAAAAATCAATTAATATATTTTCAGATTTTAAAATGGTTTCATATGAACACAGAGTTTTCATCACGAAAGCCACACACATTATCACGGTGTTTATTACCATTTGGGATCTGACACCTCTTCCTCTTTCCTTCCCCAGACACCAACGGTAATTATTTATTTTTATTTTCATTATTCATTCAAAGAGTTGTATCTCACGTACCTAATGCACGTCAGATGGTGTTCTAGGTATATGAGAGGCAATAAGAGACCTTGGACACCTGGCCTCAGGACGCTGATCTTTTCTCCCTGACCCTGACATGGAAACGGAGACAACACTGGCGGCTCTGAGGTGTGTACACCTCCGCATCCCTCAGGTGCTCCCTCGTCACTATTTCCTTTGGTCCCTGGTCGACCCCTCTGCTCTAGCCACATTGCTCCTCCTGTGAACCTTGAACATGCTGCTGCCTGTGCCTGAAATGGGTTTCCTTCTCCCAGCTCTCCCTCCAGCTCTCCCGGCTAACTCCTCAGGGCCGTAACTCAGCTCAATCTAACCTCCCGCAGCCACGAATATGTGACGGAGCCCAACCTTTCTCATCAAGAGGGCCTTGGCATTTCCCCAGGTGCTGTTATGACATAAATCAAATGCTACGTATTTCACAAGATCATTTTGAATATTTAATTGACATTTTATTTGAGGTATATTGTTTGATTTTGGTTTAGGTGACCTGAAAATAGGTTGTTCAATTTCATAAAAGTATTCAGTAATTATAAATCTTTGCTTTTCAGATTCAAGAACATATTTTTACAAGGCAAGTCAACTTATTTCAGTAGGTACAGAGTGAAGAGAGGCACTTATGTAAGGAGCCTGCATAGTTACAAACACCGTAAGAGATTTGTTTTGATTGTTCCAAGTTCTTCAAAGGTACATCTGAGGCTTTACACTGTTTGACTAATGACTCAAATGAGACTTAAAGACAGTGAAGAGTGTATTATGTGTTTTAAGTATCTGCGTATGTATTTACAGTGATTTTTTTGGAATGACGAGTGCATATTTGATATAAATAACCATTAGACTTGATTTTAGAATGATAAAAAGGAGTTCCATGATTGTACATGAATAATGAGTGCATTTATTAAATATTGAACCATAATCTTAGACATGGAATGAATGAGTCATCACTACAGCTTTTCCAAGGAAGCCTGTGGGAGTGTGAGCGTGAGCACATCCATGTCGATCTCAAACGCAGCCCCCTGACTGATGGGAAGTGAGCGTCACGTGATGGTGGGGACATCCAGAGCAGCCGGTGCCCTGTACACGCCAGTGTGATTGTGCTGCATCCATGCTACAGACTGGATGCGTCTCCCCCAAAGCCAAATGCTGAAACCCTGTTCCCAGCACAGTGGCGTTTGGAGGGAGGCCTGTCACCAGAGTGGAGCCCTCATGAGCGAGATTAGCGCCTCCTCAAAAAGGCACCTGGAGAGCGTCCTGACCCCCAGCTGCCCTCTGAGGACACAGGGAAAAGATGGCAGCCTGTGACCCAGGAGTGGCTTCTCACCAGACACTGAGTCTGCCTGGGCCTTGATCCTGGGTGTCTCAGCTCCCGGAATCTGAAAACCAAATCCCTGATTTGTACCCTTGAGTCTGTGGGATTATAGCAACTCCAGCAGACTAAGACTGCTGACAGCGAGGGGAAAGAAAACAAAACTGTGACCCTTGTGCCCTTTCCATCCACAAGTCATGACAAGTTGAAATAGGATGGATTTTTCATTGAAATTGCATATTTGTTGATGTTCTCCACTCTCACCTCCCATTAGAGCCGTGAGACCGTGGTTCCCAGGGTTCCAAACCTGCTCCCCTCTCTCCTCTCCGTGTCTGTTGTCTTTCTCACTGGCTTCCTGTAAGTGGCATTCTCTGAAAAAGAGTGGCTGCGATCTGAGGATGATCTCTGATGGAGCGACTGCTGGCCGAACACTGGAAAGTTCTTCATGCCCATGGAGGCCACCTTCTGAAAATAAAGCCCAGCACACTGTCCGCGTAAAGAACACCAGGAGGGAATGTCAGGCTCCCATTTCCCGACCAGCTTTTACCGTTTCAGCACAAGCTTGACATTTTGTGAATGCAGTTTGCTGTGTTTAATTACTATCATCATTATTATTACAGATACAGTAGTAATTATCTCTTCCTACTGTCTCATTATGTTTTGATCAATTCACATAATAAAAGTTTACTGTAAATACAAGGTTAGGTAACAGTCAAGAAAACATGTAATTAGGGAATATATAATCATACACAATCTAAACAGCTGAACGTTTCCACGTTTCTAGCCATTAAATGTTTGGAAAGTGAAGAATTAGCTGCGTTTAATGACACGGCTGCAGTTGGGGAGGCAGTGGCTGCAGACGCTTTGTGTGCTGACCTAAAATCGCTCCACTTCGGTTATATTCATAGCATCTAGGTTTCCCTGAAACCTGCCGGCGCACGGACAGCCCGGCCAGCTCTATTAATGATTCATGCGGCAGCTTCTGAGAGATGCGTCCCCCCGAGAAGGAGCTCTTGATTAATGACCTGGAAACACTTTTCCTGTTCAGCTGATTAAATAAAATTGACTGGATTTTTACATTTTTGTAATAAAATGACCCGCAGGGCTGAGATGACACAGTGAAAGCAGCGTGTTCACTCTTCAGCAGGTTTTTATTTTGTCACTTGTAAAATGGCAGGGCTGGCCGCCCAAGCAGAAAAATGCATCTGTCATTGTCCGCGGCCAGAGCTGCACACAAACACCGAGCAGGGAGGGCAGCGCCTCCCCAGCACCCTGCCTGCCTACGGCTCCAGCGTACTGCCCCGGGCCTGGCAGCTGGACCGGTCACCCTCCCAGTGAGAAGCCTAGAGCTGGAAGACCATAAACACCTCTGACCTTGACCTATCGCCTTTAGAGGCCTTCAGTGTGACCAGAAGTAGGTTATTAGTACCATTGTGGTTTTTTTAATATATGTTTTTATTGATTTTAGAGAGGGAGGGAGAGAGAGAGAGAGAGAGAGAGAGAGAGAGAGAGAGAGAGAGAAATGCCAATCATGAGAGGGAATCATGGATCAGCTGCCTCCTACAGGCCCCACTCTGGGAATCGAGCCCGCAACCCGGCATGTGGCCTTGACCGGAATTGAACCCAGGACCCTTGAGTCCACAGGCAGATGCTCTATCCACGGAGCCAAACCAGCTAGGGCTACTACTGCCAGTCTTGCCTCTGGACTAAGGGGATGTGCTTTAACGACAGAAGTTCTGATCTTATTTTCACACTAACATGCTCACAGATAGCGCCAGGCAAAGCTGTGAAGTTAAATTAAAAAAAAAGGGTGGGGGGGGATTTATTGTATTTCCCACAACAGCATCTTCCTTCCCTCTCTTGATTCTTCCCGGGGCACCTTCAGTCCGGAAATGGCTTCCCTGACTTAATATCTCTCTGGTCCTTCTGGTCCCTAAATCTCTGCTCAGTTGCTGTACTTGTCTGCTCCCTAAAGTCGTTCCTCACTGCCCTCCTCTCCGTGATGGCCACTGCCTGCATCTAGTCTGAATTGTGCCAGTTCCAGGCCCACGGCCTCAGGTTATCTCAGAAGGAACCCTCCCTAGCTGTTCATCTGATGAAGGGGAAGGCCAGAGGAAATCAACCTTCATACACCTTACTAAGTGGTAGCTCTATATTTGGACAAATGTGCTCTGTTTGGCCTAACAATTAAATGTAAGACACTTTGCACAAACCTCATAAATCCTGGGTGCGTCTGACAACTCCACAGTTCTCCGCAGCAGGCTAGCTGTCCCACCTGCAGCCGGCAGTGAAGGTGCGTGGGATTGGGAGGCCTGAGAAGGCTCACCCTGCCCCCCCCCGCCCCCTGTCCCTCTCGGCCCTGGACTCCCAAGTTGAGCATCACCCACTTTATCTTCTGCCTGGTCTCCAAAATTATATTTTTCAATTGTATCTTTTTTTTTCCCGGGGGGGGGGGGGGAATATATATATATATATATATATATATATATATATATATATATATATATATATATATATAATTTTTTTTTCTTAAATCTCCCTCACCATTTAATCCACTGAAACAATAACATTGGGATAATCTCTAGTTAGTAGGAGTGGTAGACAAGCCACTCTGTGGGTATTTGGGACCAGACATATGTTGTCCATGTTGAGAGAAGGTAAGTGAATCACTTGAATTTGAAAGTTATTAAACTCAGAGAAGACTAGCTTTTGATAATAAACTTGATTTCATTTCCTAAGTTGTTTTTTTGTTTTGTCTTGTTTTGTGGTTTTTTTAAGTTCCAGGAGCCGGTTTTGGGGTATTTTTACAAAGAAGGAAAAAAACCACTGAGAAAACTACCTATTGACTAGGAGCTGGCCGGGCTGTTCCATAAACACCACCAACTGTGATGCAAAGTCACATGGACTACTTCTCTTGAGTATTCTGATACATCCCATATAATAAAAGGCTAATATGCAAATCGACCAAATGACAAAACAACTGGCCGCTATGACATGCACTGACCACCAGGGTGCAGACACTCAAGCAGGAGCAGTGCGTTCCCACAGGGAGACAGCACTCAGCCAGAGGCCCTGAGCTAGGCTCACGCTGACAAGTGCAGCGGCAGTGGTGGGAGCCACTCTCCCCGCCATGGCAGCACTAAGGATGTCAGGCAGTTGGACATCCCTGAGGGCTCCCGGGCTGCGAGAGGGCACAGGCCAGACTGAGGGAACCCCCCCAAGTGCCTGAATTTCATGCACCAGGCGTCTAATTTCTTAATAAACACATAAAAACCGTGGAGATTGCCATATTGGAATTGAGTAGAAAGGGCTACATTCTTGATTTTATATCTTTATATATATAAAACTAGAGGCCTGGTACATGAAATTCAGGCATGGGTAGGGTCCCTAGGCTTGGCTGGCTAGCAGGACTGATTGGGGCCTTCCTTCCAGCTGCTGGCTGGGGCCTTCCTTCATTCCGCACCACCCTCTGCTAGTCAGCACACATCATAGCGAGCTCACGATCTCCTGGTTGAACTTCAGAGGGGACACTGCATATTAGCCTTATATAGATAGATAGGATAGAAATAATTTGGTCAGTTCAGTTTTGTGATATAAATAGCCATAATTCAGTACATGTGATGATACCTAGATCCATGAGATGTATCTCTAGTCCTTACCACTTTCTGTGTATTTTACCATGAACTGCTCCCCCAGATTAGCATGACCAGAGGGGAAGCTAAGCCCCATGGTGGCCGGAGTTAGCTCTGCTCTGTCACCTGCACATCTGGCCTCAGCACCATCCCGCCACGGACAACGCTCAATGGCATTAGTTACCCGCTGAAGATGGCGGCTGGATTGAAGGTGAATCTCAGACTCTCAAAGCAGGAATCCTATGTGTAGTCACTGATCAACTCTAAGCAAGTGATTATTGGTGCCCCTTCCAATTCCATAGTTATCTGATCCAGGATATTGGGCCAAAATCAGAGTCATGTTTGGAAGGACAATTCTGTGCCTCGAGGAGTATTCAATATTATGTTCAATTCAAGAAACCTACCAAAATCAAAATGCAGAAAGCTCTCAAAAGGACCACAGGGGTGCAAAGTGCTTTAACATCTGCTCAGGAGGAATCTGCCAGGGAGTTGTACTGGCAGATCATTTCACTGCCCCGTGCTTTGGGACATCGCTTCATAGTTCCTCAGCTCCCACGGAGAAAGCAGTTTATGCAACTGGCCTCCAGGCGGGAATCTTGATTCCCCACAATCCTTTGTGTCTTCGCTGGTCTACATGTAACTGGCTTCACATGTATTAAATGTAATACACAAGCGCACACACACACATGGACGCATTCCTTACTCGAGGCCGTTTCTAAATCTTCCCAGGGTAATTGAAGACTACTTTATTTCCATGCGCCGCCATATCAGTTTAGCTGTTTTGAGTTACATAATGAGTTTACCTTTGAAGTCCAAGGTCAACCGTGGGGCAAGGAGCACTTTGCCGTGAAGCTGGAAACTTAAAGAAGTGTGAATAAAACTGCTCATGACCCTCTGAGCCTCTGTGACCGGGGCTTAAGCAAGAGTTTGAAGGATGTCAAATGCACACTCCTGTCAACAGGCCATTATGGAGGGCGCACCGCCCCCCAGCCCGCGGCGGGACCGGCGACACCGGACACATGGGGAGCCCGGGGAGCCGGGGATCACTGCCCTGACACGGAGGTCTCTGCGGAGGGCACAGCCCGGGTGGATTTCACTCCCAGCCCATCTGCGCCCCCCAAGAGCGTTCTGCCAGATTAGAGAGGGGCGGGGATGGCCGGGTTCACGGACAGAAAGAGGCTGGGAAAGCCGGGCCTCTGACAGAAAGCCCAGAACACTCAGGCCTGCGCGCTGGGCATGACCTGTCCCTGCCGCTGCGCCCTCGCTCCGTAATGTGAGCAAACGGCCTCCAGACAGACCCCCGGGCGGCCTCGGAGAGCCTTTCACGCAGCTTTTATCCAGCTTTACAGGCTCTCCGGAGCGGTTCACAAGTTCACGTCGATGACATCAGAAGTTCGCAGGGTCAGGGTGAGAGGGAAAGAGCTCATGGAATGGAAGCTGTGGCCCTCCCCTCCGAGAACCTCTGTGCCTCCAGGGACAAAGGGAAGTGCGGGGCGAGCTCTGCTGAGGAGCCTCCCCTTTCCTCTCACAGGCCGTCGGCAGAGGGAGGACAGAAACAGGAAAGTGGGCGAATACACACACACACAAGCAGGTGGCACAGGGGAGCGAAAATACTGCCCAGACTCGGTTAGCCTTGGATGTGAAGCTGGAAGGAGAAGGCCCAGGGCCCCAGGGCCCCGAATGCCCTTTGCTGACGCCAACCTCCTCTCCTGGGAGAGCCATCCCTTCTCCCGGGAGGGCGGTGGCTTCGTGTCCACCCGGCCGACATTCGGGTTCGGACACTCCCAGGTGTGCCCGTCCCCGCTCTGTGGATCCCTATGTCAACACGGGCACAATGGCCAGCGTCAAGGGGATGGAATTCACTGGCCAACCTCACTTTCCCACTTTACAAACACGAGAGCATCAGTGACGTGCACACACTTACACTTTGTGGGGTACTTTTTGATCAAACAGAAATGCAGACAGGCCTCTGAGTGACTCAGAACCTGAAGAACATGTTGTGATGGACTTCAGTCCGGAAATGCCGCGCAGAGAAGTGGAGTCAGCCTCAGGCGATAAGACGGAAATTTCCATTTGGAGAGCTCCCCAGCTGTGTGTAATGCTATCCCTGAACAGAGAACTCCATTTCTACAGCATCTCCATCCCCAGCTTTCAAAATTCAGAATGTGAGAGGAAGCCTATGGCCCGGACACTAGCCATGAGCCGGTTCCCGGGCAGAGGCGGGGCTCTGTCATAGCGACCCTGCGCCGACTCTGGGATTTGCCCCAGGGAAGGGCATGGATTGGATCGGAAATGACTTCCGTGGTCATAGAGCCCATGTCTGCCTGGAGAGGCCCCCTCTCCTCAGAGCCTCACCCGCAGTTACAGAATGTAGGGCGTCATTGTCCAGGCTAGGCTTCTGTGAAATGTGGATGAATTCTATGAGTCCTGTAGCAATGTATGTAAAAGTGTGTGTGTGTGTGTGTGTGTGTGTGTGTGTGTGTGTGTGTTTCTTTGTACAAAAAAAACACATAGCCTTTCTGAAGATTTTCAAGAAAATTTACCTTGAAACCAAAGGAAGGCCAAGTGGGTGTGTTTGCCTGGAGGCAGCATGGGCCAGCAGAGCTGAGTGCCTCGAAGGGGGTAAGAAATGTGTACCCTCGTCCCAGTCTACCACGAAGCAATCATTTGACCTCAGGCAAGTTACCTAATCTCTTCATGGCTCGGTTTTCTCAGCCATGAAATAGGTGGACTAACACCCTGCACCTGCCTCTCTGAGCTCATAGGGCCGTGGGGAGGATCATAGAAGAACATGTAAGGAAACGCTTTTCAGGAATGTGAGCTACAAATGCATGGCTCATGGGGACCAGTTCCTCGTGCTCCTTCCTGCACCCCGTTCCTCTACCCCATCATAAACTCATTGTGAAAAGCCAGTCCTTGCTTACAGAGAATTCCCCATCTAGCACTAAATGGCCCTGCCCTTCACATGCCAAATTCAAATTTTATCACATTTCACATTGCTTCACGATGGAGACTCTCAGTAGGCTCCGCCCCCCTCATCAATGACTGAGCCTCCTCATCTCTTTTCTATTTAATAAATGTCATCTGCCACCCAGGACCAGCTCCGGGCATTTCCCAGGTGAGTCCTCTCCAAGGCCACGCCCTCTCCACGTGCTTCCTCAGAGCCCTGTCTGGGATCTGTACTCTGGAGCTTACCAGGTTGTATACATTGACATTAGTAGACGGTCAGTAGTCTTGTCTGAATTCCTCTCCAAATGAACCCCAACAATTGCAGAGGGCCACACAGGTAGTAACCACACAGTAACGTGATTGTCGAATATGAAAACTAACATTAACTGCACATCTATGAAAAAATGTACATAAAATATACTTCAATTTCAGCAGAAAACATAAAAAGTTTCTGCAGTTTTGCTATGTGAGGTCAAATGCATATGCTACTAAATGGCAATTAGTTTTCCAATAGACACCGTGAGTGCCTTATTTTAACTATATTTTAGTAACTTCTATAGCCAATCTAGTGTTTTTCTTTTTCTAGACAAAATAGTTTCTTAAATTCATCAGGTGCACCTTACTTCTGAACGGATCCTTCCTATTTCCATATGTATATTTACTTTCGTTTGACAGCATTGTGTTCAGCCCTAGCACCAAAGCACCCATTATACCTACTCAACACATTACATGCATTAAAATGTCAATAAAAATATATTCAAGGGCCTATCAAGCCTTTGAAACTAAAACAAAAAGCAGATCACTTATATTGATCACTCAACCCACCTGAAATTGTCTAATAGGGCCTAATTATGATGTTGTTCTCTCCAAGGAATCTTTGGAAATAGAGTAAAATTGCCTCAGGTGGAAGCTGGCAGTGCTGAGAGCAATCCTCTGGTCACCCCCAGTCATATGCTGCCTAAGGCCCAATCCAGGCCCCTCTACTCCTAGTCTGCCACAGACCAAGGGTGGATGGCCACTGTCTCTAGCAAGGCTAGACTGGCTAAAATTCTTCACATGGAATTTGCTCCTTCCATTGCTTAGTCTTTAGGGAAGTTCTGTGTTTCCACCCACCCGCTTGGGCTCTATCTACCCGTCAGCAGACTGGCTCTTCCAGGTATTCTCTCTTGAGGTCTGTTCCTCCAACCTTAAGCTTCCTTTGAATCTGCCCCAGAATTCATTGCCAGGATGTAGAGAAACATCTGTTATAAGCATCTCAATCTAAAAGTAAGTGGTGAGAAATCCTATCTACTGGCATGTTGCTATAATATTAGATAGAGAGTTTTAAGCTATGTTTATATAAAAACTTGCTTCTCAATTTAATAAATTGAGCATGGCTAACTTTTATAAAGAATTCCATCTTTTAAAAACTCACCATGACCTAAGCCTTTGCTTTGAAGAGAGTATACTTCTCCCCACCCCCAAAATAACTTCACTTTGAGGAGTGACTCCTTTCATTCTCTCTGATGTTGAGGGTAGAGCCACCATGAGGAGACCAGAACACAAAGCAGAGAATGAAAAATAACTTCAAGGCTGAAACCCAATATTAGCAATTGGAGGTCACTTCAGCAAATTTAATCCAAGGAAGTATGGACAATTACGTTATTCTGGGGTTGTGATGATAAAGAATAAATCCATCACTTGACCTCCTAAGTGGTCACATTCCACTTTTTTCCTATGAAATTAGCAATTCCTAAAGTTTTCTCTCATCCAATATGATAAGAAATTTCCCCTCGTCTCCTGATATTTATTCTCCATGAAATCTGTTCAAGCTCTGACTTTCCCAAAACCGAAAGCCTACTCAGGAACCGGACCACTCTGTAGCCATGCTGGACAGAAAAAGAGAGAAATATTTACGCACACATGCTGTTTTTATCTGGGTATCTGGTGTCTTTGCTCATGCTGTCTCTATTGCATGCACTTTTGTGGAATAACAAGAATATCTGCTCCCATCCCATTACTTAGCATGAAGACAATCTTCATTTGACCAATCTAAGTATAAGTAGGAGCGGGAATTCATAATCATTTTTTTGTTGTTGTTGTTGCAGAAATACCAAGACCCAATACTACCAATTAAGAAATTATATCCCGATATGAACATGTATAATTTTTTTCTAAATTCCATATTAAGGTTGATCAGAGCATGTAATGTTAATATCATGTAGGTTACTCTTATGTACATAGCATTGTTTTGTCATCATGCATTGAAAGCTTTGTGACTTCTCTCCCCCACCTCCCAATTAGTTTGTGAACCTCTGAAGAACACAGAACCTCTGAAGACCTCTGACAAGCTCAGAAAACTATACAGGTTTTCTAGTCTTGCCTTTTTATATAGTATAGTTATGCATCCTCTGCAGCCTGGAAAAGCTATGGTTTCAAACCTAGTGGCAAAAGAGAAAAAAAAAAAATCTTCTGATGATCTCTATCTCAATGTTATTTTATATCTTACAAGAAGTGGGATTGGAAAGGTAAGAATAGTAAATTCTGCCGAAACCGGTTTGGCTCAGTGGATAGAGCATCGGCCTGCGGACTGAAAGGTCCCGGGTTCGATTCCGGTCAAGGGCACGTACCTTGGTTGCGGGCACATCCCCAGTAGGGAGTGTGCAAGAGGCAGCTGGTTGATGTTTCTCTCTCATCGACGTTTCTAACTCTCTATCCCTCTCAATTCCTCTCTGTGTAAAATCAATAAAATATATTTTTAAAAAAAAAGAATAGTAAATTGTGGGTGACCTTAAAATACTGGCAAATATTATTAGGATTTATCCTGTCTAGAAATATGTATTGCATATTTACCACAGAAGCATACATAATTGCTTCCTTCATGGAGCCTAAAATTGAGTGAAAGGTGAAGTAACCACATAAATAAATACAAAATTATAATTATGACAAATAAAGAAGAGGTATGTAGTCACATAAGAGCAAATAATAGAAATTTGACTTTCATCAAATGTTTGGAGAAAGCATCCTTAAGGAATTAGCATTTGGGATGGTATCTGAAAGATGACCCATATTTATCTAAATAAAAAGGGGACTAAAAAGAGCTCATGCGCGGTAAAAAGACAAATAGGGCTAGAGAAAATAGACTAAAAACATGCTTCAAGATGAATTTGTAAAATAGAGAAATGGGCCTTATACTTTGTGCCTTGTAGGTCAAACTTAGAATTTAGTATTTATCCCAAGAGCTATAAGGACTTCAGTGAAAGGGGAAGATGGTGCACTGGCTGGGAGGGAGAAGAATAACTATATGAATAGATTTGACTCCAAAAGACTTTTTGAGTTGTATGTAAAGAATAGATTAAAGAAACAAAAGGCAAGAGTAAGTGAGGTAGACCAGTTACCTGGCTTTTGTAGAATTTAAAAACCGGGAATATTTACAGTGTGCATTAGCATTCTATGTATTGCAGTGACATTGGAGAAAAATGAATAGATTTAAAAGATACTTGGGTGACAAAGCCAACAGGAATTGTGAATGAATGGCTAGTCAATACCATTTAAGGAGATGTTTTAAAAAGACCCAAGTTTCTGACTCGAGCTATATTTGTGTTCTATTTCCTGAGATAGAAAACATTGGAAGAGGAACCAGTTTTCAGGAGAAAAACCCTGAATTAGGAGGTATCCTGTGTGAGTGTGAAGAGCCACTGAAAGTGGTAGCAGCACAGAAATAATGGTCTTTTCAGAAGATTAATAAAGCATTGGTTTACTGCGTGAATTGGGTATGGTAATAATGGAAATAATAAAAGCAGATAGAAGACTGTTATAACAAGTAACCTATGCACCATATTTCAAACAGAAAGAGCAGACTAAATAAATAAGAAAAATTAATGGGGGGGAAATTCATTATAAATTAAAATGCGAATGCATTTAGCAGATGATTTGCAAAGGGGAAGTGGGAATGGACTATTTAGACAAAGATCAATTGAAAATTAATTCTTTCTTTTTCTTTGAAATAGAAATATCTCATGGAAGAAATGGGATTCTAAAGTGCTTTACTGGATAATAGCCAATTTAAATTTTAACAAATTAAAATGTAAAGAATATTTTAAACATAGGGTGTGGTTTGAAGGCCATGACAGAGAAAAACTCGACCAGGCCAGTAAAATTTGTTTTTGTTGCTTCTGCCTCCTAGGTTATCACTTACTCATCTTTCCTGTTCTCTTTCCCTTCTTCCTTTCCCTCACTAGTCACTTCTGATAGAGGAATGCTGCCTTATAACAAAACATGGTCTCCTGGGAACAGAAACAAACAAGATGTGTTTGTGTGGTGTATCTGGTAAAGGTCCACGGAGTATTTGCTATTATATGAAATTACTGGATGCTGTTTAATTTTAAAAAGAAATGTGTGATTTCTAGGAAACGTGTAGGAAAGGCATTCCTATCCAATGAAAAATAACAGAACATGAGAAATTGCCTTTTCCTGACCTTTATGGGTCCGTGTGAAGTGGCGCTGCTTCAGCCCATGGCGGCCACATATAGACATGGCAGCCACATGTAGACATGGCAGCCACATGTAGACATGGCAGCCACACGCAGACACGGCAGCCACATGCAGACACAGAGGCAGGGCTGCTGTCACGGCGGGGGTGCTGAAGGGGACAGGAAAGACAGAAAGAACACGGTGCTTCAGACGTGGTTGTGCCATCCAGTTTTTGAACTCTGGAATGTCTGATCTCCAACTTCCTTAGAAGGTGAATCACTTTCTTATTGTCTGAAGCCATGTTGCTGCTTCTGAAAAAATCCTGATACAAAGAGGAGATGAAATGGAAGAGGTGGGGTGATAAAAACTCCGCAATCCAGATTTTCGAGAAAATTCCCAATTTTATGAAATGCTTTAAATAAAATTGAATCCTCAAATACATGACCAAAGATATATATTATGTGGTTATTCAAAGTATTGTTGGATACTTAAAACCTCCCACTGTTTTATCCTAAAAAAATTAGGTCAACCTGCAATCATGTCAACATTGCAATTTTTAAATAAATAAATAAATAAATAAATAAATAAATAAATAAATAAAATAGGCCAGCCTGAAAATATTTCAATCTAAAATGTGTCAGATTTTTGGAAAATGTGGTCTTACAGATAGATAAATAAATGACTGGATACATGTGGTTCCATGGGGTTATGTTTTAGGACTGCAGCGGCAAAACAGAGGCTGTACACTGTTGGCCTGTTTCTGGGTATTGGAATTAAAGAGAATGAATCGCAGTGGGGAGAATTCACATTTTGAAAAGCATGTCGTTGCATAAATATAACTCAGCTTCATTCCTCATATAAAAATGTTAAGACTTTCGAAACTAATTGAACAAAACAGCTTCTGTTTTTTAATAAGTATTGACATTTATGAATAAAAAGCAAAGCGTAATCATTAATGTACCTGTAGAATGTACTCTTAGTAACAGCAATGACATATGTCCATATATGTTTAATCCCTAACATGATTTTTCTACAGAAGTTTAACTCTGCTGTTTAAAAATGGACTTTTCTGTCCTTTGAGTGAATTCTTTTCTTTAAGGACAATGCTGCCCTAACTAGTTTGGCTCAGTGGATAGAGCATCAGCCTGCAGACTCAAGGGTTCCAGATTCGATTCCAGTCAAGGGCATGTACCTTGGTTGTGGGCACATCCCCAGTAAGACTTGTGCAGGAGGCTACTCTCATTATTGTTTCTATTGGGTCGGCAGCTAAGTAATTGCGGATTTTTTAAAGAAAATCAAAGACAATTTTTTCATGGAACTAAATAACTTTATTCTGTAATGTATTGCCCATTTTGATCAATGACCTTTTGCCATCTTTCAGGCAGCATCATAATCCCACGTTCAAAAAACTTCTGGTTTTTATTAGCAAAAAACTGAATCAGGTACGATTTGACATCATCATCATTATTGAAATTTTTACCATTCAAGGAGTTTTGTAAAGATCGAAACAAAAAGTAATCAGATGGTGCAAGGTCAGGACTATATGGTGGATGTGGCAAAACATCCCAACCAAGCTCCATTAATTTTTGCCGAGTGACCAAAGATGTGTGTGGCCTTGCATTGTCATGATGGAATACAACACCTTTTCGATTTGTCAATTCGGGCCGCTTTTCTTCAACTGCATTGTTTAATTTCGTTAGTTGTTCAATGTAGACATCAGAATTGATCGTTCGGTTGGGTGGTAAGAGTTCAAAGTAGACAATTCCTTTGTAATCCCACCAAACTGATAACAAAACCTTCTTTTGATGAATATCAGCTTTTGATGTTGTTTGAGTTGGTTCACCTGGCCTGCTCCACGATCTTTTCCGCTTGATATTGTTGTAAACAACCCATTTTTCATCGCCAGTTATCAGTCGTTTTAAAAATGGATCATTTTCATTACGTTTCTTTAGCAAATCGCAGCTGCTAATGCGTTGTGTTAACTGTGATTCTTTAATTTCGTGAGGAACCCATGTATCGAGTTTTAAAACATAGCCAAGTTGTTTTAAGTGATTTTCAATGCATGTATGTGATACATGAAGCTTCTCTGCAATCTCACGTGTTGTACTGTGACAGTCCGAATTGATTATTGCTTTGATTAGGGCGTCATCAACTTCAACTGGACGACCAGAGCGTTTTTCATCTTTGAGTGAAAAATCACCAGAACGAAATTTGGCAAACCAATTTTGACACTGCCGTTCTTTTAAGGCTTCGTCACCATAAACAGCACATAACTTTTTATGAGCTTGCGATGCATTTTTCCCTTTGAGGAAATAAAAAAGCAAAATATGACGAAAATGTTCCTTTTGATTTTCCATTTTTTAACGAACGCCAAACGAAAACTACAAAACAGATCAAAAAACTTTTTTTACTGATTAACAGCTGAATAGCCAACTATCAAATAACAAAATGTGTTTTACATTTGTACTACGTCTGCAAACCTAAAAATTCAACTAAAGCCATATATGTGTGAAACCCCAATTACTTAGTTGCCGACCCAATAATACTCTCTCCCTCTCTCTTCCTCTCTGAAAAAAAAATCAATAAAATATATATTTTTTTAAATAAAAGATAATCCTGCTCCAGCGTCACTGTCCCCCGTGGGCAAGCGCAGCCAGAAATCACATCCTGAACCGAATGTGCCTTTTCTGTAACGACAGCTGTCTGCAGTGCTCCTAGTGTTATTGAGTAGGATCCTGTGACTCAGAGAAAATGGTTACTTGCAAACAGATGACAAACCTGTGTCAGCTGAATGAAAGGACCCGGGCGTTCCACGGTGGCGGGCCATGTCCCCGTTAGTAGACTCTTTGTGCCCTGCCCAGACCCCCTCGGGTCTGATCAGTGCAGTGCACAGCCGCTCAGAGCAGCAGCCCGGGTCCAAGGGCCTTCCTAGTGGGCCCAGCCTGTGTGCCCTGTGCCGGGGAAGGAATGTCCCTTAAGAGCTGCCCGTACCCAGGGGCCCACAGGAGTCCACACCTCAGAGGAGTCATCCTGGGCCACGCTCTGTGCAGAGCACGGCCATCGGGGCGGAATTCAGGCCCAGGCTCCGCAATGGCCCTGGTTGGATCATTCACCTTCCTCGCCTCTCTTCCCCAGTCACCTCCCAGCGGGTCCTGGGGTCCCCACCAAAGAAACTATTAACAGCGGTTTCCTTCTCTCCTTGTCTGCATCTGGGCAAGCCAACCAAAAGCGTCACATAATTTGGCCAGAAAGGAAATCTAACTTCAAGTTTAAAGGATGACTGTTAAGTGGATCAGACTCTAAAACAGCCATTATGAGAAGAGACAAAAATGGAAGGAAGGTTACGGTGGGGAATGAGGCACTGCAGCATTGGAGGGAAATTGAGCAAAAAATAAACTTCAACTGAATTTAAGAAAGAAAGCGTTCCAACGAGCAAGTCCGTTAGACAATGAGAGAAAGTGCTCCTGGCACAGCGGTAGAGTCCTATTGTTCGAGGCATTTAACTCTCCTGCAACAATGCGTTGTCAATGACAATGACAAACAGCCATGGATAGACGTGATAACCTAATAGGTCTGTTCTGGCTCTAATACCTATGATTGCATGATTCGATTCAAATACAGCCGTTTACCGTATCTCGAGTGCGTAATACACTTCAATTGTGAAGTGCTACAATTTCAATACTAATACGTTTGAAGTGACAGAGCTGTCACCTAAGTACCCAGTAGGGTTGTCTGAAATGCTGCAGAAAACAAGCCTTCCCCCGGTGGGTCTGTTTGTACACACCCCTGCCTCGCCAACGGGCAGACTTTGTGCCCGTGAGCAGTTGTCACTCATTAACAGAGACCCATAGGAAGTTCTCTAAAAGCCGATGCGTGTGAAATTATGCCACAAAGAAGGAAACGGGGCCTTGCTAGTTTCCTGCAAAATAATACTCGCCTGCAGCGAACACGCACTGATCCAGAGGGAGGCATGCAGATCACTGCCCTTTCAAGCGAAGTCTGTCTCCATCAACATCAAAGTCACTGAGCTGAGAAATCGACAGTGTCTAAATGATGTTGGGAATTTTGATGTTATGTCTCTATTTAGTGATACAACGCATATGGCTGGCTTCTGAAACACGGCAGGCATGTCAACCCCAGTTGAAGTAAAGACAGAAAGTTCTCCAGCAATCCTATCTTTGATATTCAGTTCATATATTTTTGTTTTGTTTTTTCAGTTATGAAATATAATTCTTGAACTTATAGGTCGTCTCTTGATTGCTAAGGAAGAGGAAGAGAAAGGAACAGTGGCCAATTCCATGGCCCCCATTTCCATGCCTGGAGCTTTCTTTGAAGGAAGTAGGACCTCCCTGAGCCAATCAGGAGGAACGATGCCCATTGGCTAAGCAGCTTCCGAGAAGCAGGACAGAGAGATAGCTCAGGCTCAGAGCAGTGCTTCCCTACTAATGCCACCCGGTTTTCACGCTGCCCAGGTTCACTGCTCACATCCCAGAACACTGGAGAGGAATAACACTTAAATGTACCATGTTTCTCAGATCAATAGGGGTCTTTATCAACCCTTCACTGGACTGAGATCTTTCACAGAAATGAACGAGTTCAGGGTCTCCGTTCAGTGGAGGAATGCTGGTTTGGACTTTGCTGAATGTGTTCTCCTGGCCCGTTCACATGAGCAGGCAGATGTGAACAGTAGGCTCCACGTCTCCTTCGAAGGAAGGAAGGGCAGCAGCTGTGAAGTATGGCTGTGGTTTCCCTGACCAGTCTTTCCTAGAGAGGTGAGGCCCTTACCCCTCCATCGAATCCAGGGGAGCTGTGACTGAAGGCGTGAGAAGTGATGCTCCTGATTCTGCAGAAAGGTCAGGGCAGTGTGTTCACCTTCCATCACAATGGCTGGAGCGCTCCCTCTTCCCGTCGGAGACACCGAGCACAGAGTCTGACTAGCCTGAGGTCTCCATGCTGTGAGGAAGCCCACGCCACACGGAGAGGCCATATGGTAGGTGTTCAATCCCAGCTGTGGCCAAGAGAATCACACACATACAGATGCTGGACATGGAGCTGATAGATCTCTCAGTTATTCTAGCTTCCAGTCATGTGAGTCTGTCCAGCTTAGGCCCCAGATATTGTAACAAAGCATCTCTATTAGGCCCCGTCTGAACTCCTGACAGAAGAATAGTGAGCATAAAGAAATGATTGTTGTTTGATACCGCTAGATTTGAGGAAGTTAGCTATGCAGCAATAAAAAGAAATATTAAAAAAAAAAAAAAAAAAAAAAAAAAAAAAACAGGATTGGAAGAGAAATGGGAATCAGGGAAGAAGGGAGAAAACCAGAAAGAATGAAAGGGGAAAGAAAGAAGGAAGTAAGGAAGGAAAAAAGGAGAGTGAGGAGGGGAGGGACTAATGGAAGAGAAGAGGAAATGAAGAACGGGAGGAGGAAGAGGAGGAGCCTGTCTCTAAGTGAGATTAAGACAGGCTTCTTCATGTTTTGCCCTGATACACTCAGAATTTCTATCACCTGATTTAGTCTGGCCTTCTCAGAGAGAATTGTGTAACTATGGATTAATTGGCCCTAGCCAGTTGTGCTCAGTGGATAGAGTATTGGCTCACAGACTGAAGGGTCCCAAGTTCAATTCCGGTCAAGGGCAAGTACTTCAGTTACAGCTTAATCCTGAGCCCAGATCAGGGTGTGTGCTGGAGGAAACCAATTGATGTGTCTCTCTCACATGGATGTTTCTCTTTCTGTCTCTCCCCTTCCCTTCCACTCTCCCAAAAAATCAATAGAAAAATATTCTCGGGTGAGTATTAACAAAAAATAAAAATAAATAAATAAATAAATAAATAAAGTAGATTAATTGATTAAACATGGATTCTAAGAAATGGGGGGAGTAGGAGAATTCCCTTTCTTTTAGGAAAATCTATATTGGAAAATGTATTTTAATTATAGAGCAATTAAAAAAAGATGGTAGAACAACAACAACAACAACAACAAAAAGTAAGGAAAGACAGCCACAAAGTATTTGTGGAAAGACAGCCACAAATTATTTCTTCTCTAAAAGACGCATCCTGATTAAAACTTAAACTTCTCAGGAGGTTCGCACCGCCAGCCAGTGAGCCTGCACGCAGGACATGTGACAGGAAAGGTTTCTTCTGAGCAAGCCCATCAGCACACACGTAATTTGCCTAAAGACGCACGTGTCTAGATTTACCTTCCTCCTGCCAAAATATTTCTAGACCTCTGACATATTTTTTTTCATCACTAACTATTTCAAGCCATTGTAGGCTATAGTCATACAATTTTTCTTATGGGAAATTTCAAACATTTCAAGGAAGGGAGACTTGTATGAACTCCCTACTACCCACCACCCACCTCTAAGAGTTATTAATGTTAGCCAGCCATTTCAGTTTTAACGCTCTTAAGGCAGTAGAATTTTTGAGCTTAAGAGAACCTTGGTTATAGTAAGTCACTCTAATGACCCATTATTTAGGGGGGGAGGGGGGAAAATACTGTAATCCTCCAAATTCAGGGTTTTCAACCATCTCTAACTCATGGTCACTTTGGAAGATTAAACAAACAAATAACAACTTATACCTGCCTTCATACCTAATTGGAATGTTACTGGCATTTTAAAATAAATTTAACTTTAATCATAATAAAATAATGATATAAAATATGCTACTCCAAACTGTGTATAACTCCCCTTCCCAGATGCTCCTCATTTCATTCTTACGTTCCTTCCTGACTGCCGCTCACCTCTACTCCTACTTGCAATTGGGAATTACTATCCTAAACATTTATTTTAAATAGTTTTTAAAAATGAAATAACATTTTAATCCTCCCTGATTGGAAACTCCCAGTGGCTCCAAGAGGGATGAGAGTGGGCATCTGGAAGTGTAGCTGGTCTGAGAACACAGGTCACATGACCAACCCACACTGGCATTTCTAGGTTTTTAATTGTGAACCAGCATTTTAAAGTTCAATACACATTGCCGACATCAGTCATTGTTCTTTTCTCAGTGGATCGTTTTTCCTCCCTGACGTGATTTTTGCATGAAACAAAAGATCAACTTGCAATCCCAGCCACAGGGGAAAAAAAATGAAATAATGTAGGATATTTCTTGACCAAAATAAATAGGGGTCAGGGGCAATTTATTCCACAAGAGTCTCCTGTAATTATTTGGAGCTTAATTACCTCCTTGCTTCCCTTCAAAAGCGCTGGTGCTAGGATGACCTCTCGGGCATGTGTGAAAGGGGCCGTGGCCTTCTTTTCGATAAGCTGGCCTTCTAAGCCCAGACTTGCCATTAAAGAGGAGTTTGCAAAATGGGACTTCCCACATTCCCACAAATATGCCACTCAAAGGATTGGTTGAAAGTTAAAAGTAGTGACAAGCAAAGAAACTTTACTTCAGATTTCTTCCTATCAAATCACACCTATGTTTGAAGATGGCTGACTATCAAGCATAAAACATTTGACAAATGTTTAGGGTGGAAAATTGTACCTTCCAATGGAGGTTGATTTGGAGGTCATAATCACAACAATTAACTTCAATTTGCCCATATGGTTTTTAGTGATATCTTGTGATTCAGCACAATATCAAGGGATTTACAAGGTAACCCTTTTAGATCATCTAATAAAAGAGTAAGATACAAATTGACCATACCTTCATGATGCCCACCAGCCAATCAGGAGTGAGTATATAAATTAACCCAACAAAGATAGTGAGTTAATTTGCATACACAGGAGCTAAGTGGCTGTGGCTGGGGTGGGACACTTGTGTCGTTGCCAAGGCAACAATGCAGGCGTTCCACACCGCCCCAGCTGCTCTGGGCCTCTGGGCAGCAAGGGAAGGTGGAAAGGCGGTTCTGGGTCAGAGTGAAAAGGCGGCTCCAGCCAGAGTAAAGGCGGAGCCAGCAGCCAGGGAAAGGAGGCCCATTCTTACATCGGGCCTCTAATGTAAAATAGTTCAAGTCTAAAGGGTTTTTATTAATTCAACAAAGTTTTCAATAGCTACCTTACAGTTTTCAATAGCTCTAATGCCTGACAATCTCCTAGGTGCAGTTTAAATTGAAGGGTACCATGTCAATTACTAATGGGAGCCAGGCCTTTGCTGCCTTAGTCTAAGCACAATGGGGAATATAAATGGGAAGTCCAGCTAGGAACAGCAATGCATGCTCATCTGAGTTGTGCTATTCCAGCATCCAAACTCTTTTTTTTTTTTTTTTTTTTTTTTTTACTTTTGGAGAACATTCTGTCTCTGGCCATGAGAAGGATTGGCCACAGAACCTATCTTCCCTCATTCACAGAAAGCCAGGGCACCACAGTGATTTAATGTTGGCTAACTGGATGGTTCCTTCCAGAATCCTGAACATAAGGGGAGATGCAGGAACTGTTAGAATTATTTTTAACATTGACCCTGGGAGAGGGTCTGCCAGCAACATTGATTATTTCTACCTAACTCATACGATAACAGCTCAGTTCATCTTATTTTAGAAAGAATTGGTGCGTTCCCATGGACTAAATTTCACGAATTCTTCACCTAGATTCCATAATTTAATGGTACCCATGCTGTCTATACGTTCCTTCCACATAGTTATATCAGTTACTAAGCCAGCAGTCTCAAAGTGTGATCTTGTGGCCCTTTGAGGGACCTTCAGATCTTTTTATAACGTCTATAGTGTCAAAATTGTTGTCATAATAATAGTAAAGTATTATTTTCCTTTTTTTTATTCTTATTCTCTCATAGAGGTACAATAGATTTTTTTGCCAATTTACAGAAGCATGTACAAATATCCTACAGTCTTCTATTAGCCAGACAGTACGAAGATTAGCGTATATCTTTTTTTAAGATTTTCTAATTAAGTTTTAAAGAAAAAGGAAGAAAGAGGGGGAGAGAGAGAGGAACATCGGTGTGAGAACCATCCATCTGTTTTTCCCATATGTGCCCTGATCAGGGATCAAACCCACAACCTGGGCATGTGCCCTGACCTGGACTCCAACTAGAGACCTTTAGGAATACGGGATGGCTCTCCAACCAACGGAGCCCCAGGGGCCAGAGCGAGAGGGGGCACTCTTACCTTTGATGTTTAAATTACGTAAAGGTGTTCACTTTAACATGGTCCATGTAAATTAAAGTTAAATATGGTCACTTGGCAAGAGGAATGTGTTATCTGATGGCTCTTTCAAATAATTACAAACTTATTTGTAAACTGGATTTGTAAGCGTGTGCTTTGTGAATTGTCTTCTCCTCTGCCCAGGTAGGGACACTGTTTTTCTGCTGAGTGCTTCATCAGCTGAAGCTGTCCCAGCTGGTCTTCGCAATCGCTAATGGCTTCCATTTTGGTATTTCCCCTCTGAATTTGGCTTACAGTTTTAGCATTCTATCCATTTTCTACAAATATGATTAATTCCATTTCCCTTTATTTGCATTAATTTTATGTTGAGAATATAGTTTTCTTTACCAGTATTAGTTTATAACCTCTATTTTCTTCCCATTTTGTTTGTTTGTATTTATTTTATATCTACTTCCATAATCCACTAGAATTCATATACAATGAGCTAGAAGACTACAAAGCCATTATGATTTTTCATTCAACTGGTTATTTCAGCAGCTTTATTAAACAATTGTTTCAATTACTTAACTACACACTTTGTGGTCATATATGCCAGTGCCAGGCTGTTCTCTTCTGAAGTATCTGTTCATTCAAACAGCAGTTGTGAAGTGTTTTCAATATTTTAGATTTCACAGCATATTTTGTATTACCATAAAACCCCTTGTTTGTCCTACTTATCTGGAATAGTCTTACTAATTTAGACATTCTGATAAATTTTCAGTTGGTTATCCATTACTACCCCAATCTTCTCCCAGATCCCAGATCATCCCCCAAAAAAAATCGTGTTGTGGTTTTGTTTTAAATCTCCAGGTCTGAAGACATCCAAAGTTAATACGCTTACCTCCCTTTCTTTGTCAATTATTTGAGAATGAACTGACTGACATCTTAAATATAGTCAGCCTTCCAAAATCTAAACCTAGCAAATATGTCTAGTGCATATTGCACAGGTTAGGGTCTTCATATGTTTTTTTTTTAAACTAGATATTTAAGAAATTTAAATTGTGATATGAATATACAAATAATGATTATTGATTGCCTAAAACACCCTAATTTATTGTATTCTTGGATATGTTATTTTAACCAATCCTCATAAAATGGGAGTTTTTGCCCTATTTTTTTTTTATAAAGAAATGAGCTCTGAGGAATTAAATAACTTGTGGATATAACAGATAATTTACCAACCTGCAAAAATCACTAATTCTGACTTCAAACTTCATTTTCATAAAACACGGTGCGCTAAAGAGACGTTCAATTACAAAGCCTCCTCCTTACTTCAAACAAGACCCTCCACCAACACTCACGTCCCACTGACCCGTCCGGCTCCTGTTTGACAGGAAGTGGACCTGGGAGAGCGGGTGGGACTGCGCTCAGGCTTCATGGACACAAACACGGCGCCTGGAAAACCACACCAGCCGCAGCGGAAAGGTCTGCCAGGCGGGGAAGCACCATAGAAACCGCCTCTTTATTGCCGGTTGGAATTAAGTGTCACACCCTGATGGCCACTGTCCCCGGCCCAGCGATTTGATAAAAGACTCGTCTATCTGCTCATGATTAATTTGCTTTTAAGGTCCCCCTGCCAGGTGGCATCGGGGGCACAGCAGAGGCCCCCCAGGACAACAGAGTGGCGGGGGGCTGGCCAGTGTGAGCCACCGGTCCCCGGCAACGGGCCCCTGGTCAATTAAGCCCCAACCGCCCTGCTCACTGAGCATCCAGCGGGATGCCAGGCAAACACGGCCCATTAGGAGCGGTTGCCAGCACTAAATGAATAAAACGCCTGTGGGGCCGCGGGCCAATCTGTGCGGGTGGCTGAGCCGCCGGGCTGCTGTGAGACACAGGAATGCGCTGGGGATGCCCCTGTTGGGGGCCGCGGCCAGCCGTCACTTAACGGCATCCTGCAGGCAGCTGGCACCCACGCCTCCGGTGTTGACTCAGTGTTTACAAACCTGCCCCGGGTTCAGCAAACAGCTTAGGCAAACACGGGGCCCATCTGGCTGCAGGCGAGGGTGTCAGCGCCCGCTCCCAGGCGGGGATCAGCGGGGGAGCAGGATTCAGGGGGCCGCTGGACTGCCCTTGGCTTATGGGGTGGTGGGGGGGCCAGGGGAGAAGTGGTCCGTGCTACAGACAGGCTGGGGTCTGGGGCATGCGGCCCCTCAGTGAGAGGTTGCCAGCCAGGACAGGAGCCCCGGCCATGCCCTCCTGAGCAGAAGCCTGCGGGCAGACAGGGGCTGGAAGGGGAGCGGGGGGGAGTGGACGGGGGTGGGGGGAAGATAGCCATGTGCCCTCATGCTGCCACATTGCCAGGCGAGACCCCAGGCAAACACGGGGAGGGGCTGACCTTCTGCACGGGCGTGGGCCCAGGCCGGTAGCCAGGCAGAGCCTGACGGGCGGGGGGACGGTGTGGAATTCAGGCAGTAAATTCCTCCCTCACCAGTCTGGCCCGGCTTCTCCAGGTGGCCGCCCTGCCATTCGCCGGTGGCTGTGCTGCCTGAGCCCAGGCCCTCCGCTGGGCTGTGGAGACCAGGCCCTCCGCTGGGCTGTGGAGACCAGGCTCTCCGCTGGGCTGTGGAGACCAGGCCCCTGGAGCAGGTCACCTTGTCACTCAAATACATGCTCCTGCCAGGTGTGAGCAAGAAAGTACAACTCGGGGTCCCGCTGGGCTGTAGGGGCTCCTTATAGAACCACCTCTCCCAGCTCCTTAAGATTTCACTTCTCTCTCTGGCCAGTTTTTCAACCTAAATTTAACTTAATTTAATTTGTCATTTATCGTGCCCTGGATGCAAAGCCGCCCACATGAAGGTCCTATGTACTTACTGGAAAAACACACACAAATAAAACTCACGACTGGACCCGCACAGGTCACACCCGTGTTGTTGAAGGCTCAGCTGTCCAGTTAACCACCCAGACCCTCTCCGACCTCAGACGCCATCCCTGGTACTCAAAGAGGAGGAAACAGGGAGTTAGGAAAGTAATGTTGTTCGAGAGTGCAGGTAGAAGGTGGGATTGCAGAGTCCAGACGCTTAGGCCACGGGTTGGCTGAGCTCCGTCTTCTCTCACCCCCTCCCTGCTCCCCACAAAGCTCTGCTGAGGGGAGAGCGGCCGGGGGTGGAGGAGGTGGTGGTCTCCTGGTTAAACAGCTGGCCTCATTGTCTCTGAATGTAAGTCCTGACTCTGTCATAACAAATGTCTGTCCGGTGACCTGGCTCTGGGCCTCAGTTTCCTCATCTCTGAAATGGGAGCGTTGTACTTCCCGCCGGCAGCTGCCAGGGAGAGTAAACCAGCCAACGCGCCTGAAGACCCTGTTGGCATGCAGGGAGCACCCAGGCGTGGGAGGCATCACCGTGTGTCTTTACAAAGCCATTTCCGAAGGGTTTTGCTGACAATTTCGCTTCTTAGATGAATAATCTCCTTTCGAACCCCTCCCGCATGGGCAGTAACGGACTCTCCCTTCGGAGGTGATTGCCTCTCGCTGTTCCCCTCCCTCAAGGGTGCGGTACTCCCTGCCCCGGGGTCAGGTCGGACCCTCCTCCTCCTCCTCCTCCTCCTCCTCCGGGTGAAAGCGGTTCCACGCTCCTTCCCTGAACTCCCTCTCCCCAGAGCGGCCAGCCAGCGGGGAGCACCCTCCTGCTGGCCAGCGGGGAGCACCCTCCTGGTGCCCGGCCTGCATGGTGGCCACCCGGCCTCCCCCTGCGCATGGGCTGCCTCTGCACCCTCCGGCCGAGGCACCCACCCAACAACCCCCAATTCCAAAGGGAACCACTGAAGAGAGCAATGCGAGCTTCTCCTGGAAGCCCAGTTCCCAAGGCTTCCTTCTTCCTTCAGGACCCACAGCCCCCTCCTCTCCCAGCCAGCGCCTCTGGCCCAGCACCCGGCAGGTGTGGCTGCGGCTCAGGAGGGGGACTCAGCTGCGGCCCAGCAGCCCCACAGGAGGGCACCCTGCTCAGTGGAGAGCTCCAGGCGGAGCAGCTCTGATGCCAGCGGGCGGGCCCCAGCGCTCCCTTAAAAGTGGGCATGAAACAGCAAAGGCATGGGCAGGGCAGGGCAGGGGTGGGGGGGGCAGGGCAGGGCAGGGCAGGGTGGGAGAGCAGGCTCCTGAGCCCTCCCCGGCCTCTGCCCACACAGGCCTGGCCTCCTGCTGCTTCTCCAGCGCAGACACACGGCCACTGTGCTCCGCTCAGTCTCAGCAACGCGGCGTGCACATTACACACACGTGAACGCACCCACGGCTCTGGTTTCCTCTAAATCACGTTGGTTAAGCCGCCGGGGTCAGAGCACAGATGCTGAGTCTGTCTAAAACGGCCTGGAAAGCAAAGCGCAGGCTCTAATCTGATGTCTGGGAGGCATTTTAAAAAATTGGATTGGGAGGGATTAGATTAGGTGAAATCCTCCGGATTTAAATGTGAAAGCTCCATTTGTGCTTCCCATCATCTCTGCTCTGGGAGCCATCAGGCGGGCGCATCTTGGGGAGCTTTCCCGTTATTAGATTTCAGGGCTTTTTTTAGCATCTGCTTCCCTGTTTGTAACGGAGAAGTCCTCGGAGACGGGGCTGAGCGGTCTCCGGAGCCAGTGCCCAGGGGCAGGATGGCGGAGGCGCCTCTGACCTGCAGTGGCTGTTACATGTCTGCACACACGGAGCCGCACAGACACACGTGGGGGTCCGGACAATGAGTGTTTGAACCCAAAGGCAGTGAATGCTCCTAAGACCATGCATTTTGTGATGTTATCCCGGCTAGGAAATAAAACGAAAAGCCTGTACCCCAACTGGGCACGCTCATTGACTCCAAGCTCTACACTGAAAACACGCCATTTCCAAACTCCGAGGCTCTGGACACAGACGGCGTGTTCTGCGGGTTCCTGTCCATGGATCACGGACCAGAGCAGACAGTGGCCCTGCGCTGTGCAGGGGATGCAGGGCAGGGAGCAGACACATGAGCAATACAACCTCCTGCTGCCGGCCGCTCTCTGAGTGTTTAATGATCACGTCCCGAATGCACACACGCAGGAAAGCTGACTCTGACTGAGAGTCTCGTCCCCACTGCAGGTGGGTCACGCGTCTCAGCATTAATATAATCACAAAGGATCGATTCTGTTCCTGTAACATGGAAGCTGTAAGATCTACGGCTTCTCCAACACATCCTGCCATCGTGTCACCAAAGCCCTCAGGCTATCAATAAACTATTTTAAACTAAAAAAAAATATTTAACTGCATTTTTAAAACTGGACTCTGGCTGTCTTAGCCCAAGAACTGTCACTTGCCTCGTTGTCCCGGGTGTGGGGTTTGCTAGCCGCTGGGGGTGGGGCCACGGTGCTGCCTCATCTGCAGACCGGAAGCAGCCGACCTCCCGACAGAAGCATCAGTGACGGGGACGCTGAGGATGAAAGGCGTTTGCTCTTTCAGGGGACGATAAAATCTATTTGGTTTTACTTTATAAGGTCTGCCCTGCCTTTGAGATTTTTGGTCAATCTCTTCCTATTCAATCTTTTCTTTTCAATTAAAAAAATTCATTGGTATGTCAATCAGTGAAACTTCGATTTTATATATATGTGTGTGTATATATATATATATATATATATACACATATATATATGATACAGAGCCTACTGCTTATTCTTTCTTTTCCATAAAATGTGTGCCGTGGGTAATGAAGTAGTGAATGAAGCAAGTTTCTCTTTAAAGAGCTGTTCCCGCCACTGAATGGGAAGAAGGTACAGAATGACAGTGTCTCCGCTCCGCAGCCCCTGACGTATGCATGTCCTGACCTCTCCTGGCTGCTACCGTCTCACACACACACACACACACACACACACACACACACACGCGCGCGCGCACCTGCACCCGCACGCACACACATGCACACACACCCATTTACACTCTGTGGGCCTTCTGATAAAACTCCAGGATGAAACTCCTTGCCTTTTTAAAAACTCCAATCTGAATCTGATCAAGCACTATCCACCAATTACAGCAAAGGCGTGGGCAACACAGCTTGTTTGTTAACCAGTACAACCGGATGGAGCGAGCAAAAGGCTGACTCTAGGAAGCCAAACAATCCAGTTTCTTCAACAAATAAATTGCTAGGGAGAAAGAGAAAGCAACAGGGGAGGCTGGGGGTGGGGAGGAGAGAAAGAGAGAGAGAGAACACCTATAGATAGAAACTTAAAAGCTAAGTCAACCAATTGCACAGTAAGAACCTATCTCTGACACAGACACTGAAAAGACAAGTCAAAGTACAGAGTGCTCTATCGCAGTCTGCATCGCAGAGCTCCAAGGGATTTCCCAGAAGTCCTCTTGCCTCTAGAAAAACAAAGATGGCGATGCGTTGGGTGGGGTCTCCAATACAGCCAAGGTCGCCTTTGCCAGCTTCAGAACATGGTACAGTAGCTCTAATGTGAGTGTGTGGTTGTTGCTTTCATAACCAAACCCTAACAACTTAGCAAACCTGAGCCAAAAGAAAGCATTATGCCAGACACCAGTACTATTTCATCTAGATGCCAACGGTGCCCGCACATAGCTTATTTTTTGAGACAGCTGACCAGCCTTTCCTATGGTATAAGCTCTGTTATTTTACACCAATAGAAGGATGAGGATCTAATACTAAAAATGAGAGCAGGTTCTAACTCCTGAACAAAAATATATAAAACGGGAAGGAACGAGAAAGAAAACGAAAACACTGAATTTAAACTAAGCAAACATGAAAGCTTTAAGAAATACGTTGAAAAGAAAAATAAAGTATTAATCAGAAACAATCTGTACAAAATGCAAAAAGAGAAGTCTCACAACGAAAACAAGGGAGAGAATTCAGAGCAATGGGAAGCGAAATTCTCCCACAACACATTATGCTAAAAGGTACTTATTTCATTCGCAACTTGTATTTATATTTTTTAATGCGGAAAAAGACCAGCAAGCAACACATTATGTTAAAAGGTACTTATTTCTTGGTTACTTCTATTTAAAGAAGTAATAGCCTTACTTGAGTTACATATAGATCAAATGGGAATTTAAATTATTAAATTGTACTATTTTTTTTTGACATATAACTTAAAAAAAAAAAAAAAAAAAAAAAAAAAAAAAACAGGTAGAAGGACTGTAATGATTTTCAGGATTTTTTATTTCTAACAGGTTGAGTTTTAATACCAAACTCCAAAAATCCCTGCCTCCACCTATTCAAGGTCTTTGAATCTCTAACGAGTTATCACAGGGATTGTACTTCTTGCATTTGTTCACAGTGAAACAAGACAATATTGTAAACTGACAAACATGCACATTTAGTAAATGTTGTAATATAACTGATATGTCAGAATAAACTTCCTCTCCATCAGCATTAGAATCATCTGAATGCCAGGGTGTTGTTAGCATGAGATTACACCCACCTATTAGCAAGTTAGAATGGGATTTTCCCAGTAGCAACGCCACTCCCAAGGGGCATTTCAAGTCCCCTGGATGGGAAAACAGTAGGAACAACGTGTTCTCAGCCCCAAAACTTTTTTAAAAATCCTTCTCCCCTTGTTATCATCACAACAGGCTGGCAGATGTTCTACCTAACACTGTGGGCTCTAAACGCCAGCAATGTGTTCTCGGCTTGAACTCTTTTATTTCTAGAAACTACATCAGAGCAACAAATGCAAAGCCCTTCTGAGCGGTCTCTTGGTATGAGATAGAAAATTGTTTTAAGACAGAACTGCCACTTTGCAAAAATTCTTAGTCTCCCTTTGTTGGGGAAAGCCCCGAACGTCTAAATTAGGGGTGTCGAACTCAATCAGAGAAGGGGCCAAAATCTAAAATCCAGCCTAAATCGCGGGCCGAATGGTTTACTGAACAGTCATAAACTGACAATGTCATAAACTGACAGCGGAGTGCAGTGATGACAGCGCGGTGCGGGCCACATTGCAAGGCCTGGCGGGCTGGATTTGGCCCGCGGGCCTTGTGTTTGACACATGTGGGTCAATTCCAAGAGCTGACGCGCAGCCTTCTTCACGGTCCTATGAGCTTTACTGGGAGAAACGCACAGACCAGGGAAAGCAGCCCTCCGGCGGTGGGGCCAGGAGAAACCCACCCCCAGCGGGGCAGGACCCTCTTTATGGGTAGGGATCACGGTCAACCACATGGCGGGGAGCCATGTAGGCTGCCAGGGAGAACAGGGCCTCCTCAGGAGCAAAGAGCATGGGACAGGGATCACACTGCGGTTCCTCAACCTCCCTCCTGGGGACCTTCCTCTTGGGCGGGATTGCCGCTTCGGGGCAGTCAGCCGAGCCTGAGGCTGCAGAGATTCCTCAGTAACAGAGTCCAACATTTTCCAGATGCCTTTGCTGCTGGAGCCATATTGCATCTAAAGTGAGTCCATCCCCCCCCCCACCCTAGCCAGTTTGGCTCAGTGGCTAGAGCTTCATTCAGCTTATAAACTAAAGGGCCCCAGGTTTGATTCTGGCCAAGGGCACCTGCTCTGGCTGCAGACTTGATCCTCCCATTAGGGGCATGCAGGAGGCAGCCAATCAATGATTCTCTCTCATCATTGATGTTTCGATCTCTCTATCTCTCTCCCTTCCCTCCAAAATCAATAAAAAAATATTTTAAAAAAATAAAGTGAGTTCCCCTAGATTCTTTGTTCACAGATTAGCACAATTTTAACTCTTTGTTCTTATCCACATTAAAGATATTTTCATGTCCGTGTTTTAATTTCCTTTTAGTCAATATCAGTATTTTAATATTGTGATTTTTATTACCCATTATAAATGCATGCTACTTAATGATATTTTGTTATAGACAAACATTACTATACTAGAGGCCTGGTGCACAGGATCTGTGCACTGGTGGGAGGCATGCAGGAATCAGCCTGCCATGGGAACACTGCTAATCCTGGTCAGCCGAGCAGTGCTCCCACTGTGGAGTACACTTTGGGCATCTGCCCCCTGGTGGTTAGTGTGCATCCTAGAGACTGGTTGACCGGTCATTCTGGTCGATCCACCATTAGGTCACTAGACTTTTATTATATAAGATTTCTCAGACATTTTCTGTACTCTTCTTCTTGCCTTCCAGAATGTTCTTATTTCTATTTATATAATGTCCAGGGTTGTTAGCAATTCTTTGTAGGAGGAATAAATAAAAGTATATTGACTCCATGTTCCTGGAAATAGAAGTCCCTGACAATATTTTCATAGCTAATATTTTATTGTATGGTATTTTAATAGCATATCAAGGCATTAACCAACCAATCCTTGTAGAATAGTAAAATTGTTTTGATCATTTCTTATACCATGGATAAATAACTGGTTGTTACCAATGATAATGGTGCAAAATGATGAAATACAGAGTTTTGAGACAAGGATCTCTGAATTTGAATCTCTGATCTACATATTAAGATATATGGCATTCATAAAATTCTTTAACACTTCTAGAACGCATTTTCCACACCTAATAGTAATAGCTGCCTAATATTGTTATAAATTCAATGTAACAATATAAGTGGACAGTGCCTTGTACACTAAGTAAGAGCCTTTATAATCTTAGCATTTGTGTATCTTTTAAGCATACTTGCATGAAATAATAAATTACTCCCTTCCAGAGTACTGATTGGTGCTTTGTTGTCTTGAAGTGGTGAAGAGGAATAAAAATTTTTTTAAGCAGTATTTTCTTCTCCCGATGCATTCTGGGACCAGGTTATGGAAAGCATCTGAATTGTTTAACAACCAGGGGTTACCACTGATGAGCACACTGCAAGCTCGGAAAACACATTTGAAAGTATCTTATATTTTGTCCCATGACTCACTCCTTGACATTAATTCCTCTCTATAAGGGATTAATGTACTCAGGAATCAATATGCTTTCAGACGGATCCTACATCAATGAGTTTCCTTGCTGGTCAGTATTTTCATTATTAACAACTTATGTCAGCAATATTCCCTATTCGTCTAGCGAGCAGTATTTGAATTTATTCTCTCAGTTTAGTCCCGATAGTTGAGCATTACTTTGAAGGTCTTTTATAACTTGATTTACCAAGAAAGCAGATTAGAAATCCATATGAAGACTCAGAGGCTGAAAGGGGGAGCAGTTAGGAAGGCTGTGCTATTCAGCTCTGATTCCTAAACACAGGGTGAATACGCTGTACCTCTTAAGGCTAAATCCTGCAATACCCCCAGTTAGTCTACCCACAGTTATGTCTTTTCTCATCATGATAGACTTCTGTTATCATTTTCCTTCTTGGATCCCAGGTTTCAAAAAAATTGGCCATATTATAATCTATTGTCTAATCAGTATTTAATTATTTTTTGAGCCAATCCAATGTTGTATGTTTGACATTCCATTGTTTTCATATAAGGCCTAAGAATGTATGTTCTAGCCCAGCCCTGGATTTATCCATGTCGTTGACCTCTAAACAGAATCAGGATTTCCCAGAGACATGGCTGGTTCTAGGGCTAGTGCAGGGGAAGTATGAGATGATTCTAGAATACATGTTCATTCCAGAAAGTAAGGAATGGCTCAACAAATTAGGGGGTCACATAAAAATGACACTGTAGTCAGTTTGAAAGTCTCCCCACATGCCAATTCTGGAACAATTAATTGAGCAAGAAATGAATGACAAGAATGGATGGTAATCCACCAATTTAAAAAGAATCTATGAATCTATACCAGAGTATATACATATATATACACTGAGTGCCAGATTATTATGATCTTTGAACGCACCTCATAATCTGGCCCCTCAGTGTATGTGTGTGTGTATGTGTGTATGTGTGTGTGTGTTAAATGTATGTGTGTAATAATATATATATTAGAGGCCCAGTGCATGAATTCATGAATGGGTGGGGTCCAGCCAGCCTAGCCAGGGGGAGGGGACATGGGCAGTTGGCTGGCCTGACTGCTGGTGGAACTCCTGGTGGAGGGGACAATTTGCATATTAGCCTTTTATTATGTAGGATAGACACTGAGTGGCCACATTATTATGCTTTCAGAGATCATAATAATCTGCCCAATCAGTGTGTGTGTGTGTGTGTGTGTGTGTGTTTGTGTAATATATATAAAGTTAGGGGAAATGTGTTAAAGTAGACTGCTACCTAATAAATATGGGGTAAATAATAGGTGTTATGGACTGAATCATACACCCCCCCAAAAAAATCATCTTAAATCCCAAACCCTAACACGTAATCCAGATGTGAATGTATTTCAAAAGAGGACCTTTGAAGAGGTAATTCCATCAAAATGAGTTCATTAGGTGGGCCCTAATTCAGTGTGACTGTTGTTTTTAAGAGACAGGATTAGAACACAGACCACACGGACAAAGGGACCATTATGTGACTCCATTGGAAGGCATTCGTCTGCAAGCCGAGGAGAGAGGCCTCAGGAAAAACCAACTCTGCCTCTAGAACTGGGAGAAAGTATGTTTCTGTTGGTCAGGCCTCCCCTCCCCCCAGTTTGTGGCATTTTGTGGCATTCTGCCTTGAGAAACAAATGCAGTGGGTTTTATAAAATCACTGTTATACACACATTATAGCAATAATAGATTTCGCAAGAACTGTCAGTGGATGTGTTGGATTAAACTTTGATGGTGGGCACTATATTCCCGTGTGTTATTGTATGTCGTACACATTACTTATTAGTTACAAAGGGAGAAAGGGTCACTCTACGGTGGAGAGACCTGGCGGACACCTGAGCGACGTGGTCAGTGCCGAGGACATTGGCAGTGATGAGACAGATGGTGCGGGTGCCGCCGGACACGGGGCTCTGAGAGGAAGGCACTCTGCTGATCACTCCAGTTGGAGCAGAAGGAAGTAACCAGGTAAGCCCAAACTGAGGGTCACTGTTGAAAGACAACAGGCCCGTGCTCTCCTAAACTCAATGTCAGAGACATCTGAAATGTTCTCACAGATTAAAGGTTTAGCCTAGCATCTACAAAGAACATTTTTATGAACCAATAACAGATTTGAATTTGTGCATTAGATGATATATCAATGTTATAATTTCTGATATGACCATCATACAATGATCACATAAGAAAATGTCCTTCTTAAGAAATGCCTGCTTAATATTTAGGGGTAACGGGGCATAATGTCCATAATTGCTCTCAAATTGGTCAATAATAAGATATAACATCTCATTTTATATATAAAATATACAGAAATATGTAATTGATAAAATAATATCGCTGATGTAGAGGGAAGAGAAGCAAAAGAATGATCATTTAAATGAGGCAAAATTTTAGCAACTGGAGAGTCTATGCAAAATATATTTGTGATTTTATTGTATTGGCTTGTAACTATTCTGTATGCTTTCTCCTTTTTTTCTAAAGTACACACTTAAAATGAGATATTTGAGTCTAATTGTTGGTTTTGTCATTTATGGTGTGACACGGGCAAGTTATTTAAATTATTTAAACCTCAAATTTCTAATCTGTAAAATAAAATAATATACTATTTCTATAGTATCGTTAGGATTAATGAGAAACTACTAATAAACTTCTTATCTATAATTGAATAGTCTCTCAAAAATATTGGGTGTTATTATGCCACCTTGATATTAATCCATTATAAAATGTAACCCATCAACATTTTAAAGAAAAATTGCAGTTTCTTAAAAATTTTAGTAATTATTACATATAAAGCACCGAAGTATTCCCTTCATTCTAACTGTATCATTTTATTCTGTTCTCTATTCAGAAATGTAAACTTACATAATCTCAACAAAACATGTACTATGATTTCGGAATGTCCAATGACATTCTAATGGGTGCAGTTCTCAAGGGAAGACCTGTACCTCAAAACCGAATGGAAGAGGGTGCTGACATAGCACTGCACAGAAATCTATGCCTGCTCCCAGTGCCAGCCATGTGTGAACAATGCATTTATAAATGTAGCTGTAAAGTACTAAAACTAGTGTTCTTTCCTTTCATATAAATAACATGTCATACTTATTCCAAGGATGTTTTTGAATTTAGTGGAGTTCGGCACATATATTTTAAAAGTGAGAATTCTTTCTCTGATTTAAACAACTCGCTTTGTATTTATAATATTCCCTTAAGTATTTTGATACCATTCATACTAATTTATGACTTTCATTTCTGCATTTGAAGCCTACTTCATTATTTTATACAGAGTAACTTTCAAATAAATGTAGATTATTTTATTTATTGTGTGCAATTGATCTAGTTTTAATGCTTTTTAGTTTTCCATTTATACAATGTTTTAAAAGCTAAGAAGCTACTTTGTATTAATTCACATTGTCTTTGAATATACACATGCAAATGATAAAATAATGCATATGTGTGTATGAGTGCATATGTGTGTATAAACACACACATACACACACACACACACACACACACACACACACACACTGAGTGGCCAGATTATTATGATCTCTGAAAGCATAACAATCTGTCTACTCAGTGTATATCCTATATAATAAAAGGCTAATATGCAAATTGTCCCCTCAACCAAGAATTTGACCAGCAGGCAGGCTGGCCAACCACCCTTGTCCCCTCTCCCTGGCCAGGCTGGCCAGACCCACCCATGCACAAATTCATGCACCAGGCCTCTAATAATATAATATAACATATATATATTAGAATGGTACGTCAGGCATACCACTCTCTGAGGAGGGTTCCGCTCTCACACTTCCTTAGATGGTTGGCGAGAGGAAGCCATGTTCATCTTTCAGACAGCTAACGACGGCAGTGCAGGGCGGGAAAGCAGCAAAGCTGGCAGCCCAATTAGATGAAGAAGCAGCGTCCAGGATCATAAAAAGTCCAAGATAGCACTGACCTTTCAGTCTGAGGGTCTGTGATATGGTGGTTACACCAAACTCCGGACAGAAAAAGATGCTAACCCAAGAGACTAGTTATGGTCTAGAATAGGGGTGTCGAACTCAATCAGAGAAGGGGCCAAAATCTAAAATCCAGCCTAAATCGCGGGCCGAATGGTTTACTGAACAGTCATAAACTGACAATGTCATAAACTGACAGCGGAGTGCAGTGATGACAGCGCGGTGCGGGCCACATTGCAAGGCCTGGCGGGCTGGATTTGGCCCGCGGGCCTTGTGTTTGACACATGTGGTCTAGAAGCTCACTTAATCCTTGAGATCCCATCTAACAAAGAAGGAATAAAGACGCTTGTGCCATCGCAAAGATGGGGGTACCCACAGCCAGTAAGGAGGGGATATGCTAATTGAATGTCACACCCTCAAAGATGGCAGCACCCAGGCCCCTCAGCACCACCAGCTTGGCAGGAGCGCAGCAAGGCTGGGCCTGCCTGGGTGGGCCGGGCCTTGCCTCGCACCTGCCTCCGGAGTCCCCCAGCCTCCTCAGCCCCCCAGATCCCCAGGACCAGCCTGAGGCACAGGCAAGCCTTGGATGGCAGCTGCCCAGCTTCCCAGGGCCACCCCAGGCTCAGGTAACCAGGGCCGGCAAGGCTTGCACTGCCCGCAGTGGCAGCAACAGAGGTGTGATGGGAGGTCACCTTCCTCTGATTGCCGGATTGCCTTCTGCCCCTCAGGGCTCCCGGACTGTGAGAAGGGGCAGACCAGCTGAGGGATGCCGTCTCCAGTGCATGAATTTTCATGCACCAGGCCTCTGGTATTTTAATAATGCTTCTTCCTCTCAGTCAATTAAAAGGATACAATCATGACTGTAAACTCTTCTCCATTAACCCAAATCTCTGTGCACCTGCCTTGAAATTCAGTGTTGCTAATGAAAATCCTCACTACCACCAATGAAAATTGTAATTTTCCCCTAAATTACCCTGTAAAACGTTATTTTTGAAAACTGTTGGCTTGTTCATTAATACAACTTTTAAAAGACATGGAAAAGCTAGCTCATTAAACAAGCCCAAAAAGCGGTCACCACTGCTCGGGGAAGTGGCCGGCTGGCATGAAGGTCTCTGTGCTCTTTAAGGTGAACTGGGTGGAAGCGAAACTCAGGTCAATGCCCGTCCTCGAAAGCGGAGACCCAGCCTGCTCGGTCTTTGAAAAGAATGGAAGTCCATACGGATGAGTGTTGACCTTCAACAGAAAGTCAGCTACATGTTCCTCCCACACAAAGGGTTTATTCGGGGGCGTGGCATTGCAATCTGGACCTCACAGCGATGGTGAGCCAGGTGCGCACTCCCTGGCACAGAGGAACTTCCTTTCTAGAAGATGGTCAGAGGGAGGGAGAACCGTTACAGCCAAAGACTTCCCCCTGGGGCTCTGCTGTAGGTGTGGGCATGGGAGCTCCTGCGACAGACACGCCCTCCTCATTCCCATCTCAGATTCCTCTCTCCTAATTTTTTTTAACCCAAGAAAGATAAAACCATTAGGTTAGCGCCTCAGAACTGTACAATAGTGCTTTGAGTAGTAATTAAGAAGAAGTAGAATAATCGTTTTGACTCGTGTCTGGATCGCTCAGCATACTATACTTGCTGCCTTGTTGCTCAGAGAGTCACCTCTGGTTTTTGGCAAGAACCTTGGCAGATGACCAGTTCCGTTTTGGAAACAGTGCATCTGACTTACATGATTTAAGACAGACACTTTCCACGCTAACACGTTTAACACGCCTCACAGATACTCTTAGCGCCATGAAACCTAGGCTCCCTGGGAGTAATCGGCTCCAAATTACAGAGACAATAAGTGTCACCTGATTTCTGTTAAGTATCTAAACTCATTAGCTGCTTAAATAATGGGTATCAGATGAGGGTCATCCAACTCTGAGGGAAAGGTCACAGAGCGTACTTGTTTGACAGTGTGCGAAAATGGAAACATAACACAAACAATCCTTCTTACTGCAGACGTCCTATGAACGCATTGCTAAGTTCTTGTTGTTCAAAGGTGTAATCCATGTGGCTTCAGTATGTGTTTATAAAAAAAACAACAACTATACATTCATTCTAATGCTGCCATTTGTCTGTGAAAACTACCTTGATTCAAATTTAGCTACCATTAAAAATATGTCAGGGAATGTTTCCCTAGCAACGGTTACCGTGCACTAGACAGTCCCTTCCTGTTCATTCAGCTCCTTTTCCCATCTGACAATTGGCATAAATGTTCATGGGTGGCAGTGAGGTTGAAAATTCAAATTCAATACAGAGTGACAAGCTCAAAGCGAAAATATAACTAGAATTAAATCAATGTTTATACTAACACACTGACTAGGGAAATTGAAGAGACCATAAGGCAAAGTTAGGAAAGCGTGCAAGTGTCATTTGAGGAAGAAGAAAATGACAGGAGAAGATTTATAAAGGCTAATATCACGGTGCGTCCACTGTGGTAGGAAATAGGAAATGCCATCAAGTTTGGGAACTGTCACACTTTTCTCATTTTTTCTGATGGTAAAAAACAACAATTCTCAAGAAAATGCATATAACAACAGCTCAAGAGAGAGATGGGGAGCTGGTTGATGTATTCTTTGCAAATTTCAGAGGTTTTCTTTAATTTTTCTATTGAGCAGATTTCTCACACAAAACGGGAAGGAGAACGCAACTGCACATCACTTTGGCACTCACCGTCTGTTCATCCTCATGGGATATTAGGCTTCTAAGATGAAGCATACGAACATCTCCCCCAAAAAAGAAAAGTAACAACAATCCACAACTGAGAGCTTGGAAAATTATAGAATCAAAGAGACAAAGTCAGGTCTACACTAGCATCTTCAGGAGCAAGACTCACATGTCTGCTGTGTTCGTGCCATACGAAGGGGCTGCATGTGACCACCATGTAGGAAAGCTCCTTTTTGCTGCGTGACCGCAGTCTGGTCCACAGAAAATGTCATGGTTCCTTTCTTTTTTTCATCCTCACCTGAGGATATTTTCCCCATTGATTTTTGTAGAGAGATTGGGTGGGAAGGAAGAGGAGGGAGGGAGAGAGAGAAACATTGATGTAAAATGCATTGATGGGTTGCCTCCTGCATGTGCCCCAACCTAGGCCCTTGCCCTTGACCAGGAATTGAACTCAAGACCCTTCAGTCCGCAGGCCTATACTCCAACCATGGAGCCAAACCAGCCAGGACTCATGCTTGCTTTGCTACCACAAGCTCCAGGGTTGTAAGCATTCCCAATCGCTTCTCTCACCTTCCAAGCCCAGGCCAGCCTGCCCTCAGACCTTTGGCTCCTGGGATCTCCCATCCATCGTGTCTGTGTTGTGGATGGTGTGGAACTTTCCTGAAAGCAATGGTGACCCATGGCCTGGCCCCGAGCTCCCTGACGGCAGCTCGTCAGCCGGGCCGGGAGTCCTGCTGCCAATCAGCTGCTGATGGCAAAGCACCACCGCCGGGTCTGAACATGTTTCTTCCTGTAACACAACCTGTCGTTTTCACAGGAAAGGAGTTCCGGTGGTGATATTATTGGATGAAATACTAAATTTTTACATTTTAAAGACAGGAATGCAATGACCCCTCATTGTTTGTCTGATTCCATGTTGCAACAAGGATTAGAAGATGTGGGCTTTGTTTTGAACTGGTGCATGTTCCCTCTTAAACACACACACACACACACACACACACACACACACACACACACAAAACAAAACAAAACAAAACAAAACAAAACAGAAAGTCTAATTTCCAGTAGCAACTTTGCTGGGCTCACCCAGCACATAAAAGCCGAAGCAGTAATGACACTGAAATCCAATATGGCACCACTAAAACCAAAGCAGGCTTGCCTGCTGCAGGCTGGATTCTGTGCTGTCAGCTCTCCTTTAATGAAATGAAGGCATCGCACAGGGCTTTGCTCTATCTCCATGCTAATCTCAGTTCCGCTAAACCAGAAAAGCTAACATAGATTTGATTCAGGAAATAAAACCCACCGCTTTTATAGAGCTTTCAAGAGGTTTTCGTAATGCTAGTTTTTCAAAATGAAAAGCAGCCTGATGCAATACTAATAACACTGAGCCATTTTTTACAAGAAAACTAAATATGCAAAGAAAGCAGGAAGTTCCGAGCCTTTCGTAGGAACCACAATAAATAGAGGTGCCCTCACCCCACAAGAACCGCCTGAAAGGTGGGAGCACTTCACGCTGCTCCAGATGATCAAAGATGTTGACAATTATACCCTGCCTCTTTGTAACCAAAAGGCTCTCGTTCACTCAGAGAGGATGAGAGTGAATGCATCTTAGATGCTTTTTAAATGTCATCTTCTACTTGGGCCTGCTTGTCTTAGTCCGACTGCATATGATATAGGTTCATTGAATCTGGACATGAAAAGCCTAGGTCAGCATCCAAACCCCACACTGAGATATTGTTCATTACATAATTAGAGGCCAGGTGCACAAATTTGTGCGTGAGGGGATCTGGTCTGCCCACCCTGATGGGGGCCCATGTGGCCAGGCCAGCTAGGGGAGGGGAGGGAGGAAGGGCCGTGGGCAGTTGGCGGTCCCAACCCCAATCCTGGCCCAGATCAGGCTAGTTGGCTGTCACGGTGCATGTCATAGCCACCGGTCATTCTGGTTGTCCCACCATTCCAGTCACTGGGCTTTTATATATATAGATATTTGGTCAGGTATATTGCAACCCCATGAAAAGTGACTATTTGTGGTAGATCTTTCAAATGTCACTGGAAAGGTTACTTTCTAACTGAACAATCTGCTTGCCAGGGTAACTTGCTGCCCAAATCGCTCTGGGGTTGAATCGTAGGTCAAACCATATCTTACGAAAGAGTCACCATTTTTCAACAAATTAACACCCACTGAGCTGATTTTGGACTCTAACCATTCATTTAAACCTGGAGGTCATTTCACTACCTCAGAAATCTGACTAAATTAGAAACATTTTTGCCTTTCATTTTTTTCTCCAATAGATAATATCATATGTACTATACACATATACATATATAATATATCATTTTCATGGTAATAAGAAATTATAACGACCAGAGCCTTGAGAGGTAATGCATGTCTCCGTTCCATCCGCACATCATGAAATCAAAGTAAGAGGGAGCCTGACCTTCTGTGGGATAATCAACTACCCGGGAGATGAGGTCCGAGGCAGCTCACAGCATCTCGTCAGCTCATCGACCTGGGCCCAAGTCCGTCGTCCTGGAACTGGAGAAAGAAGGAGGAAAGGTCGCAGACACATGTGGAAAAAGTTATCCAAATAATCTTAACAAGCAATTGTAGTAGAGTGGTTTCAACAACAAAAATTTCCTCTTTTTTTTCCAAATTATTTTTGTGTGATTCCTAAGACTCCTTGTTGTTTGACCACAACTGTCACTAATAAAAGACTCAAAGGAATCACAAATAAATAAAACAGTCTCTGTCCTCAAGACACTCCCAGGCTTGGTGGAAGATTTAGATGCACAAGAGAGAATACGCTGAGACACAGATAAAGAAGCTAACCTTTAAAAAGCCACAATACGTGGTTTTAGAAAAGTTATGGAATACATCATAAAAAAGGTAATGTACAAAATATTTATTCTGAGCAAGTATCACATTAACTAAATAATCTGGAACTCAAATGCAACTTTCCTTATAAAAGTAACCATCACTAGATACCTATCTTTAAATGTTCACTTTGTGGTTTTTTAATGTAAATTCAAAAAAAAAAAAAAAAAAAAAAAAAGAATGGAAGATTCTCATTAGAAAAACAATAGTTTGAACTTGTACCAATTCATAAGTAAATTTAAAAAATGAAAAGAAAAGAAAGAAAAAGTGGGGGAAGATCCACCCCTGGCTCAGCCCGGGTACCTGGAGGGACCCGACACCCCCCTCCTCCTGCGGCTCCCAGAGAAAGGCCAGCCCCAAACAGTGCAGAAAACATCCCAGAGTAGAAATATATTGTAACCGGGCAGCCTGTGGGCCCCCAGCTTTTTTAAAAATTTAAAACCAAAGACCTATCTCCAGACATATGAAGTAAATAGAGAAATGAATACAAAACATTTAGCCAAACAAAATCATGACTCAGCATCATCCTAAGAAAGAAAGAACACTTAGCCAAAACCGGTTTGGCTCAGTGGATAGAGCGTCGGCCTGCAGACTGAAAGGTCCCAGGTTCGATTCTGGTCAAGGGCATGTACATTAGTTGTGGGCACATCCCCAGTAGGGGGTGTGCAAGAGGCAGCTGATCTGTCTCTCTCTCATCGATGTTTCTAACTCTCTATTTCTCTCTCTTCCTCTCTGAAAAAATCAATAAAAATATATATTTAAAAAAAAAAAAAAAAAAAAGAAAGAAAGAACACTTAAATCTCTATTCCTGGTGAGAATGAGCCAGCAGAATGGCCCGGAGTGCGGCAGAGATATATTCTATATATGAGACTCACCTTGCCTACTCACATAGTACATACATACATACATACACTCTGTGTACACTAATACATGTGAAGGCTCTTCATAAACTACAGGGCACAAGGAAACACAGCCTCTAAGCACCACCTGTAGGACACATGGGCTTGTTGGAGTGACTTGGTCATCTCTAACAGCTGTCTTCCTCCTCAGGAACAAGAAGTGTGGAGCAGTGGCCTTGAACTCAAGAAAGGAGAAAGCAGGGGGGTGTTGAACAAAAGACCAGGATGCAGTGGGTGGGCCTTCCTCACGGTGGGGACAGGAGCTCGGAGGAAACAAGGAGCCGGGCTCTTCGGCGATCTTCCTGCCTCTGCCCAGGGGTGGATGTGTTCTCCCAGGGAGGTGGGCAACCTCATCTCCGTTCCATTCAATCAAACAACAACAAGAACAGAACGTGGGAGTTTAAATAGCACGTGAAGCTCCTCGTCAGCCTCCCACCCCCATCCAATGACCCGTCCCTCCCTGCAGGAGACACACTTGTCTGCGATTATTTTCTGTCAGACGCCACGGAAGGCTTTTCACGCGTGAAGAAAAGCCTTTTCTGGGCTCCTGGACGGAGTGGGGCTAGAATCCCTTCTTTCACACAGCTGCTCAGGTCTGTGATGCCCTGGCCCCAAGCCACCTCTTCCTCCCTGCCAGCCTCAAAGCTCTGTTCTTCTCCAGTGACTGAGACAGAAGCAAAAAAAAAGAAATAGGAGACAACTCCACACAATGTGAGGGAAGCCTTTGTTACTGAAAAACCATAGCAGGCGAGGCTCGCTGGGGGAGAGAAAGGGAAAGCTGCATGGTGTTTGGTAACGCATCTTTAACATAAGCCAATGGCCATCCGAGTCTCCTCTGCTAATCCCAGGAGCGGGGCCCTGGGCAGAGAGAAAAAAAGCAATAATTACAGAGCTGATGGTGCCAGACAGTTGGCAGAATCTGTGACCCCTGAGCTGGCCCCCAGGTGTCATTCACCCTCAGCAGCCTGGTTCCTGCGGCCCTGGCAGCAGCCAGCTCAGTACACCCTCCCCACCCAAGGTATCCCCTTTGCTCCAGCTCCCCCCTCTTCCCATTTTCCCCAGAAGTGCCAGTTTCTTTCTATCACCTTATGCTGCTGCCACCAGGTGTATTTATAACTAGAGGCCGGGTTCATGAAATCTGTGCACAGGAGGGGGGTCCCTGAGCCCATCCTGCACCCTCTCCAATCCGAGATCCCTTGGAGGACATCCCTCTCACAATCTGGGACTGCTGGCTCCTGCCTGCCTGATTGCCCCCTAACCGCTCCCCTGCCAGCCCAATCGCCCCCAACTGCCCTCCCCTGCTAGCCATCTTGTGGCAGCCATCTTGTGACAACATGGGGGTGGCCATCTTGTGCGAAAGTGTGGCAGTCAATTTGCATATTACCTCTTTATTATATAGGATGGGAGGAAACTGGTTGGCGTTAAATATATTCGGAACAAATTTTAAACTCCAAGTGTTTAAATAGGTCCCTATAGGTCTTAATAGCAGCTTGGAAAAAGGCACTTTATGATGACGTTGTAGATAACATTTTTAAAGTAGGGTGAGGGCTCCCTGATTGGAAACAAACACGACTCGCGGCCTCAGAGTTTTCCAGATGTCGGTGTGTTCTCCTCTGTCCAAATCCCTGGAATGTTCTTCCCAGGCAGTCCTCTTAATATGATTGTGTAGCGTGACTCTGCCTCCTGTGCCTCCAGCCACTGAGCAGGGATGGAAGATTCCGAGTTATTGCTAATGACATGTGTCTGTGGACCACACGGACGGTGCAGTGACGTTTAGGGAGCACTGAGGGGGGCGCAGACTCACAGTCCGCCTCGCTGAGCATCCTGTGCTCAGGAGCCCAGGCACCGGTCCCGGCATTGCTGCAGCTCGGCTTCCTGGCCCAGGAAAGAGGGGGAAAGGTCAGGGTGAAGGAACTGAAAACACCGCAGTGGCTCCTGCAGAGAAAGGGGTTCCTGGAGGCTCCGTGGCTGCAGTGCTCCTCCCTGGTAAGCAGGGGCCGCTCTGACTCTCCGTCTGAACATTGTGACCAGTTTACAACCCCAACTAGAGAGTCGGTGCTGCTTTTCTGTTTCTTCCCTCGCTGTTTTGCCAAAATACGCCTCCAGAAAGCTTCTTTCTGGCCAACAGTAGAAAAGATCAAATGGCAGAGGAACAAATACCATAAGAGGGTAACCACAGGCCGCCTGGCACTGCCTCCATGTTACAGGAACAGTAAAGTCCTGGTCAGCAGAACCACGTCAGGTGGTTGCCAAAGCAGGTTTCAGAAGGCAAGGCGGAGGCAGGTAACAATGGGCATGTGCTCGGGGGTGGCCGAGGAAGGGACACACAGGGCCCCCAGCAGAAATGTCAGTAACTCACACCAGCTGAGAGCATCGGCCAACGGTTCCACCCAGAGTTCCTTCCCGGGTGTGGGTGGTCCTTATCAGCCAGACTGGGAACAACGTGAAGGCAAGAAGGAGTCCTTATAGGTGATGGCCTCTGTGTCCCAGCTAGTGCCCAGTGTTTATAGACTTGGCTTAAGTGCATCCATTTAATTGACTAGATAATAAGGTAAGATTGTTGTTACTGTCTAACGAGTGTTGTAAGTCTCAGGGGATGCGCAGGGTCGAATGGCCCCCTTTTCACGAGAGAAGAAGGTACTGCAGTGGGGAGGAGGTTCAGGCATGACCCAGCCAGTCTTCCACTCTACTCTTCCTAAATGGTCAGCTGTGCAACGCTCTGTTTTCCAGCTAGAAGACTAATTTGGCCACTTGGGGGACTTCTGAAACTTGCATTAATTAATAGAAAGCCTCTCCATTAGGTATTCCAGTGCACAGTGAGCGGGGATCAGCATATTTGCATTAAGGTAGTGGGAGGAGGGTGAGCGAAGGGCACAGTTGGCTCAGGCGTTTCCTGTGTTAGAACTGAAAGCTCATGTCCCAGCGAACCCCTCAGACCTGAGCAAACAAGAATAGTTGATCCCCCTAAAAACTCAAGACAACTGCTAATAAAATCAGAGCAATTCCAATTCTCCAGTTGAATCTGATAGTAAGTCATTTGAGTGCCCAGTTGTTGCTTAAGTGTTTATGTTTATTTATTTCTTTGTTTGTATGAAGACTGGGTGGCTTTTCTACTCATAAGGCCTCTGAAGTCTGTAGGCAAAATAAATTCATACCAAAATCAAATATTTATATGGTCACTTGAAAGGAACTTGGTGAGTTGAAGTTTGAAAGCAAGCTGACTTCATGGGAGCAGTGTGGTCTAGGCCAGGGAAGAAGTAGAACTGATTAAACAAGAAAACATGATTTAAATTCAGCAAGGGAGAATTTGAAGAGGGTGCCGAGTGCAGTGGTTTTCAGACTGGGGAGCGGTGAGAAACTACCCACACCTGCCCCTCCCCGCAGACTCTAATTCCTTCGTCCTGGGATGGGGCCCAGGCCTGGGTATTTTTACATCGTTCTCCAGGTAAATTTACTATTTCATATATTCCCTGGAAATACTGTATCCTTATAGAAATAAATTTAACAAGAAAGAGAATAATCAGAGTTGAAATGTGCCTTTTCTTTCACAATTGATTAAAATTTGTCTTTTTAAGGCAATCCCATTTACCATCGCACCAAAAAAATTAAGATACCTTGGAATAAACTTAACTAAGGAGGTAAAAGACCTATACACGGAAAACTACATGACACTGAAAAAAGAGATAGAGGAAGATGTAAACAGATGGAAGAACATACCATGTTCATGGATTGGTAGAATCAACATCATCAAAATGTCCATACTTCCCAAAGCAATCTATAGGTTCAATGCACTCCCAATTAAAATACCAACAGCATATTTCACTGACCTAGAAAAAACTCTTCAAAAGTTCATTTGGAACAACAAAAGACCCCGAATAGCCAAAGCAATCCTGAGAAAGAAGAGTAAAGTAGGAGGGATCTCAATACCAGATTTCAAGTTGTATTACAAACCCACTGTTCTCAAAACAGCCTGGTACTGGCACAAGAACAGACATATAGATCAATGGAATAAAATTGAGAACCCAGATATCAACCCAAATCACTATGCTCAGTTAATATTTGACAAAGGAGGCATGAACATACAATGGAGTCAAGACAGTCTCTTCAATAAATGGTGTTGGGAAAATTGGACAGATACATGCAAAAGAATGAAACTGGATCACCAACTTACACCATACACAAAAATAAACTCAAAATGGATACAGGACTTAAACATAAGACGGGAAACCATAAAAATACTAGAGGCATCCACAGGCAGCAAAATCTCAGACATATGCCAAAAGAACTTCTTCACTGATACTTCCCCTAAGGCAATGGAAGCTAAAGAGAAAATAAACAAATGGGACTACATCAAAATAAAAAGCTTTTTTACAGCAAAGGAAACCATCAACAAAACAACAAGAAAGCCCTCTGTATGGGAAAACATATTTGCAAATGTTATCACTGATAAAGGTTTAATCTCCAACATCTACAGACAGCTTACACAACTTAATAAAAGGAAGATAAATGACCCAATTAAAAAATGGGCAATGGATCTAAATAGAATCTTCTCAAAAGAAGACAGAAGGAAGGCCAAGAGGCACATGAAAACATGCTCAAAGTCACTAATTATCCGAGAAATGCAAATCAAAACAACAATGCAGTACCATCTCACACCTGTCAGAATGGCCAACATAAACAAATCAACAAATGACAAGTGTTGGCGAGGTTGCGGAGAAAAAGGAACCCTCGTGCATTGCTGGTGGGAATGTAGACTGGTGCAACCACTGTGGAGAACAGTATGGAGCTTCCTCAAAAAACTAAAAATGGAACTCCCATTTGACCCAGTAATCCCACTCCTAGGAATATATCCCAAGAAGCTAGAAACATCAACCAGAAAGAATATATGCACCCCTATGTTCATAGCAGCACAATTTACAATAGCTAGGATTTGGAAACAGCCTAGGTGCCCATCAGCAGATGATTGGATCCAAAAACTATGGTACATTTACACAATGGAATATTATGCAGCCATAAAAAAGAAAAAATTCTCATCGTTTGCAGCAACCTGGATGGAATTGGAGAACATCATGCTGAGTGAAACAAGCCAGTCAATGATAGAGAGACACCACATGACCTCACTTATTTATGGATGATAAAGAACATTATAAACTGAAGAACCAAAAGATAGATATAGAGACAGTAAAGCAACAAGCAGACTGTCAAATTACAGCAGGGAGGCTGGGGAGATCTGGGGGAGATAAGAGATCAACTGAAGGACTTGCATACATGCATATAAGTACAACCAATGGACACAAAACTCTGGGGAGGGAGGGTATGTATGGGGGGGGGGGCATTGGTATATGTACAAAAATAATAACCTAATAAAAAAATAAAAAATAAAAAAATTAAAAAAAAAGAAATATAAAAAAAAAATTGTCTTTTTATATTATTACAAAAACTAGAGGCCCGGTGCATGGATTGGTGCACCGGTGGAGTCCCTCAGCCTGGCTTGTGAGATGGAGCCTGAACCGGCTCTCCGACATCCCCCTCGGGGTCCCAAATTGTAAGAAGGTGCAGACCAGGCTGAGGGACCCCACCAGTGCACTTCTGGGACCGCAGGAGGGCTCCAAGGCATAACCAGCCCATCTCGCCCAGTCCCAATTGGCCAGACTACAGCAGCAAGCTAACCTACTGGTTGGAGCATCTGCCCCCAGGTGGTCAGTGCATGTCATAGTGACTGATCAAAAGGTCAACAATCAGAAACTCAGCATATTAGACTTTTATTATATGGAATAAAGAAATGTCTAACATAGATATAAGGGGGTTTTAGTATGGTTAGGAATTAAGCATTTTTAACTTAGAAAACTTATATGATAGTGGATTACTCACATGTCAATAACATCTAATGGAGAATGCTAATGTCCCATGTGCTTTTGCAAAGCATATACTATAACTTATCTATGTGTGTGCATGCATGCATGCATGAAACAGTGTATCACTATTGATTTTTTAATCAGATAAGGAAAGGGAACAAATTGTCATCAGTAAAGTCCTTCCCTATAATGAAACCCAAGGACATACATAAAGAGAAATGGACATTTGGAATCAGTAATAGGATATGAACACAATGGCCTCTTAAATGCTGTTTTTAAATTTCTTCAGGTCACTAATAGCCAAATGTTCTCATAGACTGATTTCTCAGTGACCCATGTCAGTTAACTAGATAATGTGAGTCTTATACTAGTGGAAAAAAAATCAATATTGTAGTTACTAAATTGTATACTTATGTTGTAAAATTTCTTCAAAGAAAACCAATAGAAATAATTATATGTGTAAAATAAAATCAAAATATATCATTTCAAAAAATACGTGACCAGTAAAAATGATGAATATTTGGAAATTAATTGACAACACTTTAAGAACTAATTTGTACCCAAATCTTCTCTGTGGACATAGACGTTAGCCAGAGAGATCACACAGGCCTGGAGCGCTATGTTTTCTCAAAACAGGTTCCATTTCTCTTTTTTCTACGTAAGGGTCCATTTCAAGAGTCCAAATGTATGAAAATGTATCTGAATCAGCACTGTGGTTAGTGAAAATGTATTGGGCCGGTCAAGCCTGTATATATTTCTGTGGCAAACTTTGTACTGACTCAACAATTATCTAAACCATTAAAATGCTTTATGAAACATTATAAGTTGGTTCTCAATAAAAGCATACCATCTATAAAATAAATACAACATCAAGTCTTATATATGAGACATGTTACATAAAGATGAACTAGAATCATGCTGTGATTTGTAAAAAGTGTGCATTAAGGATATGGAGCATTTACAAGAAAAGTCAAATGATCACAAATTGATCTCAACTCTCTTTTTATAGTCAAGTTTTGTACACCCTGGGAAAATATGATACATAGAAGCTAAAATTCTGACCAAACTTGGAGAGAGAGAAAGCGAGATAACCTTCATAGAAACATTTAGGGGAGGATTGGAGAGTCATTTAATCTTAAATAATGGGCCAACATGCTGGACAGTATACAGAACTCACTGGAAAGCCACCCCTTACACTTTTCTATCAAGTTTACATTTAACACTTCTTAAAGTTGTTTAATGATTTGCCACCTGCCTTTTGCTCGCCCAGAGAGTCTGGGCAGGGGGTGGTGACCCGATGGGTGAGGAGGAGGAAAGAGCTGGAGGGAAGTGAATCTTGTACTATGAGGTAGAATTCTCGTGAAAATAAATCTTTGTCTTGTTATCACAGTGCCAAAACATGCAGTGAGGTTACAACACGAGAAGCATCAGGGAGGGAAAAACCCGAATGGTTGGTGATATGGAACAGACTATATTACGAAACAGTTTAGTGTATGGAATATTTTGGATTTCATTAAAAATTAAGACATTAAAAAAAATAGGCTTGAAAGAAAGTTACAAGGAAAAATCCATTCGTGAGTTAATTTTGACTGCAGCTGTTCTATAAATTGCACACATGTTTATATTAGCACACATAGCTACACAAGTATGATGCATATTACACCTATGATGACAGTAGATGATCATCAATGAACTGTTTTCTTCCCGTGACCAAAATTGTTTCAAAGCTTAGTTACATTTTTATTTAAAAAGAAGAAATTGTGACTCTCAAGTGACTATTTTTAGGGAAAAATAAACACCAAGAAGGCGCTCTTGGGGCAAACCAGAGCATGAGTCAACAGAGCCAATGCTCCTGTGCATTGGGGGGAAGGTCAGCAGGCTGGAGAAGCGACTAAAGCAAGGGGCCCCGAAAACCACTGGTGCCGACGGGGCCAGGAGGCAGGCGGAGCGGGATCACACACCACTGTCCGCCTTGGTGGTTCCTTCAACGTCAGCAAACCCTGGGCTGCTCAGATGTCACTGCAGCCCTTCCACTCAGTCAGCACGGTCAGGTCCCGCCTCTCATCAGCCCACCTCCCTCTGTGCCCCCTCTCAGGCCTGGTGCTGACGGAGCAGAAACACCACGCGGCCTGGCCTGGCGACTTCCCCCGGAACCCGGACACTTCCCTGCGGCCCCTCGGGGCGTGCTTCCCAGGCCTTGCATCCCGGGCCGGCCGCAGCTTGCTCCCTGATTACCAGCCTGATCCCATTAGACCCTGAGCTTTGAAACAGCACGGGAACCGCCTCTGCACACATTAAAGATGTCCTGTGTTCGAAGCTCTCGGGTCCTGTCAGCGAGTAAGCGTTGGGTGTATGTGTATTTAACGATTTGTCAAAGACAACTGCAAGTGAGCGCTGCAAAGACTCGAGGGAGAGCCTTAAGAAAGAAAACCCTGGGGGACACGGTGAGGCTTGGTGAGACGAGCTGGCCTCTCTCCCACTTGGGGCGCTGGGGGCAGGGGCACCCGCAGCACAGGGTGCAGAACTGGCAGATGGTCTAAGCCCTGACTCCCAGCCCATTCCCGCCGCATGGGGCGTAGCTGGCTTTCCGCATTCGCAGGGATGCATGCTGGTAGAATGGTGTCAGTAAATAATCAGATACGCAGGCAGGAACTAAAATATCTGTGGATGTCTAGGAACTCAAAACACCAAGAAAAGGGGACTCTGGCTCTATAGAGGTCAGAGGGATACTTTTGAAAATCTATATAGTTTTATTTATTTCAGAGATGAAGGGAGAGGGGGAGGGAGAGAAAAACATCAGTGATGAGAGAGAACCATGGATCGGCTGCCTCCTGCCCGCCCCACACTGGGGATCAAGCCCCCAACCTGGGCACGTGCCCTAGCAGGGAATTGAACTGCAACCTACTGGTTTGTGGGCCCACGCTCACCCCCTGAGCCACGCGGTCCGGGCCAGAGGGATACTTTCCAAATAAACAAACACAGGTTACAGTCAATCTGTAAAACAGTGAGACTGTGTGCAGAGGGGCGGCCGGAAACGGAGTGAGCCTTCACCAGGGAAAGCAGTAACAGGTCTTCTTGGGAGACCGATACCCGTAGGGAGCCAGACCCGCTTTCTATCCGCCTTTAAAGGGATATAAGCTAAATGTGAAATAGACTCACCGGGCAAGGCAGTGCAGCTGTGAAAATAAATTACCCGTGGCCAGCGGCCACCCCGTGGAAGAGAATCAGAAATACAGCACCAGGCAGGCAAACCTGCATGAAGACTGCCTGTCGGGTGAGCCATTTTAATGCCACTCAAAGCAAGAATGTATAGCATCACATGTGGCACCCACGCCCGGTCACCTTATACGGAAACAAAAGAGGAGCCCTAGACTCTGCCCAGCGGCCACATGTCCCGGAGGCAGGGCGGGCCTGCGAGTCCGTCCAGCGGCTCCATGGGAGGGCCACCGCTTAGCCCAGTGGTCGGCAAACCGCAGCTCGTGAGCCACATGCGGCTCTTTGGCCCCTTGAGTGCGGCGGCTCTTCCACAAAACACCACGGCCTGGGCGAGTCTATTTTTGAAGAAGTGGCATTAGAAGAAGTTTAAGTTTAAAATTTTTGACTCTCCAAAGAGATTTTAATCGTTGTCCTATTGCTATCTGGCTCTGTGGACCAATGAGTTTGCCGACCACTGCCCTAGCCATAGCTGTCCGGAGGACTTGCCGTTCAATGTATTGAGGTTGTGCTTCAGAGGATCTTACGGGTCATTGTGCATCAGGTTCCCAGGAGGAACGTTAGTCAGCGGGAAGAAGAATTCCAATGATGTGTCATCCCACTAACTGCCGGAGGCGCGGGGAGAGGAGCCAGGACGGGCAGCAGGAGGCGTGAGGGGCCAGAGGAAGGAGAGAGCAGGCGCCGGCCCGGGGGACATGGCAGAGCACAGAGGGAGGAGAGGAAGGTGGGGGCTGCGGCAGGGGACCCCGGGGCCAGGGGGCTGGTGCTGACCGAGGCGCCTGCTCCTGTGGAGGCCTGGGCGCAGCAGAAGGACAGGTTACCTCCAGGCGATGGGATGAGGTCCACGCTGTGGTCTGCAGCCGGTGGTCCGGCCCGGCCTCCTCCGAGACGGCGGATGCTCTGCGGATGGCGGAAGGCGGCCCGTGGGGGGGGAAAGGAGGTCACGGCCATAACGGGATGATGACATGATGGTCAGCTGGGCACACGTTTCATGCAATTCTTGGCACGGAAGTATGTGGTCTCCGGATCACCTTTTCCATTACCACGTTTTACGGCCCAGTTTGGGCTGGGAAGGTAGTTCCTAATGAAGGATAGGTTGTTCGGAAAAGCTGTAAAGTGCCCAGTGCAGACATTACATGGACCATAGAGCGGCTGGGGAGGAAGCCATCATTTCCTGAACGCTGCCAGGGACGCTGGTGGGCGCCGCCACGGGGGAGGGCACCCTCGGGACCACCCTCCTGTCCCTCTGGGTCTGCGCCTGTCCCTCTGGGCAGCCTGGCCCTGGCTGTGAGACTCGTGTTGCAGCTCTCCATCTACTTCCCAAGACCTGAGATGTGTCTAATTGCATGCCTGATGTTTTATTGGTTTTAAATCTTTATTGTTGAAAGTATTCCATTGGTGCCCTTTTCCCTCCATTCACCTCTCCCAGCCCACCCCTGCCTCACCGCCCCCAGGGCCCTCACCGTCCCCAGGCCCTCACCACTCCCAGGCCTTCACTGCCCTGTGGCCCTCATCGCCCCCAGGCCCTCACCGCCCCATGGGCAATGCATACAAGTTCATTGGTTGATCTCTTCCCACCCACCCACCTTCCCCTGCCTTCCCTCTGATATTTTTTTAAATATATTTTATTGATTTTGTACAGAGAGGAAGGGAGAGAGATAGAGAATTAGAAATATCGATGAAAGAGAGTCATCGATCAGCTGCCTCTTGCACACCCCCTACTGGGGACATGCCCGCAACCAAGGTACATGCCCTTGACCGGAATCGAACCCGGAACCCTTCAATCCCCAAGCCAATGCTCTATCCATTGAGCCAAACCGGTCTCGGCTCTGATATTTTTTAAATTCGCCATTTTATAATAAAACCAGAGGCCCGGTGCACAGAATTCTTGCAAGAGGAGGCCTTCCTTCCCCCGCTGCTGACACAGGCTTCCCTCCGGCGCCAGGACTCCGGCTTCCCTCGCAGCCCCGGCTTCGTCTGGAAGGTCATCGGAAGGACATCTGGAAGGATGTCCAGTCTAATTAGCATATTACGCTTTTATGATTATAGATGAAAACACAATTGTTAAAGGGCTAAGTCATAGAAATTTGAATTCAAAATACAGCATGCACAATGTTGGATAATAAAAAGAAGCAGCCTGCTGCTTCCTTAGAGGGTGCCATGTCAACACGGACCTTCTCTGAAGAGGAACTCATTAAGGAACGGAGATGTCCTTGTGGTTCAGGGACCGAATTCGGTTAAAGATGATATCGCCTCTTGTAGAAACCTAACATCATTTTATAACAGAAGGCCGAGGATCAGAATGGCCAGAGCATAGAACCAATGAAGGAGCAGACAGTTCATTCTGGTTTTAAGCGGGTTCCGTGAGGGGGAGACAAAGAACACCAGGCACCTCAGCGACTCTCCTGCTCCTGCATCCGGCAGCACCTGCTCCAGGAAAAACCGTGTTTCCTCGTTCCCTCTGGTATCTCCCCCAGGAAGCGTGTTTCTGGGAGCCTGGGCTTTCCTTGCCTTTCCCGTGTTGAGGGGAGGGATATGTGATTTGAGGAATATCTGGTTGGACAGCTGAGTGGGTTACTCAGCTTCTGCCCGGAGACAGCAGCCGACGTGAGACAGACGTTTGCTGCCCTCTTTTGGAGGAAGTGAGGACGACAGCCCTCGCAGCCTGTGCTTTGCTATTGTCTGTTCCCACCACTGCCGCGCTGCTCAGGAGACAAAGAGCTAGAATGCAACTGCCAAACGCCTTGTTATTTAAAAACTGGAGATTTATTTTAATTTATGAATGAAAAAAAAGTGTTATTTAACTAATATAGGATCAGTTAACAACATGCTGAATAAAATTATGGTCACATGGACTACAACAAGTCCAGATTACAAGCTAACTACAAACTGAAATAGCAATGTTTGAATCCCAGTATGTGGGTTTCAGGAAACCTTGTAAATGGTGACAATTACATAAATGGAAATTTTAGGTATAAAATGGCAATAGATTTAATTATTAAAACATTAGAAAAGCTTTTAATCTACCGCAATGAAGAAATCACTGCATTTATTTTAGTTTCTTTCGTATGTCTTCCCATTTTGGTCATAACCCTGGAACTGACAGGTACTATTCCTGTTATTCACAGGCAGTACACCAACGTTTGGTGAACTGGCAGGGGGTTTTAAAAGCAGGAAGTTTTAGACAAAACTTAGATCTGCCCGACCAGTTACTATGCTCCCCTTCCTCCACCAGAAAAAAAAAAATTGTCAACAAAAATGTATGATTCCAGATATTAAACTTTATAATAATAACTATAAACTACAGCCGACACCAAACAGAACAGAACCAGGTGGGAAAAAATCAAATACATGCGTGCACTTTTGCTGAGAGGATCCAGGTCACGTGAGAGGTGAAATCTGGTTATCTCCCTCGGTGCATGGAACCCTGTGGAGGGATGTGTGTTGAAGACATGATCAAACCAAGGCCTGCACATGGTTCGAGGGAGAAAGAACCTCATGTTTCAGGAGGCTAGATTATACCGCCCACAAGGAGAACCCAATCAACAGCAAACAAAGCAATTAAGCGGACAAACGTGGCCCCAATCCTCATAATAAAGAAGAGCCGTTGTCTCTGTGAGAAAAGCCTGGTTTTGAGCATATTTAAAAAGTGGAGTTTTGGAAAAAATGTGTTTATAACATGAAAATCTTCCACTGGGCAGGACGAATGGTTTACAAGTTGTGGACAGAAGCCCTGTTATCGTCATTTCACATAAAGAGGAAATCGCAAAACTCTCGGCTACCGCACAGAGAGAGCTGGCACCCACAGGTTCGGATGTCAGCAGGCATTCCTGCATTTTAGTATGTAAGGGCAGTGTAAGCCGTAAAATATCTATGCAGCATATAGAATTTTATAATCCGTAGTCTTCATTCCCTTTTAGGTATTTTGGCAACTCTCCTCACTCATATTGCATGATGCTTAGATCCCTAAATCAAAATTCTTGTTAATTGGATTCGTATTAATAATTTTAAATTTGTATTGCCCTTCAAACCTCCAGCTCATTTTAAAATTGCATAAATGTGAATTCTTATTCTTCCTCCAACGTGACAAGATATTTCAGCACTGATGCCAGACAAAATAGTGAGCTGATGGACAAGATGGCATTTCTGGAAGTAAAACTTCGGGATAACCTTGGGGCTGGGAGGTCATCGAGGCAATGAGGTACCGATGAGGCAGAAGGACGTGGGCTGTCTCAGAGGCCGCACATCCAGGTGCATCTCCCTGTATTGAACGCTGAGTGAGCCTAGATCTACAGATAAGCAGCTTGTTTGGTTCGGGGTAAGCAAATTAAATAGACTTCGTCTAGACAGAATGACCTCACTGCATACATTTGCTCCCTCAGAAGCCAGAATCTAATGAAAATCCCAAATTACTTTATTAGATAAATGTCCTTAGCTATGCATATATGTTGCTTCTTCCTGCAGTCCTGTTGTGGCCGGAGCTTTCATTCTGCATAAAAAGGTGCATGAAAATCCTGCAGTAGGAACATAAACCGTCTAGAAGTCACCACACTCTTATTTGTCACTTTCTTGTGGCTGCTGGTTTTATTTCAACTCACTGCTGTCTGTGAGGAGACGTGCAGTCTCATAGGTACCTGCAGGCTAAATTGGGTGATTTGGGGACAGATGGTATCATGGTTAACCAAGAATTGGCAAAAATAAGAACATGAAAAAAAAATCCCAATTTGCTTTGGTCTCTTTCTAATACGTGCACATGTGTGGGGTGTTGCCTGGTTTTAGATTTAATTCAGCTCTTGGTTGCTGTGTTGCTGTCCTCCTGTTGTGTTGCTGTTGGGTTGGAAAATTATCGCTTCAATGAAGAAGTGCAGGGAATGGTAAGGGGGGGGGGAGGGGAGTTAGGACTGAAACTCCACCTTGAATGGCCTAGAGCAGTGGTCGGCAAACTCGTTTGTCAGCAGAGCCAGATATCAACAGTACTACGATTGAAATTTCTTTTGAGAGCCAAATTTTATAAACTTAAATTTCTTCTAATTCCACTTCTTCAAAATAGACTCACCCAGACCACGGTATTTTTGTGGAATAGCCACACTCAAGGGGCCAAAGAGCCACATGTGGCTCGCAAGCCGCAATTTGCAGACCACTGGCCTAAGGTGTTAATAACACACCTGTGAGAGATGTTAGCACTTCCTAGGAGGCCCACCCCTTAGTGATAACAATTTCCTTAGGTTTGGGCCACTCCTACTATCTTTTCGCGATAGGAAGCTAAGTGCTCGGGCAGCCTTGGACACAGGCTCTGTCATCCGCACAGCTGTAGTGATGGCGCATGAGGAAGCCGCGGTGTAAGGTGAACCCTACTCTTCTGATGAGGAAGTCCACCATCACCTACTGACAGTGCCTCTGGAGAGGAGGTCAGCTAGAGGAGGTCCACTACTTTCTCATGCTTCAGTCCTTGGAAATAATAATGGGAACAAAAAGAAACATGGGAACCACAGCCACTACTATTTGTTAAGCTATTAGTATATGCCAGGCAGTAGACTAAATATGATTCTGACTAATCATAATAACAACTCATACCCAGGAGAGCACCAGGCAGATAAATTCTTAAATGAATTTATGTGCATTGTCAAAATTAACATACAAACAAATGACATAACTTTTATTAATTCCATTGAGGAAATTAGGACTCAGAAAGGTTAAGCAAATTGTCTAAGACTAAGCAGGTAGTAAGTGGAAAGGCTAGGAATTAACACCAGTCGTCCTCCTCTGAAACCCATCCCCTAAAGAAGGCTGGCCCAGGTGTTGCTCCCCAGGCTTTCAGTGGATGACCAATGCTAACATTTCAAAGAATTGATGCGCCCATCCTGTGTGACCCACGCTGGCTAGTCTCTGATGTCCTGAGCATCCAGTGACCCAGGTAGCCGATGACTGAATATTGGACACCCCCATTCTCTCAAAGTATTCTTCTATTTTCCACCCAGTGAGGTGGTTCCTTGAAGGACATGGTCTACAGAAAAGGTGGGATGTGCCCACTGCCATATGATGGACATGGAGTGGCCTGGAGAGACCACTGAGATTCTTGAAATTAGAGCTTCAAATTGGGAGCAAACGTCAGCCAAGCCAAGTTCCTTAGAGATAGAAGATGCCCTGTTCCACCCCACAAATCACGGCCAAAGCATTAGCAGTGAAATTACATTAGTAGAGCTTTGTGGGCCTGTTTGTCCCCTGATATCCCGGCCGATTGAATGGGTCCCCACAAGAGTTAACATCAACTCTGGCCTGAAAGCCACTTTCACAGGGGACAATGCCACCTTGATGTACCCAGGTCACCTGGGCTTCGGTCTGCTCTAAGGCACTTATTGGGAATATCTACTTATAAGCAGCTTCCTTTTATAACTAAACAATGACACCTGTCACTGGGAACAGCTAACATGTGAATAAGACAAAAAACACTGACCTAGCTCCTTAATATGGAATCCATCTGACGTAGGTGCTGATAAATGGGTACGAAAAATCATTCAGTCTCGGAGATTTGCAGTATATAAATTGTCTTTCGCATGGCATATCTCCAGGAAAGTCTCATTTTTGTTTGAGGAAAAATCATATTCATTATCAAATAACATCAATTAACCTCTGTCACTTAGTATTGTTGGTTAATTAATCATTGACTAATTTTAATAAAAACACTATTAATGACGACCAATGCCCCACTATTAACAGTTGGTATGGAAAACAGCAGTAACTAATAATTCTTAGTTACTTAATGTGAAATACATTGGACACAATTGCTGATAAACATTTCCTGGAACAATTATATGATCTTTGATTTCTTTATGGCATAAATTGCCTCCTCGTGGTATAGTATGTCTTCATAAAATCATTCTATTCTGAAAGAAAATTGTCCTGACCATCAAATAGTAATCAATCAGTTTTTTTCATGGAGTATAAACTGTGTGTGCCTTGAACTTACTTATTACATTAGCACTGGACTTGGGTCTATTTATCTACCTAAAGACTCTGGAAAACCCCTTTCATCCAGAATTGCTGAAAATGCGGAATTTGATAACAATTTCCAATTCCATAAAATTATGAGGTGGGCTGACCCATTTATTTATCACAGGTTGAAGAATTACTCTTTTAACAGACTCAAATTGATGTCATGGTGCCAATTCAGTGCTAAACAATGCTTTTATTTTAAAATTAAATCATGTTTATTGGGAGCCTTCTATGTTCCAGCCACTGTGCCAGGTCCCAGACACACGAGGACAGTCACGGAGCCTGGGACAGAGCTGGAAGGCTCAGTGGCATTTAGAAGCTTTTAAGGTCAATTTTTTGAAAGTAAGAATAACGTACATATAAAAATGCAAAACTCCTATGCAGAGCTCCGCGAATTTTTACCAAGTGAACACACTCTTTGGTCAGCACTTGGGACATAGAAAGCATCATTTCCAGCCCCTGACGCACCTCTCATGCTCCCTGAAACTCGCCGTCAACACTGATCTAGTTGACCAAACCCTAGACGGTTTTCCCTCATTTTCACCTCTGTAGGGTGCATGCTGCGGGGGAGGGGAGAGGGAAGAGACCAGGCCTGCAGGGGAGGGCAGTTGGGGACAACCAGGATGGTAGAGGAGGGCAATTCGGATTGACTGGGCTGGCAGGAGAAGGCAGTTGGGGGGCGACCAGACCTGCAGGGGAAGGTAGTTAGGGGCAACCAGGCCAGCAGGGGAGGGAGGGCAGTTGGGGACAACATCTTACTATAGAGATACATCATGTTCTTGCATGTACTTGTAATCCATTCATTCTTACTGTTGTATAGTATTCTATTTAATGAATAGTTTGTATATACTTTTCACTGTAGACAGAAATTTGGGTTGTTTCAAGTTTGGAGTCATTATGAACTGTTAGGCTATGAATATGCTTGTTTTCCACTTCTGATGCATGTGGTATATATTTCATGTATATGGAGATTTACCAGAAGTCCATACATGCTTAGCTGTATGAAATATTGCCAAACACTTTCCTAAAGCAGTTGTTATCAACTTACAATTCCAAGTGCTTATGGATGTTTCCCTAACTTCAAATCCCCAACAATACTTGTGATTATTGACTGTTCCATCGTAAGCATGCTGATGTGCAGTAGTGTCTCATCGGAGGTTTGCATGTGCATCTCCCAGGTGATTAATGACTTCAAGCATGATTAAGATGTGCTTGGCTAGCCTCTCTGTGAGTATCTGTTCAAGTCCTTTGCCCATGTTTTGTCTTCTTGTGTTTTTAAATAATTCTTTATTGTTGAAAGTGTTACATGTCTCCCTTTTCCCGCACTGACCCCCTCCAGCCTGCCCCACCCCCGCCCCAGGCCTTTACCATCCTCTTGTCTGTGTCCATGGTGATGCATACATGCATAAGGTCTTTGATCACATCTCAGCCACCCACCCTCCCCCTGGCCTCGGTCCTGTTGATTTTCAGGAGTTCCTTGTATTTTGTGGATATGAATCTTCATGAAATACATACTTCAGACCCACCCTCAATGTGAAAGCTTGCTGTTTTACTCTCTTAATAACAAACTACTATCTTGTGATAATAGATTATCAATTACAAAATTCTTAATTTGTAATAGTCTAATTTTTCAAAACTTCATTCACGATTGGCACTCTTTGAGTCTTTGCAAATATTTGTCCATCCCCAAGATCATAGAGATCTTTTTTTTTCTCCTAAAAATCTTTATTTTTCTAGTTTTGCATATTTAGGTCTGGAATGGACTTAGAACATCGTTTAAGGTTAAGGTTCATGTATTTACTAATAGATATTCAATTGACCAAATACTGCTGCCTGGAAAGACCACTCTTGCCCTCTGCCCTGCAGTGTCCTTCTTGGCACGGGTCCACAGCAGGTGAGAGGGGGAGGGGCCTGACGAGAAGTGGGAGGCAGAGGGAGGGCGTGGCCATTGGCTGGAGTTGTGACTCTGGAAGTCACCTGGTTCAATAGCAGACTCTGCAGAACCTTAGAAGCCACCTTCTGCCATTGAGATGTGGGGCTTGTCTGAGAAGGCAGCACAATTGAGTGCCTTCTGTAGCAGCCATTGTACGAAATGACTTACAATATTTTTAAACAAATGAATTCAATTCAGGACCAGATGAAGCCATCTGGGCCATTTCTGGTTATGTGATGTTTACTCAGCCAAGCTATACCGATTTTAAAATATGAGTGAATTGATCCTATGCAAATTCTAAAACATAACTTTAACTCAAAAATAGGATTTTAGAAAATTCTGAATGTCCCTTCTAATTCTGTACATAGTGTCAAAGTAGTTACTATTTTATGTCACCATTTCACAGAGCAGAAACGGGCAGTATTTTCCATTTTCTAAACCACTTTTTATAAGGGATGAAGTACTTCCTTCATAAAGAGGAGAATGCAGGAAAGGGTGGCATGTATCATATTGAAAGGTATGACAGGTTTTTGATCTGGGCAAACTCCAAGCTCAAATATTCACCTGCACCTTTCTACCAGGGTTGCCAAATGCCGGTGACGTCAAGACAGTGTGTGAGGCATGCCGGGGTTTCTCCTATGACACTCAAGGGGCCACAGGGCAGAAAGGTGGGGAGGTGATCCAGGGCCAGCCGCCATTTTACCAGATTCCTGAAGAACTAAGAGTCCTGAATACTGTTTCCCAGTTATTTGCTAAATCATTGGCCTTTGAAAGAAATAAAACGTATGTGACTTGGTTTCTCCACATGGCAACAGCCATCCTCTACTGCCTCATTCACGGACCCCATGGACTAAAGCGAAGTGTCTTCCCTAAGAGCAAAGAACATTACATGCCTTGGTCATACTAAACAGCAACCACCGTTTGTTGAAATGAACGAAGGCACTATCATTCGTCCTGCAAATTAACAGTAGTTGGTAAATTACCCGGGAGAGGTGCTCCGCCCCCACAGAACCAGAACCAGAACCAGAACCAGAACCAGAACCAGTCATTGGAACAAACGAGTCCTTATTCCAGAGCAAGAAGGGGTATGAGCTGTCCCAGACTCACGTGTCCAAAAAAATCGCAACATATTCAACTTCCAAAAAACACACAGAACCTTCCCTGGTGCGTGTCTACAAAGAAAAACGCCGGTTGCTTTGGAGATGGAAAGTAGAGAGGAGAGGAAATTTTCCTCGGGGCCAGATGGGTGAGACTCAGCGCTCAGGAGCCCCTGTGACCAGCCACCGTAACAGCCTCGGGGAGATGCTCAGAGGTGAGCGGCCCAGCTTCCCCCAGGCGGGCGGGGGAGGGGAGGCTGCGGGAAAGCTGGGGAGTCATGTGGTCCAGCTGGAACACGGGAAAATGGCCTGTAATTATCTTCCAAGCAGCGCGCAACGCTGTGAGAGGAAGAACTAATGACGGTGCACTCAGCCTGTGAGAGCCTTTCCTCAGGGAGCTCCAGGCTACAGAAGTGCTGCTCACCGAGTTCTTTCCTCCTCTCCCCCGGCCGCCGCCGGCGCGGGAGCCCTGCACGGAGGGGGTTAACGCCACGAGGATGTTTTTAAATAATTCCTGCGACCAAAGCCGGAGACAGAAGCCTGGCCATAATTCTCCCTGACTCCCAGCATCCTGTATTGATTGATTAATTATTCCACCAATGAACTAACAGGTATTGACCTTATCTGGTTGAGTAGCATTTAGCCAAAAGTCAGTAATCTACATCGATCACTTAATGGAACATCAAAGCTCGGCCTTCTGACAGGTTTATGTCATTCAGCAAAAACCTGTCTATGTTCTGCTGATACCTTGACCTTTTGTATCAAGCAGTCTTGACAGGAAACAAGAAGCAATGACAAAATTAAATCTTGGAAATAGTGCTTTGTTATGCAAAAGGGAGTTCTCCTGGGACGATTGCAGAGGATTCTGCCAGGCCCACCGAGGGCTTCTCGCTGGTCCGGGGTGCTGGCCGCACAGGGCCTCCCGCGGAAACAGAAAACCACCCGCACGTGAGGCCTGGGAGAAGCTACGCCAGCAGAGCTCCACAGCGGGCATCGAACAGCCGGCTTCTCCGGGAGAGGTCCCTTAGATAGGACGTGGGCCAATGATTCTGAATGGGAGAACTCTGTGCTGTCTGTCCTTGTCCATTCTGAGTACCAGAACCCTGACTCCAATATGCAGACAGATCTACTGATCCAACCAAATGCCTCTGATTCTACCCCGAAGACCAGAAGAGTTTGTCACGGAAACAACAGAGGGATCAGGTGAAAATATCGGAGTCACCTTTGCAATGATAATGATATCCTTTGAGGTCAGATGTGTGTACAGTGAATAGGAAAAATGCCCGGTAGATTCTTCCTGTGGTCTGTCTCCTCCTCACGAAGGAATGGGTGACGGGACCCGTCACAAGCAGGGCTCGGGGACCGGCCTCTAGAATAGTCCCTGTTGACTCCTCTTCTATGGTTCTAAGGATGCTTTGGTCCCACGAGGCCTGGCTGCAGAAGGATGCCCACCTCTCCCTCAGAACTCCTGAGTTTTGGCGGTGGCTCATGCACTTGGCTCGGGTACCTCAGCTTGCCTTCCTGAGGTTCTGCTGCCTTCCCACGGGGTGAGATGACGGCTCTCCCCAGGCAAGGCTTTGCCCCCTGCAGTGCCCCCTGCACCTCTGCCTCTGAGGCTGCCTTTCCCGGGAAGACCCTCCTCTGAACACGCCACGGAGCCAAGTGGCGGCTGCTTGGCCTTGGAGCCCTTTGTGTGAAGCAGCTTCTCCTGCCTGGAGTCTCACTGAGCCCGCCTCTCCCCGCCGCCCAGCCCCGTTCTCAGCGGTCCTGGGCAGTGCCCGGTGTGCCTGGGGCTCTGCTTTTGAAGACAAGCCGTGAGCTGGGTCCCCAGACAGTGCAGAAAGCTTGCCCGTTCCGTGACAGCCTAAACGCCAGGTCTGCACCCGGGACTTCCTGTTCATTCATTAAAACTCAAATCCCCTTCTGCCAATAATGCTGTTCAATAATGGTTGAATATTTTCCACAACTAATGGAAACATCACTGTCTATAATAAAAATAGTAAGCAGATTTCAGCCTGGGTTTTCATGCCTCCATTGTTATTTCCTTGGTGCTAAGTCGTATTTGATCAGTTCCCTTGTCAGCAAAATATGGAGGTTGGCCTAAGAGAAATGTTAAGGACTATTCCATCACTCATGTTCTATCATGCTCTGTGACTGTTAATCGGTAACATATTGCACAATATGTTGGTAGAAAAGTTCACCAGAAAAAAGAAAAATACCCAGCCGGTGTGGCTCAGTGGTTGAGCATTGACCTATGAACCAAGAGGTTATGATTTGATGCCCGGTCAGGGCACTTGCTTGTGTTGCAGGCTTGATCCGGGGGCGGAGGGGGGGGTGCAAGGGGGGGCGGTGCAGAAGGCAGCTGATCGATGTTTCTCTCTCATCAATGATGTTACTTTTTCTTTCTCCCTTCCTCTCTGAAATCAATTAAAAAAATATTTAAATAATAATAATAATAATAATAATAATAATATGCTGGAGTAAAATGAAATCAGCAGAGGCATGAAGTAGGACAGACACTCCACACTAGCCTCAGATGGCCACACAGAGTATCGGATGGATTGCCTCAAGGTCAATGTGTTCTGAGCTCAAAGCTGGTTTCCGGGAGAACCTTCCCCAACAGGAACAGCTCACACGCTGTCACAGCCATGAGGGAAACAAAACCCGAACACTCCGTCACCCGGCACCTGAGGAAGGACAGAGCCTGGGTTTCCCCCCCCGGGCCTTCCGTGCGCCTCGGCTCGGGGACCGTGACCAGGGTCAGAGAATGAGCGAAACCTTTCATGGGCAGTTTTCACATTTGATTGCTCTTCCCTTGGAATTCAAAGTGATTAAAGCAAGGTAGCCAGGGGAAAAATGGGCAACGATTTTTTTGTTATGATTTTGAAGTGTGTATAGTTTGGTCTGAAATTAGTTCTTATTTTTGGCCAAGGTATAGATATTAATAATGACTGTTGAGGGACATGTTAGTCACTTGTTTGGATTTTGTGTCCATTCTGTATAAACCAGAGAATTTTGTCTCCATATATATTTTGCTCCACAGTATAAACAAGTCCATTGAATTTACATTAATGCTTATTTATCTTCATAATATGCATAGAGACCCTGCATGCGAAGTAGAAGGTACATATTCCTCCTGGAGAAATAAAGATGAGATTTATGTTCCGTAAACACTAACCCTTGAATTTCATCATTTGTAGAAGAAGAGTATGTATCTTCCTGGAAAAACAAGTTAGCAGAATAAGTAGCCATAGAATTGGGCAGACCTTCTGCCAAGCAGCTTGGAAAACGAGTGCATAAAGCACTAGTGAGTAAAACTAAACTAAGTAAACTCATTCTAGTGGAGAAATTTCTAGAAGTCAAGTTATTGAAGAGCATGGGGACCCAGGCATCTAAATTCATGAAGTCCAGGCTCCCGTCCTCCAAAGTGTCTGCACCATCTGCATCCCCACAGCAATGACTGAGAGTTCCCGTTGCTCCCCCGGCCCGTCAGCCCTCGGTGGCACCAGTGTTGAGGGTTCTCACAGTCTAACAGTGTGTAGTGGTGCCTGGCATTTTAACTTGCAATTCTCTGATACCACATGACATAGGCTCTTTCCCTAGGCTGACTTGCCATCTCTGTATCTTCTTTAATGAGGCACAAAAGTGACTTTTCTCATCGTGAATTCGTCCTTTGGAAGCTATTGGTTCCCTGCGTCACGCAGATCTTTAAAATGTTGGCATATTTCCTTTTACCATCTGAAAAATTCACGTCTGTTAACATCCCTCCCAGTCTTCTCAGACAAATGTCAAGCTGGTCATGGCAAATGCAAGGCTCTCAAAATCCCCGCTTCCTCTTCAATGCTCACATTTTATTCTTGGAAACTTATACTGTCCATTGTTTACCATTGACAGGATTTTTCCATCTACTTTCCAGGAAATAGGTATCAAAACCCCAATGTGAATAACCATAGTTTGTCATTTTTTAAAATTTAAAAAATATTAATTTTTAGAGAGAGGAAGAGAGGTGGGGGAGAGAGAGAGAAAGAGAGAGATTAATTGGTTGCCTAGCACATATTTCTCTGACTAGGGACCAACCTGGGTATGTGCCCTGACCAGGAATCAAACCTGCAACCTTTTGGTGTACGGGACAACACTCCACCCACTGAGCCACCGACCAGGGCTCATTTGCTGTTTAAAGTAGAACTAGGGCCTGGTGAAGCCGTCTTGTGCACAACTGTGCTCACACACATCGCGAGGTTCTGTGCACACGTTCCATCTCAGCAGGAGAACATGCAAAGGGCAGTTGACGGTCCAGATTCAATAGCATTAATGCTTATGCCACATCGCTGGCAAGTTACAATGGCTTTTAACTTTCCCCGTGCGGGGATGGCAGAGAGAAACACAGGGTGATGAAATGTTCATGCAAACACTCCGTTCCTGTGCTGAGGGCGGTCGGGTTTACCCACCCTCGACTGTGCACAGCGACAGGCTGGCCATGGCTCAGAACTATGACGTAAGTAGCTTGGAGCTTTACACCCTGTAGAAGCCTCTCCAGGATTCCTCCGATTTAAGAACCAGCCTGAGAACCGCTGCTCCTCTGTGCTTTCTCCTACTGGCTACGGAGGGCGTGAGGAGCTGCGGAAGTGTGTACCCCCTCATTATAGACAAAGGTACACACACACACACACACACACACACACACACACACACACAAGCTTTACATACGGTCTTCCAGGTCTGTGGACCGTCATGAAGCCTCCCGCAGACACCTGGGCATAGTCAGCCCGCCTGAGAGCCATGGGCCTCACTGGCTGATCAGGTGGAATTTTCTGCCATAAAATGAAGAGGAGCTTTACAGTGCAGAGCCTACTTTAAAACATAAGATTCTAGTGTGGAAATATGTGGGTTTATTAGCAGTAAAAACTACACAACCTCATATATAACTAAGATAAAAATCATTTAACTCATAAAGATACAACCAAGGTTTAGAATTTTAGAATTCCTCAGAATTCTTATTTCTGTCCCTTTCATTTCTTCCCAGTTGGGAAAACTGGAATAATGGTGTATAAAGATGGTTCTAATGTGGGTGTGCGGGACCTGATCTGGACGGGTGGGCGCTCCTTTCCTGGTGAGCTCAGTGTGGCGTTGGTGTCACACTCGATGGCGGGGAGGATGCATGTGGGTTTGTACAGTCTATGTCGCTGCAGGAGCCCTGGGGCATATCCCAGGCGATACCAGCCCAGAGTCAGCCTCCAACGTGCCCTCGGGTTGGGGTGGCGCCAGGCTGGTGCGGGAGCCCCGGGCCCACTGAACCCCCAGACCATTATCGGGGCCCGCAGTCCCACAACACCACCAGCGTGGCCTGGTTTACTCCCACAGAGAGACCGCTCACACCTCAGAGGAGCGTTTTCCCAGGAAGGAAAGGAGCTTTTTAGCGCCTCGTTACGCATGCACTGGGTTCCCATTCAGGAAGTTCCTTCCGTGGCTAACAAACCACGCAGAGCAGGCATCGCCGGCAGCCGCTCTGCCAGTGGAGTGCATGGAGGTGCCCTCCTCCTAATGGCGCCTTCTGACTCTCCTCTCCCCGGGTTCAGTGGCCAGTGTCAATTACTGCTGGTTGCCATAGAAATGCAACAACTAATGGTTTTTAAATCTTCATTCATGGGCTAGTGTTACAAATAATGTAGACTTTGGAAGGACTGCTTGCCGAAGACATAATGCTAGCAACAGATGACAAAAAGTTAACCCTTCAAATGATGTTCAGAGTTTGTCGTGTACTTTTCATGTCTAATAAACCCACATATTTCAGACCAGGGACCTGGGGTTCAAACACAGGGAGACTGCGCCACCTCGCCGGACGGGGTGCTGGGTGGAGAGGGTGCGGGGGACCCAGCTGCCAGCAGCCCCGCACCGGCCTGGGCAGGCCTACGGCTACCGCATGCCGGGAGCTCATTGCTCTTCTCGGTGTAACGGAAAACCCCGGCTCTCCCTTTAAATAAAACGGGACATTTAGGAAAATTTTTGTTTTTACACACCAATCTGCCTCCAAAACGTAGGCAGAAACACTAGCCAGGCCGCACTAATACCGCTAATGGCTTTAAAAGGCATGCGAGCTCTAAGTATGCGTGAGAAGTAATTGCTTCTTGAGCTATTTCAGAACTTTCTGTGTTTCTAACATAAATCTAACGGGGGGGCTCTTTCCCTGCTCACGTTCCTTCTGCGTGCTATGGTCATACGTGCATAATGCATTGGCGACCCACTTACCGTGCTGATTAATTACCCTGCCGATTACATACCACCCGTGAGAGCCCCGCAAGCCAGGGACCCTCTCTCCAGCTCTAGGCCCTGTGGCCAGCCGCCAAGTTCTCACTGGTTTGGGTAGCCTTCCTCCCGGGCTGCGATGACGCCCACAGCGGGGATTTTCACAGCATCCCTCCCCCCAACACCAAAGGGGCGGAACAGGAGAGCACCCGCTTGGTGTCCAACAGGCCAGGGGAGCGTGGGCCAGGTGGCGCCTGGGGGCGGGGAGACCAGGGTTAACTGACAACCAGCAGTCATGGACACTGGCAGGAAGGCAGTGGGGCGCTGGCTCCCCGAGAGCATTAGGGCTCTCTGAGCCCCATCACATTTCCACTGGGGTTCACCATGAAGCTCTGTTCCTCCTCCTGTTGGAACCCAATCTGCTGGGGCCCTCGGGCAGGGGCGCCTCGGGCGCCAGGGGGCAGACTCTGCAGGCATCTGGGTGCCGGACCTGTGGCACTGAGGTTGATCCAAACCTCGCCCACCCTGCCAGCAGACGACGCCTCTCCCCGTGGTTTGGTCTGGGCAGGGCCTTTGCGTGGGGTGCCGGGCCTCTGTGGGGGGCCTCGCCCGCCGTGGTTGAGGTCAGGAGTCTGCCAGCTCCCTGTTATGGAGCGTTTCAAAGGCAAGTCAGGAACACGCAGCAGGCCCCGAGGACATATTTCCTTTCAGTGCCGCCAAGCTGCAGGCGTCACACACAATGGGAGCGGCACAATGGGACGAAGTGAAAGGCCTTCGGATGAGATCTTTGTCGCGCCACTGCATGTATTTCATAACCCCGGCCCCGGCTCTCCATTGACATCAGCGAGGCCCCGGTTAATGAGAAGAGACACGAAGCAGATTGCATCCCGCAGACGCCGGGCAGGAGCGGAAAGTGGGTCGGCGATGCGGGCCTCTGAATAGCAGAGGGGCAGACGGACTGAGTGTTCCTGTCCTCCCTTCCAGCCATCCGCCCGGAGCAGCACAGAAAGTGCTTTCTTTCTCCTCTAGGTGCTCCCCCCACCGCTGCCCCCACCCCCGGCCCCACTGCCCCCCACTCCGCCGTGAAGGCCAGTCAACAAGGATCAAAAACATTTCCTTTTAAATGCACCCTGGCAAGCCAATAAAGATGCAACACGCAGATTATGTGCAAATCAATGGCGGAGCCGGGTCAGCAGGCCTCGAGGAATAAAATTGCTCACAGCCGGGGGGTGTCTGTCCATAAGGAGCTGTGGGCTCAGCACAGAGCCTGCTCAGCACACAGCGGCTTCCTTAAGCAACGAGGCCCGGCGGTAGCTATCGGCTGTGCCCTCCCCAGATGGGCCGAGGCAGCTTAGCCGGCTCTCCGGAGGGCCTGCCGGGACACAGCTAATATCCGGGAAGCAGACCGAAAACTGTCACACTAATGTCTAGTCATCCTCACATAGACCGGGGGCAGGATTGATTTAAAAGAGTCGATTCCTCTGCGTGATCACTTATAAAACCGAAAGCAACAAATGAACACACAGGAAAAGCAGAAACTCACAGACTCAGACAGCAGTGGGGTGGCCACCAGAGGGAAGGGGGTTGGGAAGAAGTAAAAGGGTCAGATCCGTGGGGGGACAGCAGTAGGTTTGACTTTGGGCACTCAGCATACATGTAATAAACAGGTGATGTATCAGAATTACACACTTGGAACCTATGTCCTTTATTAACCAATCTTACTCCAATAAATTCAACTAAAAAAGAGAATTCTGCCAAAACCGGTTTGGTTCAGTGGACAGAGCATCAGCCTGCAGACTGAAAGGTCCCGGGTTCGATTCCAGTCAAGGGCATGTACCTTGCTTGCGGGCACATCCCCAGTGGGGGGTGTGCAGGAGGCAGCTCATCTATGTTTCTCTCTCATTGATGTTTCTAACTCTCTATCTCTCTCCTTTCCTCTCTGTAAAAAAAATCAATAAAATATTTTTTTTAAAGAGAATTTTGAAAAATAAATACAAAGAAGATTCTTAGATGTCCGCTTGCCTGCAATTACCCATCAGGCATCGCTGTGTTTCCATTGCTGCACCTTGCACAGAGCTGAGGGGCCAGGAGATAGTTTTCTGGTGGAAAGACAAAGGGGTGGGACGCGCCTTGTGTGTTCTGTGTCCACCATGCGCGCTCATTCTTTGAGAATACTGAACAGCGACAGCAGCTCCGAGGGCCTCTCCTGCCTGGCGCTCAGTTTTGTTCTTTTCACGTTCACTGCCATGGCCAGGGGAAAGGACCACACTGCGCCCCGGATGCGCAGGGGGGACGGGCAGAGAAAGGGTCGGCCCGGCCCCCAGGAGCCGAGTCACAGCATCGGTTCCCAATGCCCAGGCTGGTTCCCGAGCTCCCCCAGCCGGCCTGGGGCTGCGGACCACCGTCCTCCCTCCCAGGGCGCCAGGTCTTCCTCAGGCACATCCTCTCAGCTCTGTTTTCATCCTCAGGTCTGGGAGTGCGAGTCAGCGGAGGCAACAGCCATCCCAGGCCTTTCACGTTTAATCAGGAGAACGGTCATGGCTCTCAGACCCCGTGGAGCACTGCGTGTGCTCTGAAGAGACTTGGCCACAGTTGCCTACCACGGGCTATTTTCCTTCTTGCATATTAAAGAGATTTTATTAATGGGAGCTGCCTTATTTAATCCATTACCTGCTAATAGCCTCCTTTCTGATTAACCCAGAGGGCTACCGTAATCGCTGATAATCAGCTGCTATTAGAAAACTCTCTGCTCGGAGAGCACTCCGGTTCCCTCCAGTCCTCCGGCCGCTGCGCTCCTGTCCGTGCTCCCCGGCCCGCTGCTCTCTGTGACCCGGGGGGCATATGGCGCTGTCATCCTCTGCGAGGAGAGAACCAATTTGTCCCAAATGGAGGGAGCTTATCAGATGCAGACGGATCTCTCGGCCGCACCTGTGAGATAATGTGGGCCCGGCCGGAATCAGCAGCACACAGCCTCCCTCTCCTGCGGATGACGGATGGCTGCACTCCCTCGAGCAGACCTTTCCTTATCTGATTGTTTCAAAAATGATAAATATATCTCCATAAATCTGAGAGCGAGCCAGGAGTGCCCATCTACCTAATTGAATCAGAGCTTATACGATTCCGAGAGATAAGGACACATTAAACAAATGAGGGATCTGCACGGCGGACGCGGACGGAGCGCCTCGGAAGAGAACGGGGAACATCGGTGCCCAGAGCAGACCCAGGACCCACCCCGAAACCCAAGTAGCGGCTCTGCATTGGGGGACAGAGCTTCCCCGGAGCCCCCGGTTCACATCGGGGCCAGTGTGTACGATTTCCTCCCACGCTCGCTTGTCGCTCAGAAAGAAGCCGGTCGCTGAGCTGTCCCTTCTGCTCGGGCCTGCGCGTTTCCGCTCCCGCCGCCAATGTCCGGGCGCTGGTCCTCTTGTCAGGGGGGACACCGCCAGCCCCCTGAGTGTCTCCGGTCCTCCCTCGCCGCCAGCTCTGCCTCAGGGGGGCCCCTCTCCTCCCCCCGCCGCCCCCCCCCCCCCCGCCCACCACCCACCCCCAGTCCGCCTCTGCCCCTGGCAGCCTGTGTTTGGTCCTGTCGGTCATCATTTCTGAGTTTCCACTTTTTAGTCAATTCGCTCAAAGTCAGACGCCGGCTCCTTCCCGGCCGTCTCTGCCCGAGCGTTCGCTTGGGATTCTGCTCCGGCCGTCACTCCCTACAGGAGCCCCCGGGACCCGGGCACTTAGGAGGCTCCTCTCTCTGGACAAGCAAGGAGGGTCCGGCTGGCTTCCACGGACAGTGACGCAAACGCCACTGAGTGCCGGGGCCTGCAGCAGCCTCTCCAGACAGAGAAGCAGGCGCTGTCCTGGCATCAGCGTGGGCGCCATCGCCTTGTCCTCTCTCTGGAGGCCTTCCAGAGCAGAAGTCCCTCCGCGACAGCTCAAGTTCACCACGGGGCACGGGACTCCCTTCAGCTGATAGGCGTGTCCCCGGCACCTTTCCCGTCCCAGGAGTAACGGGGTGCAGAGAAGAAAGGAGGAGACGAGGAAAGGTAGGTCTGAGTCAGCTCAGGTCTGGGGACGTCCTAGAAGCCGGAGTGACCACAGAGCAGCCAGAGAAGGTTCTAGAGAATGAGGAGATCACAACCCTTCTTCCCACATGCTGAGAGCAGAACCCAGGCTCCTCCCGAACATCCATGAGGCCATGAGGCCCCCGTGATCTGGGCCTCACCCACATCTCCGACATGCAAGCTCCCGGGCCAGACGGAGGCCCGGAATCCCCCCAAGGGGGGGGGGGCCTCTGTGAGCGCGGATGCTGGGCCGTGGGTGCCTCCACCGTACAGCCCAGCACAGAGAGGAGGCTTGCCCGATGGCAGGGTGGTAGCTGCTGGGCGGGACTGGGCATCGGAAGGAAAACCCTGGGAGCGGAGATAAGTGGATCCACAGGGTCTGGAGCTACAGCCCGTACACTGCCCCTGCCCCGGGGGGCGCCGGCTGTCAGCCATGGGCACAGGACTGTGTGTGCGTTAAAGGGAACCCACAGACGCTCGTGCTGATGGGATATTTGGGTTAATCAGTTCACACCAGAGTCCGGCTGCTCTGAGGGACCAGGAGCCCCCAGCACCGAGGCGCACCTTCGAGGCCTGGGCAGCCAGCTGAGTGCGGCGGCCACTTCAGACAGGACATGGCTCCCTGCTTGCCACAGGCCCCACCGCCCCTCTTGTGTCTCTGGGGCTGGAATGCAGGGCTGTGTCTGTGCTGTTCCCCAACACTGGGCTTCTTTCGGGCATTTACACACCAATCAGGCCCCTGGAGACCTGCAAATGGGAGTCGCCAGTCCGGTGTAACATAGTCCCAGACTCTCCCTACACGGAGGGGGTCCGCACTGGCACTGTCTGGGGAAGGATGGGTCCTCTGGGACCTGCCCCTCTACACGGAGGGTGGGCCTCCACTGTGAGTCTCTGCTCACAGCCCCGCCACGGCACGGTGGGCTGGCAGTCGGCACTCAGCCCCTGCATGGCCGCTCCCCAGAGCTCCTGTGCCAACAAAGTCCGGACCACAAAGACCTCCAGCTGCGGTAATGGCCGTGAGGGCCGGGGGCCAACAGGAGCCAAGCCCTTCCTTCCTCACATCGCCTTTTAGCTGAGTCTCTCCCTAACTTTTGTTCAAGAACGCCGCGAACACGGAAAGACCTCTGAAGCACCCGGAAATAGAGCAGCAGGAACACAAGTGGGCAAAGTAGGCTTACATTGTGCATATACAGAAGTTTATGTTTACATTACTATTAATCACAGTATTGTTTATTGGTATTTTTTTAATATATTTTATTCATTTTTTACAGAGAGGAAGAGAGAGGTATAGAGAGTTAGAAACATCAATGAGAGAGTCATCAATCAGCTGCCTTTTGCACACCCCCTATTGGGGATGTGCCCGCAACCAAGGTACATGTCCTTGTCTGGAACCTTTCAGTCTGCAGGCTGACGCTCTATCCACTGAGCCAAACCGGTTTTGGCTATTGGTATTATTTGTCTTATCATTATTGTTACTAGAGGTTGATGTATGAAGATTCATGCAAGAATGTGCCTTCCGCCAAGACCGGTGTGGCTTAGTGGATAGAACATTGGCCTGCGGACTGAAAAGTCCTGGGTTCGATTCTGGTCAAGGGCATGTACAATGGTTGCAGGCACATCTCCAGTGGGGGTGTGCAGGAGGCAGCTAGTCGATGATTCTCCCTCATTGATGTTTCTAGCTCTCTGTCCCTCTCCCTTCCTCTCTGTGAAAAATCAATAAAAATATATTAAAAAAAAAAAAAAAAAGGAATGGGCCTGCCTTCCTCTGGCTGCTGGCACCGCCTTCGGAGCCATCTTTCTGCCTTCCCACGCTGCCCAAAGGCCCTGAGCGGCTGGGGTGGTACAAAACGCCATGGCGATGACACAGCATCCTACCCCCAGCTGCTGGGTGCCTACGTATGCAAATTAACCCACCATCCTTATTGGGTTATTTTGCATACTCACCCCTGATTGGCTGGTGGCGTCACAAAGGTACTGTCAGTTTGCATCTTACTTTTTTATTAGTGTAGATTATTGTGTTGTCAGTGTTTATGATTTATCTCTTAGGTAATGATGCTGGCAGTTTAACCACTTTGCCGCCCCTCATCCTTACGGTGTCTTCATGTGAAACTGGCTATCATCCACACTGAGGAAGGCCAAGCCCAGGCTTTTTGGGCAGATAAGCTGGAGCGCATTTCAGGCTTTTGCAAACTTTGAAAAATCAGACAGGATTGATCTGTTTGCAATACAATACCTCAAGCTGACTAAGAATTTCATAGACAGAAAACAAACCAAATCAATGTTTAGCTGTTCCTTAGCTACATCTTGCTAGTAGCAGGCTTTTCATACATTTGTCAGCTCCCTGGGTTGCTTTTGAGGTCTTCCCGTGCAGAGCAGAGGAAAGGTAAAGGCAAAATCCCAGAATCACACTCGGGGACGCCCACTCCCATCCCCGCAGGAGAGAAACCGGGCCTGGGGGTATGGGATGCTGGGATAACCGGATGCAAGAACATCAGCTTTTTTCAAACTGACCGGTTATCAAAGGAATGACGCTTCCCTGCTCTGTGGGGACATTAGCAGGTGCTCAGAATGGCGAACACGTCGTAGAAGTTAGAAGTTTACAGGGCAGTAGCAATAGTGGAGCCACAGAACCTCGCGCAGACAGGTGGTACAGTGCAGTAGGCAGTTGTGTGAGTGTGCCATCTCAATGATCTGTGCAGTGTGCTCTTCAACCGATGGAGAGGATGTTCGTTTATACCCGACAGCGGCCCAGGTCACGAACCGGACAGGCCTCAAACCACTGTGCTGGGCCTGACTTCATCAAGACACCCTTAACCTTTGCGGGGAGAGCTGCAGGATCCATCACCATCTGGAGTTTCCATGGCGATCGGCCCTTCCCTCGAGACTCAGACTCCTGAGCGAGCCTGTCTTCTCTCCCGTCGATTCTAAATGAGCTGTGCTGCTCACGGGTTTAGAGGGGATGTCTGCTCGCCATTGCAGTCAGAAGTTTCATCTCGGTCTCCAAACTCCCGACTCAAATGCCAATGGTGAACAGTAGCTTCCCATTGGTTAAGCTCTCATTGGGTAAACTGTCATCATTCTGTGTGTCAGACTCCAAACACAAAGCAGGATTTATTTATTTTAAAACTCTAGTCAACGGTGTGTGTACAGAAGTGCTCAGGGGTGACGGATAGGAACATCAAAAAATAAGATGGATTGATGGATGGCTAGCGGAAGGGTGGATATATATGTAATAACGCAAATACAGCAAGATATTGATCTCAGAATATAGGGAGTGGATATATGGATGGACGATGGACAATTCTTTCAACTTTTTGTATTTTATTACCATAATAAAATCTGAAAGAAAAATTTCACTTGAGGTAATATGTTAAATTATTAATATCTAATAATCAAAACAATATGGGCACTGACCCATCAGAGCAAATGTTGGCAGCTTAAACCAGCAGGAACACGCCAGTTATCTACACTGAATCACCCCTTTATTCGCTCCGAAACCAGGAACTCTCAGGGATGCAAGAGGTATCATTACAAGGTGCCTGGCCCTGACCGCTGAGGGCCAACACTGCTAGGGCGTATCAAGCGTGACATACAAACATGGCCAAAAATAAAACTGACCCCCATGAGTGTCCTAGACAGAGAAATGGAAGGAGTAGTATATATACAGGGTGTCCCTCAAAAATGTATACATACTTTAACTGCTGATGGCTCAACTGGTGCTTCTTTCTTTCAGACTGAAGGCACTGGGATTCATAACTGTTCACAGTGTGTGTGCATCTTTGGGACGCCCTGTACAGACAGGCCTACAAGCAGATGTCCATTTCAGGAATCGCTCACTGGTGACGGGGGCCAGGCAGTCCCCCTGCCTGCTGTCTGCAGGCTGGGGAGCCCGGCCAGCCAGCGTGGGGTCCGGTCTAGGGCAAAGGCCTGAAAACTGAGGGGCCCCCGGTGCTGAGTCTGCTCTGAGCCCGGAAGCCGAGAGCCTAGAGCACTCATGTCCGAGGTCAGGAGAAGACGGTGCCAGCTCCCACTGAGCGAGCAGGCTCCCCTCCCCACCGGGCCCCTCGGGCCCAGCCGACTGGATGACCCCACATAGGGGAGGGCCTCCCTGACTGGGTCCCCCGGCTCAGATGCTCATGTCTTCCAGAGGCATCCCGCCAGACCCGCCGGAAGTCCTGTTTCACCAGCTGCTGGGCACCCCTTCCGCCAGGCCAGTGGCCACACCCGGTTTGCTGTCACAGTGAGAAGACACCATCCTCCCCGTCAGTCTTTCCTCCCGAGCGCCCCGTTATTGGGAGGGGAAGAGAAACAGCTCCGGTCAGAGCTTTAGCTTCCCCGTGATCGGATCACTCCAACGGCTCCTTGAAGTAAGGAACCTGAAAGATCCCCGTCTGAGCGGAGCGGAAACATGAACGGCGCAGAGAGAAGGGAAAGGAGTCCTCACGGCGAAGGCAGGGGGTTTGTACCGAGTCCAGCCGCTTGCGCCCCGGCCCCCTCCCTCAGAGAGGCGTGCCGTCCACCGGGGAGGCCGGGTTCCAGTCTCTCTCTCCCGGCCCGTTCCTGGCATCCCAGCCGAGGAGCCGGGCCCCAGGGAGAAAAACGGGGCCATTACCCAGTGCGCACCGAGGTGCCATTCGCTCTCGTTTACTATAATCGGGATTTAAAAGGACGCTCATGAGCCAGTTAGGCCTTTCAGTTAGCTGAGCAGGACGAGTGGCTTTGCATACGATCCCCCCTTAAATCAGTTAGCGCCCGCGGCACCATGAGAAGCAGATGCACATACAGACGCCCATAGACGTGTTTGTTTAACTGCGAGGACTGAACAATCAGCCTCTCAGGAAGGCAATGCCCATCATGCCACTGGCCCACAGGGGCAGGGGGCCCGCTGGCGTCCCATGTGCCAGCCCTGGCGATGCCTCCGGCTTGTGCCCGGCGAGGCAACAGGGAATGGGACCTGCCCCACCTCCCGCCTCCTGGTCACCGTCTCTGGTTACAGTGTTCACCAGCTCTGGGCACAGAGAGAAGCTGCCCACGGCCACGTCTGAGACAAGACCACCGACCACAGCGCAATGGGGGAGGGGCAGCTGCATGCAGGGGGCTCAGGGCATCATCCCTTCCTGGGGGCGAGTATCCAATAAAAAGGCACTCACGTCTCCCCCACACGCCCGGGCACTTCAGGACCACAGCCCGGGGTCCCTTTTTGGCTCACGAACAAAGGACCTTCTGTGGACAGAACACCGGAGGGAAGGGACTATTGTGCACACCAAGCAGCCAGCGGACCCCCTGCTCAGAGCCATGGGGGACCCAGCCACCCTCCACCCCCAGAACCCAGGGCTCCCGTTATGGACCCCGTGTGCAGAGGACATCACGGGGCATGAGAATGCCCACTGGACTGCATCGCAGCTGCCATCGCTTTGGTCACACACGTCAAATTGTCTGTTTAACTAACAATGGCAGCCCGTTAGCCCTGGCCAGTGTGGCTCAGTAAGTTGGCATCGTCCCCATGCACTAAAATGCTGCCTGTTCAGTTCCTCGTCAGGGCATATGCCTGGGTTGCGAGCTCGGTCTCCAGTAGGGGGCGTGCATGGGGCAGCCTGTAGAGGTGTTGCTCTCACAGGTCTTCTCACATCAGTGTTTCCTCTCTCTCCCCCTCGCCCTTCCTCTCTCTCTAAAAATCAATAAAAATATTTTTAGAAAATAATGAATAGAATAAGTTAAATCTTCTATGTATGTCAGCCAGTCCACACAGTGATCTGAATAAGGGGGGCCACGGTTGTCCTGTGACAGGCGGGGGACTGAGCAGTGCTGCGGTCCGGTCATCTCTCCGGGATCACACACAGATGCTCGCCCGGGTCCGCTCCCAGAGCCTCAGCCGAGAAGGATGTGCTCATAGCACCTGCAGCGGCCCGGCCTCCTGCCCGCTCCTCCCTCCGCATCCCCAGCGACTGACAGAGCAGCTGCTCAGAAGACGGCGAACACAGGTCACATGACTAGTCCCACATCTCGTCCGACCCACTCCCCGGGTCCTTCTGTCTTCGGGTGACAGACAAACACTCATTCTTAGAAGAAGCAGGTTAAGAAGCCGGTAAGCAGAGTCTGGTCACGTGCCTGGAACGCTGCTTGAACTGGAGGAGGCGTGCTGGGTACCTGTCCTCACCAAGCTCTCGGAGGCCAGGCGGGCACACTCGTTTGGCAAACTCTCCTGATTCAGTATGTTCTAGTAGATCGGAAAACCCAACCAAAGCCGGTGATTTCTGATGCGGAGCGGGCGGTGCTGTCTCTGTGGGCAGCGAGAGGGAAGCTGGCATCGCACTGTCAAACCGGGTCTCGGGCGCCCAGGAGCTGCCGCGGCCAGGCCTGTCCATCGCCCTCTCAGCGCCTTCCCACTGAGCACTGGGCTCAGACGGCCCGAGGAGTTCCTGGCTCGGGAGCGGAGGGCTCAGCCGGCTGCGTCAGAGTGGCTGACACGGAAGTCATGGACTCAAACAGCACGTGACATTGACTGCAAAGGTGCATCAGCTCACAGATGGAACAGACAGAGACAGGATGTGCCCAGTATGGGCGGCGGAGGGCAGTGACTGCCATGGAGGCTGGTGACCGAGGCGGAAGGGGGGGCCGGGTCTGCGGATTCCAGAGAGTCAGTGAGGTGTTCGGAACAGGAGGAAAGCTACCAAAGCAGAGCTTTTCTTTTCTCCATAGCACAGGGGATGGCAGCCGAGAGCCCCTTCGTTTCCTCTCTGCTTGGAGGAAAGCCCTTACCGTTAATGTTGTCCAGGAATAACCTTCACTATAAACCCTGCATCGTTCCACCACAGTCCAGTGTACACCCACAGCCTTCCACTGGAGGCAGAGATGAGTGACATCCGCTTCCCAGCATTGTCATGTATCATGTATGCAGGAAACATGTTTCACTGGCACACGTTTCCCCCGAACCCAAGGGGCTCCTGCCCACGCAGAGGAATCCACCGCGGACATGGCACCGATTTAAAGAATGCAGTAACAAGCTCTAGTGGTTTGGCTCAGTGGGTAGAGCGTCAGCCTGCAGACTGAAGGGTTCCAGGTTCGATTCCATCAAGGGCACTTCCCTTGGCTGCAGGCTCGTGCTTGAAACAACCAATGGATGTGTCTCTCTCACATGGATGTTTCTGTCTCTCCCCTGCCCTTTCTCTCTCTCTCTCTCTCTCGCTCAAAATAAATAGAAAAATGCCCTCGGTTGAGGAGTAACAAAAATAAATGACGCAGCAATGAACGCAGGAGTCCCAGCTCCACTCCATGTCTTTGGACAACTGTGTCCAACACACACACAGGGTTCAGGGCCCCCTGCAGAGTCCCTTCCATCTTAAGCAGCGCTCCTCCCTCACGAGTCTTTAAGCTGAGACTGTAACTGGTCGCTAGTTCCCTTTTATTTTACCCAAAAATAGAATTATTTGGAAAGGTATACTGAAGGCTTGGATTGTGTGACGGACTTTTCCAATCATGCCCATTATTTCACCAGCTGAACGAAGCACACGTTAAACTAATGTTTCTCCCTTTCAGCCTCGTTGCAGAGTGTGAAGCCTGGAGGGAAATCTGTCAGTTAGAGGACGTGCCCACAGAGACAGGATTCCAACCTGCCTCAGAATTTTTCGGAAACAAAAAAGCACAGACAATAAATTTGCCAAAATATGTAACCTTAAAAGCGGCATTAAGAACTGGTGTCCGTTGACTCCTGTTTGAGGTTTAAAAAAAAATCACTTCTCCATTGTTCTACAAGGAAGTAGCTAAAGCAAAATATTCAATTCCTTCCATGGTGCAGGCATAAAAGAAAGAAGAAAAACGGAGAAATTTAACTAGGACATATGAAGGGAAATACTCCCACCTTGTGGCCGCTGCTGGAATGACATGCTTTAGACATTTTCATCCCACACACCATCACAAAGGCCGCTCACTGCTCTTGAGGGATGCACCTGTGTGCCAGGCCCGATGTTGGCACCCAGTGTGAGCTACCTTCCTTAAAACACGGAACGTGCCACCTACATCTTGAGGAAAATTAAAGTAACTTGGTGCTCCTGAAACCCCACTTTTAATTTCACTGATGAAAACAACTGAGGGCCTCCTGGGACTCGTGGTCTTAATTAGTCGTTTATTCTAACAGAGCTCGGACCTCTTGGCTTTCGGGTTTGTATACAGATATCCCATTTCCTCCTAAATTCCATTCATCTCAGTCAGCTTGAACGGAAAACACCGACTTCAATATGAAAACCACCATACCGTATTTTTCCATGTATAAGATGCTATTTTTTTTTTTTCTAAAATCATTAAACTGAAAACTGAGCGGTTATACATGGAAATCAGCCAAGGAGGGGGCCATGATGGTTTGCAGCTGCCCACACCTTGTCAAACAGACTTCCTCCAATCACGAGTCTTACTGTTACTGACGGCAGCTGATGCTGTAATTGGAGGTGGAGGTGGAGAGTGCACAGATGCAACAGTGACCAGAGCGTTCTGAGCCCAGAAAGATGTCAAAAAATAAAAAGATAAATACAGGTAAGTGATTGTCTTCCTCTGCAAAATTCAAACTGAATGTAATCAGCTGTGCAGAAGAGCATGGAAACAGAGCTGACACATGGACCTCCTCCCGCTGAGTGGACCTCCTCCCACTGATCAGACAGGGAGAAAACAGGAAGGACAGCTCCTTAAGATGCCAGAAAGAAGAAGGCCTTCAGAGGAGAACCAGCAAAATGGGCAGACTTGGAGCAGAGGAGCAGCGCCAGAGTGGCTTATGTGTGTCAACCATGTTTATTCAATGTCAGGGAAGAATATTTGCAAGAGAAATGGACATGGTTGATTTTACAGGAAAGGCAAAATGCTGCTTCAATTTTGTGAGAAGAGAAGGGTTGGACATGAGAACATGAACAAAGTTAGCTCAGAAAATGCCACCAGTTTATGATCTCACATATACAGACAGTGACTCAGAAGTCAGCAGTGTCACAATAGAAGTTGTAGAAATGGATGTCTGGAACTGACAGTGATGAAGAAGAGAGCAGTGATGCAATGGAGGCTGAAGAAAGCCATATCATCGCCCTGGTATGTAAACATTACCTGCAGTAATTAGTAAATAAAAATGCGTTCTATTCTGTCTAAACCTTTGATTTCTTAATTTTGGGTTGGAAAAGGGGGGGGGGGGGCGTCTTATACATGAAGTCTTCTTCCCAGTGGAGACATCAACTGCACGCCAGCCCCAGGATGCTAACTGTGGGGTGTTTCTCTCTCTTCCGTGTCCAGCACAAAAAAAGAAGGGGGTTGGTTCCTGAGTGGAGGAGCTGGGGGTCTAAGAATAAAAGAAAGAGAGAGAGAGAGAGAGAGAGAGAGAGAGAGAGAGAGAGAGGAAGGAAGAAAGGAAAAGAAAGAAAGAAAGAAAGAGAGAGAGAGAAAGAAAGAAAGAAAGAAAGAAAGAAAGAAAGAAAGAAAGAAAGAAAGAAAGGTAGGAAGGAAAGAATGAAGGAAAGAAGGAAAGAAGGAAAGAAGGAAAAAGAAAGAAAGGAAGGAAGGAAGGAAGGAAGGAAGGAAGGAAGGAAAGAAAGAAAGAAAGAAAGAAAGAAAGAAAGAAAGAAAGAAAGAAAGAAAGAAAGAAAGACACAGAAATAGATTTATAAAGCTGGGAGCTGGGTGGAACTGTTGCCACCTCTGATGGAGAGGCAGGGACCCCAAGCCCACATTGGGCATTTATTTATATATCCCTAAATACCCGGAAGTACCACCAAAACTTAGGATCAAAGGAGCTTATTCACATTCTTTAGTAGGCCCAAGCATTCCTGGTGCTTGCCTGGACTTACATAGCTAAATGACACCTGGGCCGAAATGAAGGCCAAGCAGATAACACTCTCGCCTTCTTGGCAAAGCCTGTTCCCAGGGCCTGGCTCTGCCTGTCGCCCTGAGTTCAGCTGACAATAATTAGAGAAATGCCCATGTGCCTTCAGGGGCCCTCATCAGCTGACGGAGCTGGGGCAGCTGCAGGCAGCGGGCACGTAGGGTCAGGGTGGTCCTGATGAAAGGTGTGGCCACCAGGTGATACATTGGAGGATGGCCAGGTGTCCACGGAGGTGTACCCTTCCTCTTTGAAGAGATGGAAGTGCAGCCTCCAGACTCACCGCTTCCATTTCAAAGCCAGAAGCTCTGGCTTTTGGGGCTTCCTTGCTAAAGGGAAAATAGCCTCTACAGCGAACACCGAAGGGAGGGTTAGCTGACGCTTTGCTGAAAGGGAGTTGAAGATAGGAGCTGGTTGCCTAGCAGCAGAGAGAGTAAGGGAAGATGGCATGGATATTAGTAAAATGCACTTGGTCTAGCATCTCTCCTTTTTCCTGGGGCTGACCCTCTGCTTCCTCTCTGCTTTTGGTGGCCCTTCCAGAAGTAAACAGCCAAGATCCGTGCCTCTCAAATAAACACGAAGGCTGTGGGGAAATCTCACATCCCAATCCGCAGGTGCAGGGTGTGTTTTGTATCAGGAAAACCTGTAGTCTGATTCCACCTCTGAGAGTTCAGCTGGCTGGCTCTCAGGAGTGTCCCAGAATGAGATGTTTTGTTATAAAGGAGAGACGTGACTGATGGATCCAGATCTATTGATTCTCACTGCACGGACCTACACCTCCATCCTATTAAAATTATTTCTGAAACATTTATATTTTCACTCATTAGGAAACCACTGTCCTCTGGGATTCACACGTCACAAGCATAGCCTAACTGTCTCCCCTCTGGTTAGAACATGTCTTCTAGATTCAGGGCAGAGGTCCTTGGAGGGAGTGGGAGTAAATGCCAGTATGAAGAGCGGCCCGGGAAAGGAGGAGCTAGACGTCCCCGTAGACTTCCTGTCCCCAGGCGCACATTCTCCAGGGTCACCCTCACTTCCTGTGACAGCACAGTCCCTGTCCTTAGCGCCTCACGCTCTAGGGCAGTGGTCAGAAAACCCACTAGTCCACAGAGCCAAATATCAACAGGACAACGATTGACATTTCTTTGGAGAGCCACATTTTTTAAACTTAAACTTCTTCTAACGCCACTTCTTCAAAACAGACTCGCCCAGGCCTTGGTATTTTGTGGAAGAGCCACACTCCAGGGGCCAAAAAGCCTCAGTTTGCCAACCACGGCTCTAGGGAAACACTGCCACTGAGCTGGTTTCAGGATGACCCGCCAGCTCTAACAGGGCCTGCAGGTCTCTCTTTGGGCCCCAAAGTGGGACCAATAGTCCGTGAGGCCGACACTTGTTTTCCTGTCGCACTGATGCCCCCTGTGCCCTTTCTGCCTCCACCCACCCCGACCCCTCCCCAAACTCATTTGAAATAAAGCCAATACTCCTTTTAAATATACTGTTATTGATTTCAGAGAGGAAAGGAGAGAGAGATGGAAACATCAATGATGAAGAATCATTGATCCTCTGCCTCCTGCAACAGCCCTCACTGGGAATCAAGCCTGCAATCCCGGCATGTGCCCCAACCAGGAATCCAGCTGTGACCTGCTGGTTCATAGTCAACGCTCAACCACTGAGCCACACCAGCTGGACCAAGGAAGCCAATAGCCTTAATATGAGGAAGAAAATCAGCTCTCGTTTGATTGGGTTTTAGCTATTAGCTCGCACCTTCCAACCAGTCACGTTGGCTATGTCACTGCCCCCCTCTGGCTGGTGGAAGTCATTGGACAGGACTCTTTCTTCTCCTAAAACTCCTAGATTTGATTTTAACCATCGACTTCCTTCGTCAGATCCAAATAAGAAAAAAAAAAAAAAATAGATATGAAAACTCCTGAAATTTAGTTCTTACTTCTTTCTTTTCCACTCTCGATTAAAATGTCTACTCTAGTTCGCATCGACTGAACCAGGGCTTTGCTGTCATTTCAGTTTCAGATGAATTCCAGATTGTGTTCTTTAGGTTAGGAACAAAAGCCTCAATGTTAGTGAACAATATGTTACATTCCTGGAACTTTTTTAATAGGAGGCTGATCACACTAAGGTGGGGAGAAATGTTGGACACTCAAAGTTTAGAGTGCTTTGTAGGTTCTTGTCTAAAGGTGAACCAGAAAATAGGAAATGGATATTGAACATTAGACTGAGTTGATAAATATTGATCATATTCTTTCATCTTAGCCATGTGATGCTGTTCACGTAAGAAGCAGTCAAACCTGTAAAGAATTGTGAGTTTACTTGAGCCAACTGTAGACAATTGCCGGGAAGCAGAATCTCAACAGATTGGGATAGTGATCCAGAGAATAGCAGCTTTTCACCTGGTTTTACACATTACAACCAGAGGAGGAAACACAGTGGGTTACATGAACTCCAATGGTGACAGATTAGGGAGTGGGGAGAGAGCAAGGGGACGAAACCTCTGGGATTGGATAAAAGGTAAAATGGTAGACACACACTTCCTTTACTTAGTTAACAGTCAACAATTAACTTAATGACAAGGAGGGCGTTTGTGGTCTGGGCAGAGTGGTGCCTGTGGTTTGAGGGGCGGGGGGAAAGGAAAATGACTTTGGCATTCCAAGGACATGTTATCACAGAGGCAAAAGGACAACAGGCTCAGTGAAGGCAAAGACTGACCTTTGTCAGGGAAGATACCAGCCAAGGACGTGACTACCCACCATCACTGCTTTCAGTTCGAGTTTTAATTTCAGACCAGCCTTTGTGGTTACCAGGTGCACCAGTTAATAATGCGGATTTTTTCAATAGATGGAGTTACACACATGTTGATACATGTGCGATTTGATATGTATGCTATTTGGTTGCATTGACAGCAAGCTTCAAAACTTCATATGTCAAATTTTCTGAAGGTGCTAACATCATAGATATTTTTATGCTTAAAAATGTCAAATTTGGTGCCAAAAAGAGAGAGAGAGAGAGAGAGAGAGAGCGCAAGAGCACATTTGCGGGAAGTTTCGATTCATTACTTAATTTTGAAGAAAAAGTTATTGTTTACGTTGGGAAGCTTATGGTGAACATGCTCCATTTCAAGATATTTGTGAACACTGGTTTAAACATTTTAAAAGTGCTGATTTCCATGTGAAAGACAAAGAATATCCAGGTCAATCAAAAAAGTTTGAAGACCAACAATTACAAACATTGAATGAAGATGCGTGTCAAACTCAAAAACAACTTGCAGAAAGATTAAACATGTTCAGCAAACAATTTCTGATCATTTACAAGCAATGGGAAAGATTTGAAAGGAAGGAAATGGGTGCCACATCAAATGAACAAAAGACAAATGGAAAACTGAAAAGTCAGTAAAATGTTGCTTCAATGGCACGGAAGAAAGTCTTTTTTGGATCGAATTGTAGCTAGCGATGAAAAGTGGATTTATTTTGAGAATCCCAAATGCACAAAATCATGGGTTGATTCAGGTCAACCATCAACATCAACTGCAAGGCCAAATTACTTCGGAAAGAAGACACTGCTCTGCATTTGGTGGGATCAGGAAGGTGTGGTGTATTATGAGCTTCTAGCACCAGGTGAAACTGTTAATTCTGATCGCTACTGACAACAAATAATCAATGTGAACTACACTTTGATCATGAAATGACCAGAATGGGCCAGAAGACATGGCAAAGTAATTTTGTTTTATGATGATACACCATCACACACTACAAAACCAGTTAAAGACACATTAAAAGATCTTGCCTGGGAAGCATTAACCCACCCGCTGTATTCATTAGACCTTGCTCCTTTAGATCACCACTTGCTCAAACAATGGCATGCTCCTTCCAATCAATGGCACATGCTCTTTCTGAGCAGCACTTCAAAACATGTGAAGAAGTGGACAATTGGGTCCACATAATTTTGGAAGGCATTTTGGAGAGCCAGAGCAGACTTAGCTAAAGAAACCAAGTCCTCCTGTTCTCTGGACCCAGAGCTTTTTATTAACACAAATTGTCCTAAGGCAAGGTAGATATACACATCAAAGGCCAAGGTTTAGTGTACAGAGCCATTGTTGGATTGGGGGAACTGCCTACAGCTGTTCAGCTGTTTGGCCAGCAGGAGGCAGTAACATGTAGATTGAAATGCCCTCAGCTGTCTGGCAGCAAGCAATCATCTAAGCATCCTTTTCAGGTTTGGGGAAATGCCTCAGCTGTTTCCAACAGGCAGTAACGTGATTCTCCAGCCTTGCTGAAGGCTCAAGGTCCACCAACCTTTGGGTGAACTTTTGCATTTCTGACTGCTGGAATTAGCTCCCGGCATTACACTGCTGGAAACTACAGAGATCCCCGTCAGCCCTGAGAGAGCAGCAGGAGTCAAAGAAATCCCTTAAACGCAAGTTCAGAAAGCTCTCAGCATAACAGGAGAGGGAATTCTGGGATGCCGAGCAGCAAGATCTCCACTCTCCATTCACCGCAAGAATTTGTGATTCCTGCTCCACTGATGTAACGAAATCTAAAACCCGCATTTGTGTTCAGCCTTAAAATGAAAGACTAGCATGTCCCCAAAAGGTGTTGTTTTTCCTTAACCTCCCAGCAGAACATCCAGCATGGCACTCTAGCCGGACCAGCACCAAGCCACCTGGACCCAGCAGACCCTGGGAAGGGATTGCAGAGACACAGGGAAGATCAGACACGGAAGCTGCATCCAAGGTGATTGTCCTTTCTTACCCCCGAAGCTAACACAGAAGCATGTGGAATGTGAACTGTAATTTAAAACACAGGAGTCATCTCTAGGGGAGAGGAAGCCTCCTCCCTCCTCCCCCTCCCCCACTGCCTCACCCCAGGGCCACAGCTGACGCCAAATCTGAAAGGCATGAGTGGAGTGGCTCACCTGAGCGCTGCCCTGGCCCCAGAACAGGAAGGTCATCTCGAAGGCAGTCAAGGTCAAGGAGTGTAAGTTCACGTCTGTCACAGGAGACGGAGAGCCATGGGCGGGACAGCTGACATGCTCCCAGGCAGGGAGAGTAGTGGGGTGCAGGGGAGGCAACGAATCCCAGGATCCGGACCACACCTGCCCCTCAGGGGACAGCCTCGTGGGCACCATTCACACTCCCCGCCTCTGCCGGAGGAAGAGAGGCCCTGGCAAAGGATAGGTGCCTTTATTTTATTTGTTTATTTTATTTTATTTTATTTTATTTTATTTTATTTTATTTTATTTTATTTTTTTACAGAGAGAAAGAGAGAGGGATAGAGAGTTAGAAACATCGATGAGAGAGAAACATCGATCATCCGCTTCCTGCACCCCCCACTGGGGATGTGCCCACAACCAAGGTCCATGCCCTTGACCGGAATCGAACCGGGACCTTTCAGTCCGCAGGCCGACACTCTATCCACTGAGTCAAACCGGTTTCAGCAAGGACAGGCACCTTTAAAGGTGATGGGAGCACTGGGCAAGGGTGGGAGCACTGGGCAGGGTGGGAGCACTGAGCAGGGGTGGGAGCACTGGGCAGGGTGGGAGCACTAGACAGGGTGTATCTTCGTTGATGCCACAGCTGTGGATTCGGTGGGTGAGGGGCTCATCATTAAGCTGCAGCATAAACAACAGACCGAACGCGATTTACCATTGGGTCTCTGCATGTTCGCCTCAGAGCCAGCAGAGTTCTCCTGGGCAGCACCCACAGTTACCTGGAAGATGGGGAATGCGTAGCTAGCGATGGACATCACTTTGAATAAAGCACTTCTGGTGTTCCTCTTGAAGTTTTCGTGTTTTCTTTGATTACAAAAGTCGTGTTATTAACCGGTACTCCTGGAATCTAAGAACCTGCAGTCAATGCCACGAGAGAGCCGGTCCCAAGACCCTCTGTGCAGTGACCGTGTGACGGAACTTACCACCTCGGGGACCCTTCAGGTTCAGTTCCAGTTAAGGACATGTACCTCAGTTGCAGGCTCGATCCCTGGTGTCCGGCACATGCAGAAGGCAACTCATGGATGTGTCTCTCTCAGATCGATGCTTCTCTCTGTCTGTCTCTCCCCCTCCCTTCCACTCTCTCTAAAAATCAATGGGGAAAAAATATCCTCAGGTGAGGATTATCGACAACAACAAAAGTAGTCATGAGGAAGCCTGAGCATAAGGAATGGCTTAGAGAGCACGGGGAGGAAGCAGATAGGAGGAAGCTGGAAGGACATGGCAGAGCGATTTCTGTATTCTCACTGTCGGAGGGACAGGTGCACTGTCTGTCCAAGATGGTGTCACCTATCAGTGAGGGAAGTGGCTAGGGCCGTGGTCAGCAAACTGCAGCCCGAAAGCCACATGCAGCTCTTTGGCCCCTTCAGTGTGGCTCTTCCACAAAATACCACAGCCCGGTAGAGTCTATTTTGAAGAAGTGGTGTTAGAATGTTTAAATTTAAGGAGTTTGGCTCTCAAAAGAAATTTCAGTCGTTGTACTGTTGATATTGGCTCTGTTGACTAATGAGTTGGCCGATCACTGGTCTAGGGGCATCTCCGTGGGGAAGAAAAGGAAATCAGAATAAGAGCCAGCTGCGTGTCCGTGGCCCTGCAATCCCACTATTGCTAGGGCAGGGACTGTCTTAGCTCTAATGCCCAAGTCTGACTGTTGACAGTTGCTGCCTGAAGCCCTGGGTGGAACAGGATTCTGAGGCTGCATTTGACCTCATTGGGAAAGAAGATGAATAAACAGTGTGACGGCACAGAGAAGCCGCTGTTTAAACGTGACCCTTTCTCCTCTCTGCCCATCCACGCCCTTTCCGGATCATTAAACCCTAGGACATCAGGTTCTGGTCAGCCTCAAGCTGTCTCAAGAGCATGGCCTCGGGTCTGTTGACCCATAAAGCAGGGGTGGGGGACGTCCGGCTCTCTGGCCGCATGGTGCCCCAGAATTCATTGGGTCTGGCCCTGCCGAGGCATCAGGGGTGAGTGCACTCAATGTTTGACCAACTGTAGCAGACTACTTCATAAGCTCTGAGTAGCTACCCATCATCAGCCAATACATTTAGCAATAGTGGTTCAGTGAGATGTCATTCTTGACTTAAGGGCAACTAAGATCTAAAACATAGTAGGTGCGCACTGATTTCTGGGCTTTTAAAGTGAATCAGGAAAGACATTGAGGGTTTCCTTTGATCACGTATCAGGACATCGATTTCAGCCTTCATGTGTCCTTTTCCATGCCATGTGCCTAACACTCCCGAGAACAACAGTGGTCAGTCTCTCAACCCATTAAGTGGGTCAAGAAAGAATAACTTACTTGTGAGATTTCTTTGATTAAAGGTATGAATTCCACAGAATCCCTTCATAATTTTTAATCATAGCCCAGTATCCTTCATACTTGAAAAAAAAAAAAAATAGAGGCTATTTCTCACGTCCCAGTTCTCAATCAATTAAAATCCCACATGCTTGTTTATGCCTTCCTCCTACTCACCCTCACCAACAAAAACACTCCGTTTTGGAAGAGCTGTAAATTCCTGGGTTAGATCAAGTTTTGCCAAAAAATACAGAGGCCAGACATGACCACATGTTTCACTGCTCTGCGTTAGCGCCATTTTTCTTCCTTAAATTAAATCCCTTGTGACAGGTTTATGGAGGACTCGGAGAAATGGAAGAATTGGTTTGAATTACCCTCTTCCTTAGGAAGGGGCAACGTGGAAGGAGTCCGTTTTCCCTTTTACCCAGAGTACGGTTAATCCTTAAGGTGTTATTCCCCTGCTCAAAGGACTGAGAAGGTGAGGAGCTTAGGCTAACAAGGGGGCCTCTCACAAGTCCGCCAAGCTGTAGGAAAAGACAAAACAGGCCGCGTGGAGTGGAGAGACGTTGGCTCGTTCCCTCCGGCGTGCTCACTGGGAACGCGGGGCCACGGCCCAATGGAGCCTTCAGTCCTCCCGGCGGCTCGGTGGCCACAGGCCCGTAAATCACCCGCCCCCAGCCCGCCCGGCCCTGTCTGTGTACGTACACTGAGCATGTGCTTCCTGCGACCACTTCAAAAGAAATGTGACTTTCTAAATATTATTTAAGTGCCGTGCAGAGGCTGTGAGCGAGGACGTAGGCCTGCCTGTGAGGCCTCTGCTGCCAGGCGGGGAGAGAGGGCGGGGTGCCGGCCGGGGTACACTGGCCAGGCGGGGCAAGGGCAGTAACGTGTGATTAACTGCAGATGGGGGCCTGAAAACCCAGTTAATCATGGGTATTAACACGCCCGGGAGCGATAAAAGGCGGAGCGTAAACCACTGAATAACCGACCTTTCACTGAAGGGGAGCAGTGACCCCCAATTCACAGGGGGTGTGTGTGTGGAAATAAGGGACCAAGTTTAAATTACTTCATCTTTTCCATCTTGTGTAAATGTTTATGTACAGATGAACAGGCCATTAACTAGACTAGGAACCAGGGGACGTTGGCAAATGGAATAAATCAGCCCGGAGCAGAAAGAGCCGTGAGTGACAGGTGCGTAAGTAGCGCTTGGAAAGGAGCAGGCTGCAAATGTTCCGTCTGAGTCAGCACCCGCCACACGAGGAGCCCTAGAAAGAGGCCTGGGAACCCAGAAAGCCAGTCACCCCCACAGACAGCGCCACGCTCTGGGGAGAGGCCCTGACTCCGCCAGCGGTGCTGGGAGCTTGCACCTCCACCCCCACCCCCCATCCTCCCAGCCCACAGGGCGGCACAGAGCGGACCCCATCAGCGCTGGGCCTGGTGTATTGCTGGTGGTGCTCCACGAAATAAAACCTTTACAAAGTGCATCTGTACTAAGAAGAGGGCCGCAAATAGAATTCAAATAAGTGAGCGTAATGGCTGCTGTATGTGTTCCTACCCTCAGCAGCAGTCACCACCCTGTCCCCGTTTCTAGTTGCCCACCTTCCATGACTGAAAAGCTCCTCTGTTTCCTCTGGCTCCGGTGAGCCCCTCATTCATCACGGTCAGCTGCTGACTCATGGCTTTCCGTAGCCGGTTCTTCAAAGCCAAGTTGAACAGGCAGTCAGGAGTTTGATGATGGGCTAGCCCAGTGGTTGGCAAACTCATTAGTCCACAGAGCCAAATATCAACAGGACAACGATTGAAATTTCTTTGGAGAGCCACATTTTTTTAAACTTAAACTTAGCTTCTAACACCATTTCTTCAAAATAGACTCTCCCAGGCTGTGGTATTTTGTGGAAGAGCCACACTGAAGGGGCCAAAGAACCGCATGTGGCTCACGAGCCGCAGTTTGCCTACCATGGAGCTAGGAGAGCCACAGGTTACAGAGTGGCCTTTCGGAAAACAAAGCTGAACTATTTCCTGCCATTTGTTTCCCAATGCAGCTTCCAGATCTGTCCTTGCAAAATATGGGGCCCACCCAGACTTATGCACCCAGAACAGGAGCCCTGAGAGCCACAGCATGGACCGGTAACATTGGGAAGACGGGAGGGGAATCCCAAAGTTTTCATAGTGAACAAGCAAAGGCAAAAGGCTGGTGCTGAAGAACCCCGGAGACTAAGGTCTGAATCGCTGGTTCCTCGATGTCCATGTTTCCTCCCCCGGATCAGAGATTCCCGCAGCGGCGCTGGTCCAGAGGGAGTTTCTGTAGAAAGACAAAGGAAAAGGATGTTGATGGAATTGTTAACAAAAATAGCATCCGCCAACACGAAGTCTAGGATAGAAGAGGAGGAAGCAGGTCCACGCAGAAGCTGCAAACTGAACAAAGTGAGAGCGGAGGGGAGAGTCTAGGGCGGGACCAGAGGCGGCAGCTCAGATCCTGCCATGACACACGTGTGGGTGAAGCATGAACAAGGAGTCCACAGTCTCCGGAGGCAGAAGAGTTGGCAAGTCACCTCATCTCACACCTACAGTCCTCCGGCGTAACCACAGACATTCTAACGATGAAGCGAGAGGCGCCACCAAATGTTGTCTCTGCCCCCATACAACCCCACTTGTTTGTAAGAGAGTGTTTCTGGGTAAATCTCAGAAGTAGAAGAAGTAATTCCTAGAAGGAATGGGCTCGGGAAACAAGGTACAGAGGTACAGGAAGGGCCCTGGAGAGTGGGAGTGAGGAGCTAACGCACCAGGCGGTGGGGTGGGTGAGGGGAGGGGAGGGGAGGGAAGGGCAGGGGGGAGGAGGGTTCCCAGGAGGAAGGGCCTCGGCCTCCCCAGTCCTAAGGGTTTAGGGTGGGGATCTCAGGGAAGGCCCCAGGGGAAGCTCTCAGTAGCACAGTCAGCAGCTTCCCAGGTGTGTGCTGTCAGGGCCAGGGCGTGGGCTCCACTGCCTGACGGGCCAGCCCCGGGGCGGGCAGGGGGTCCTTATCCAATGCCCTTGGACGGGCCAGTGATCGCAGTTAGTTATTAATGCCGTCACTGTGTCTCCAAGATCCGTCTTCCTCATCCTGGGAAAAATGCTCTCCAGACAGAGGCTGGGAAAACACACACAACACAAACCCCAGCCCATTTCCTGTGTGGGATTGGGAAAATAAGGAAAGTGTTCAATTAGAGAGAAGCTCTTCTGACATTTTTCTTCCTTTGTATTCCCCCATGCATACTCCTGAAATAAAAATAGAATCAATCCTATCTCCCATCATCCGACTCCAGTTTAAAACAGGGTTGCCTCTATCCAGCGATGAAGTAATGAGTGTGCCAGTACTTGAGGCTAGGAATAGAGTCTGTAACTTAAGAACGTTGAGAATTTAGTAAGTGGGTGGTGAACACATAACACAATATACAAATAATGTATTATAGAATCGTACACCTGCAGCTTATATAATTTTATTAACCAGTGTCACTCCAATAAATTCAGTACGTTTTTATAAAAGGAAAAAAATAATAGTTTAATGAGAGTCCACAGAATAGCATCGAAACCTACAAAAAATTTTATAAGAGTTTACTTGAGCCAAGTTTGTGAGAAAATGCTACAGTTATGGAAGATTTGCAGTTTCTTTCAGGCACTGAGAATCAACAGAGAAAACATAAGGAAGGCACATGAACTCCACTGATGGTAGATGAAGGAGGTGGGAGAAAGCAAAGCGGGGAAACCTGGGGTTGGATCAGAGGCCTTGTGGAGCGGTAGATGGGGCTTTCCCGTTGGTGGTGCTGTTAGCTCATACTGAGCATACCCAGCCCATGAGACAGCATGCGGGCAAGCAGGCAGCATGAGGGCTTCTGTGGCTGGAGCTCTGGTGGGCTTGCCCTCTGCAGCCTGCGGGTCTGGCTTGAAGGATCCAGAAAAAAATACTGACCTTTCCAAGGCATCTTATCCTCGATGCGCAAAACAACAGACAGAGCGCACTGAGGAGGAAGGTCAGTCTCCACTAAGCAAGCTGTGGGCCCGGGCGTGTGGCCATGCCTGCGCACCAGCACCTGCCCAGCTATGAGTCTGAGACCAGACCACCCTCCGTGCTGACAGTCGATCACTGTGCTCGTCAGGCCTGCCATGGGTGCTCTGGGCCTCGTCAGATGCATAGATATCCCCGTTTTTGCTCACCATGAGTCTTACGTTAAGTGAAATAAGTCAAACGGAGAAAGACACATACCATCCGTCTTATATGCGGAATCTTAATAACAAAAGCAACCAAAGGAAACGGAAACAAACTCAACAGCCCGAGAACAAGCGGATGGCCCCGGCGCGGAGGTGGCTGAGAGGATGTCAGACAAGGGGGTGAGAAGCACAAGGTCAGCTATGAACTGTCCTGAGGAGGCGGGCCCAGCCAGGGAGCAGCGTGGTAACAGCAGGGTGACAGGTGTCCGCTGGGCTGATGGTGATCACTCTGTGAGACGTAAACATGCGGAGTCACTATGTTGTTCACCGGAAACTAATATAACACCGTCTGTCAGCTACAATGAAAAGTGAATTAAAGAGGCGAGGCTGGCGTGGCTCAGTGGTCGAGTGTCAATCTCTGAACCAGCAGGTCAGGGTTTGATCCCCGGTCAGGGACACAGGCCCGGGTTGCAGGCTTGATCCCTAGTGTGGGGCGTGCAGGAGGCAGCCGATCCATGGTTATCTCTCATCATTGATGTTTCCATCTCTCTCTCCCTCTCCCCTCCTCTCAGAAATCAATAAAAATATATATTTTTAACCCTGTCTGGTTTGGCTCGGTGGATAGAGTGTCGGCCTGCGGACTGAAAGGTCCTGAGTTCGATTTCCGGTCAAGGGCACAGGCCTGGGTTGTGGGTTCGCTCCCCAGTGTGGGGCGTGCAGGAGGCGGCCGATCCATGATTCTCTCTCATCATTGATGTTACTAGTTCTCTCTCTCTCTCTCTCTCTCTCTCTCTCTCTCTCTCTCTCTCTCTCTCTCTCTCTTCTCTCTCTCTCTTTCTCTCTCTCTCTCTCTTCCTTTCTCTCTGAAATCAATAAAAATATTTTTAAAAATAAATAAAAATATATATTTTTAAAAATGAATTTAAGAGCAAAAAGACATTAGTGAGATTTCCTCTCTTGTCAGTGATGGCTTATCCGAGCAGCTCTGCCTGATGCCCTCCGGCCCCGTAAGGAGGTGAGCGCTTTGCTGACCACAGGCCTTTGCAAAGGAAACACTCTCCTTGGCTCCTGGACATGGGCTCCCGCCCACAGTAGCTCGTGTGCTTCTCTACTTCCTGGAATCTTGGTGGGTTTGCTGTTTATTTTTAAACTTGACAGTTCTCTACCTGAAGACTCGGGTTCTGTCCAAAGCCATTGGAGTCCACTTGGACGTATCCCAACACAAACTGAGAAGACGGCGAGGAAGCAGCCCGTATATGTGAGCGGAAAACCAGCCGGGAAAGCCAGCTCCAGGAAAGCGCATGCCCACCACCCCAGGGCCTCCAGGATAGCGGGTCACAGCATGTGTTCGTAAGGATTTATTGGCGGACAGAGTAAAGGAGTGAACAATAGTTCAGCATTGACAGCAAGTGTAGTGGAAGGACCCTAATGCATGTAGCATTTAATTTGCTTTACTCACAACCGGGGAGCCGTGAGGGGCAGCATGGTCACCTGTGGTTAGTCCAAGATTACTCACTCAGGGGAAGACAAGCGGGACCCAGACTCTCGATTATATTCACACTTACACGTCTCCTCCTCACTTTTCCTTTTGAGATAGTTGTAGACGCACATGCTTGTGGAAGAAATAACAGATTCTGTGAACACTTCCTTTGGTGTTCTCCCACAATAATGCCGTGCGGAACCAGGTACAATATCCCAGTCAGGAGGGTTACACTGACACACTCCATCAGCCTCCAAATGCATGCAGTGTAACCAACACACTTATAGAAATATGCACTTCTCTGTGTGTGTGCATTCAGTTCTACACAATTTTATCACATGTGTAGATGCCTGTGGTCTACTTAGATGTCTTTTATTTGTTATAATTCCATCTTGTTTCAAAGAATGTCTGCCAGAGAGCAGGTGAAGTGGGCTGCAAGAGGCAGAATGACTGGACCCAGGGGGTCTACTCCAGAGTCTGCATGCAGGAGCAACATAACCGACAAAGTGGGCCTCGGTGTCCCACAGCGTACACAGTGAGGGTGGCACAAACAGGAAGAAAGAGATGCGTCATGCAAACAAATGAGGACCAAGTAAGGGGCACCTGAAGGAGCCTGGGAAATGGCAGAGACACAGGAAGACACGCACTGAAGTCTGTTACCGTGAAAAAGGCAGCCGCGATGGGAACAAATGCCGATGTGGGCTAAACCATCCTTCTTTGTTGTCCACGGTTATCTCCCTTGTCCCTAACAGTCCTCCTAATTCCACAGGACAGCCATTAGCAAAGACCTGCCTAGCAAAACCCTTGGGCACATTAAAATAGGTAAGCATAGCACTGCATACACTATGCAAGATGGCAGGTTTTTCATTTTATTTCATTTTGCAGGCACACACATGCTCGCACGCGCGCGCACGCACACAAACACACACACTAGACACTGACATCTGCTCTTTCAGGTAGAACAGCATATTAGGTCAATTTTTTAAAGTTATTGACAAGTCTTATGAATGTTTCTCCTTTGTTTTCACATCAGAGGCCCAGTGCATGAAATTCGTGCATGGGTAAGGTCCCTAGTGGCTGCTGCCTGCCAGCAGGGGCCTCCCTTCCCTGGCTACTGGCTGCCAGCTGCCAGCTGCCAGCCAGGCCTTCCTTCATTCACGACACCCCCTGGTGGTGAGCACACATCAGAGTGAGCGGTCGAACGTCGATTGAACTCCCGGGGGGACACTTTGCATATCAGGCTTTTATATAGATGCTTGAGAGGTTCCAAAGACAACTGCTATCACCCATGAAAGGGTACAAGACCTGGAAAAGTGGTATACTTCTAGAAAAACACTCCAAAGCACTCCCGTTCCCCATGCTCAACGTGAAGCTAAATAGTAGTGGTGCCTCTTGAAATCTTGGCAAAAACAAGCACTCGCCCTTTGATCTACAGTTTTCTTCTTCATGAAACTGCAGATTTATCTCTAAGGTTTTGCTTACACTGTTGGTCACATCAATTAGAACTCAGAAGCCGTGCCTTTCCCTGGAGTCTCTGCAATGTTTGGACATCCGACTTCCTTTTCAACCTTGCTTACTGGTGTGTGAGAACTTTCAAAACCCTTTCCCAGGAGATCTGTGGGTTTTCTGTCCATTCCATTATCTCCATGGTAACTGACTTAAAGAATTTATTAGACATTTTATCAATGTCTTCATTTTTTCTTTAATATGTTCCCTTTTTTATAGTAGCCATGTCCCTTCCATACTTCTGATCTCCAATGATATTTATAATTGTTCACATTCTGAAAAAACTAGGTCTACAAATAATTTAGAAACTGGTAAACAGTGTTCTCTTTACATTCCTAATTGCGTTATTAATAAGAATTCTTATAAAAAATAAGATTTGGCCTGGGCTTAGAAAAAACTAAGGTAGACAAGATGCCATTCAAAGAGTAGGCCCCCTATAAAAACAATCCGCTATTGATAACTTCTGCTCTTAAGATTCTACACACAAAGGAAGTGTGCCCATGTATGTATAACCTTAAGCTCTCTACATGTAAGAAAAAGAGATAAAAGTTGACACTAAAACAAGATGGTATTCAGATCATAACTATAAATTTGAAGTAAATGATAAAATTTTATTTTAAAAATATATTGGACTCCTGAGATAAGTAAGTGTCCTTGTGATTTAGGCAGCTGAGCCCAGAAGAGAGTGGCTCATGGCAGTTATTTCAGGACAATAAGCACTAAAGCACGATTGAGCATGGAAAGAGGTGACGAGATTTTATATATTATTTTCCAACTTTCATTAATCCTATGAAACAAAAATTGGAGAAAACTTTAAGTGTCACCCACTAACCTGGAAATGAGGTAAAAGTGCTTGCTGAAACCAAGGGCAGGGAACAGGGGGAATGATTTGAATAAAACAATAGTGGAACCCCAATCCTATGTTCTCTGTGCATTTAAAATCTAATTTACGTTCTGGTCCAGAGCCAGAGAAACTCATGGGGTCCTGATGTAAATTGGCCGGTAAGGTAAACTTAACTCGACCGTTAGAAATGTCCCCACAGCCTGGCACCAGCGCCATGGAGTCTACAGGTGCTGCAGAGGCAGCCGACAGCTAAATGACTGTGCTAGACACACTTAGGTGAGAACCAGTAAGCTTTAACAAGTGGAAATATTTGCAGACAAAACACAAAAAAAGTACATTTAAAAAATCAGAAAGAAGCTTCAAGTAAGTTTAAAATGTTCTAAGAAATAAAGAAATAGAAATAAAATGTCTCCATACTAATAGAAGACTGTGAACAATGTCTACTTAGAAAATGACAATGATGGAATATGAGGAGAGAGAAATGTATTTGTGTGTCAGTGATTCACTGGGAGGATTCATGGGTCGCAGAAGGGTGTTAAACTCCTGGTTGCAGAGAGAGGCTACAGATTAAAGTCAGGAGGGAAAAGACACGTGAGTGAATTCCAAGAGAAACCAGATCACACCTCCAGGTGTCCTCCACCAGTAGAGACACTCAAATGTGCATAATTATACAAACAACTAGTGGCCCGGTGCACAAAATTCATGCAGGGGGGTGTCCCTCAGCCAAGCCTGTACCTCTCTCCAATCTGGAACCCCTCGGGGGATATCTGACCAGCAGTCAGACAAGGAGTAGGATATCCCTCTCATAATCCAGGACCGCTGGCTCCCAACCACTTGCCTGCCTGCCAAATTGATCACCCCCTAACCACTCCCCTGCCAGACTGGTCAATATCTAACTGTTCCCCTGCCAGCCTGATTGTCCCCAGCTGCCCTCCCTTGCCAGCCTGGTTTCTCCAATTGCCCTTCCCTGTAGGCCTGGTCCCCCACAAATGCCTTCCCTTCCCTGCCAGCCTGGTTAACCCCAGCTGCCCTCCCCAGACAGCCTGCTTGCCCCTAACTGCCTCTGCCTCAGCCCTGCCACCATGGCTTTGTCCAGAAGGACGTCTGCAAGGTCTCCTGGAAGGTCTCCGGTCTAATTAGCATATTACCTTTTATTAGCATAGAAGATGAAGTGTAATGACACCTGTGATGCGTTGTAACTCAGGGAAGCTCACTTGTTCACGTTTTTTATTGGGGTCAACCAAGTAGGCAGGAGGACTTAGCCTCCTCAGAGTCCAGCCACCGAGCCAAACAGGCTCCCCATGAGCCACCTTTGAGAACACAAGCCATCGGTCACACTGCCACTGTGTGGCCCAGGAAGAAGGGTCCAAAGACTCAGAGCTCAACTTCCAGGAGCTCCCTAGCCCAGGTCAGAACACAGGCCTTCGCTGGACACCTTCGTAGAGATGTGAGCTGCTCACCTCTGAAGAGTTAACTCATCCCCACACCTATCTATAAAATTGAAAGACAGAAATCAGAATGTTGAACACAAGAATAAACACAAAGAAAACATAAACAAATATATTGAAAGACCGATCCAAGGAAGTCTCCCAGAATTCAATACAAATTGATGAAGAGAGAGAGAGAGAGAGAGAGATAAAGGATGAGATGGGAAGGCCCAGTGTCCCACTAGGAAGGGTTACTGAAAGAGAAAATAGAATTAAAGGAGTTTCATTATTCCCAGGCATGGATGCCTTACAGAACAGTTAAAGTACATGCGTGGCCTCTTTCAGTGGACAGGATGCCCCATTGCTGCAAAGAAGTCCAGCATCCAGGCCCCGGGCAGGGACAGGCAGGGGTTGGCCTCCTCACGTGCCGGTGCAGGTTTGCATGCACACGTGTTCTAGGAGAGAGGCCGTGGAAGCTGTGGGCCTCCCCCATCCGGGCCAGGAACGGGCCCTGGCATTGTCTGGGTCTTGTCAACCAGCCAGTACACTGACTGCGTGAGAAATGGAATGTGAAGTTTTAGTTGTTTTTTTAAAAAAGCAGATTAATTTCTTAAAGCCAAGCCCAGAGGAGGCATTCCCAGAGCGTCCCAGGCGGTCACTGGGACTGTGTGGCGCCTGGGAACCGCGGCATGCCCGCTGGGCCGGGGAGAGAGGGCCTGGGGGCCTGTCTCTGTGCGGGTCGCGTTACCAGGCTCCTCCGCGGCGACGCGGGTCCCCAGGGTGCGCGTACAGTACGGCGGCAGTGAGAAAGGGGGAAGAAACGCTGAGCTGGTCAAATGCCATGTCCTCTTCCGAGGGGTCAGCCAGCAGGGCTTGTCACAGCTCATATCCTAGACAGTGGGAATGCAGGCGAGGGACTTTTCCCTTCTCTCCCAGGAGAAAAGATAAATATCCAGGCAGGAGTTTTGAAATCCAGAAAATTCACAGCTGGAAACCCAAAATAACCCATCCGATTCCTCAGATGCTGTCTTTGATCTATTACCTCCGGGAGAGGACAGCAAAGTGGGACGTGAACTTCACAGAGGCTCCTTCCGACTTCTACCACGGCCCCGATGACTGGAGGGAACCTGCTGCTCTGGCTGAGGCTCCTTGTACCCCTTTACTTAGTCTCACTTATAACTATTTAACATAAAAGATTCCCCTCGTTTCGGTCTCCCTCAGCAGCTGACTTCCATCCTGCTCTCCGCGTGTCCCAGAAGCCGTGTGCAGGGACCGGACGGGCGCCCCGGAGGACACAGGTCCCGCCCACACGTGCCCCGCACACGGGCCAGTTCCCGCTGCTCCCACTTGGAAAGGCTTCCTCCTGCCTGATGGGGGAGGGGAGGGATTGGACGTTGGATCCTTCCAAATCATTTCACAATCAGCCGTCCTCCCCACAGCTGTCTGGGCTGCCCTGTGGCCTCACTCTCATTTGGAAGCAAAAGGAAGGGACGAGAACAAGGCCCCGGGGCTGCCTGCCCCGCCTTCTGCATGGCTGCTCGCCGCGTGACAGCCAGGCCCTCGCCCACATGGGCCGTGCCAGCAAGGCTGCCTCAAGGCGGACCAGGCCGTGAAGGGCAAGGGCAGGACCCTGTGCTCACACACCTGACACCCGTTCTATGTCCCCGAGGAGTCTTCCGGGTGCAGCAACTTCTGCTGAGAATCTTCTAACGTGTTGCTAGCAGCTGACAGACAGCCCTGTGCACTCAGGTTAATAAAATATTCTCCCCACAATGATCACACGCCATTATGTGGCACTTCCCCATTCCGAACACTAGTCTGGTATTTCACAGACTGACCTCTCTGAGCCCCACCACGCCCTGGGGGGCAGGCATGATGGCTCCTCACCTCAGGGAAGAGGCGGGGAAACCGAATCTGCAGAGGCCGAGTAATGGGCCCACAGTCACCATGGGCTTGAACCAGACCAGTGATCGGCAAACTCGTTAGTCAATGGAGCTAAATATAAACAGCACAACGATTAAAATTTCTATGGAGAGCCACATTTTTTAAACTTAAACTTCTTCTAAAGCCACTTCTTCAACACAGACTCACCCAGGCCGTGGTATTCTGTGGAAGAGCCACACGCAAAGGGCCGAAGAGCCGCATGTGGCCCACGAGCCGCAGTTTGCTGACCATGGAGCTAGAGGCCTCTGACCTTCACTCCGAGGGTCTCCTGCCTCTCCGGCCCCCAACAGCAGCTGAGCTGTGATGCTTCCCCCGAGGATGCTGAGGCCGGGGAGTCCTGCAGTGTTTTCAGTGTCGGGGTTCCACACCCAAAGAGAGCGCTGGCTGCGGGTGAGACCGCACAGGTGCCCCGCTTCAGAAGTCCGCCGCTGCCCAGCTCTCGGAGGCTCGCTTGCGCTACTCGGAAGCGTAAAGCATTGCTGGAAATAACACCCAGTAAGGCATGAGGGCTGATGAGGACCATCACGCTGCTGCTCATCACATTAACTTCCCAAACACTCTCTCAGCATCTGCTTTCCATGAAGCACCAGGCGCGCTGACGGGCACGCCGTGACGTCCAGCTCTGAGGGCAGGGCCACTGTTCCTGGACGTGGCCACCTACGATGGCCACCTGGGCGGCTCCAGTGACACATGTCAGCGGGGAGACCCCCAATGACCCCAGCGAGGAAATGAGAACCTTCAGGGCGGGAGGGAGGCCTGAGGAGGGTGTGGAGCCCCCGCTGTCCCGCTGTGCAGCCAACGCTGAGAATGCCGAGCTGGGATTGGGGTCCCGCGTCCGAGCCTGCTGCCCTCGGCACAGCACCTTCCTGCCCTGTGTGTCTCTCCTTCCTGGCCAGGTGAGCTGGGTTCTACTTAAGCGACTCCAAGCGCCTTCACCTGGAGCTCGTCTTTGCTTCTAACAAACTGGCCGCGGCAGGGCATTGTGGGTGGCGGTGGTCACTGAGGTTTCCATCGGACTCGGGGTCCGGGGGCAGCGAGGCAGGGAGCAGCCTGAGGTGGTGGAGAGGCCTGGGCTCGAGGACTGGCCCGCGTCGCTCGCTTCTCAGTTGCCAGGTGAGGACCCTGGGCGAGTCCCACATTTTGTCTGTTTCCCTGTGTGTGAAACGATGCCTGCCTGTGAGAACCACACGTCGTAACCCACACAAAGGGCCTGGTACAAGGTAGATGGCGAATGGATGGCATCTCCTACCCGACTGCATTTCTCCTGCTACCCAAAATGAGCCCTGTCTGCCCTGGCCCGTGTGGCTCAGTTGACTGGGCGTCATCCCATCCACGAGGGTAACTGGTCCGATTCCCAGCCAGGGCGCACGCCCAGGGTGCAGGCTCCATCCCTGAGTGGAAGCCCCCAGCGAGGGGCTGTGCGGGAGGCAGCTGATCACTGCTGTTTCACTCTCATGTCGATGTTTCTCTCACTCCCTCTCTCCTCCTCTTCTCTCTCTTTAAAAACATCAATTAAAATATTTTAAAAGTTAAAAGTGAAAGGAACCCTGTCCCCTCTGGAGGCCCTCATTGCTGGGTTCTTTCAGGACTGCCTGCCGCTCGGGCTCCTCGCCCCCATTCAGACACAAGTCGGGGCCACCCCATTCCTCTCACAGCATTTCCCACCCTGGACACTGAAGTCACATTCTGGCTGCTCCTGACCGTTTCCCATTCTTCAGATTCTTTGATCGCTTTCATTTTTTCCCACATCCTCAGACTTCCACCCTGAAGTGATCTCTGCTCCCAAGGTCTTTCATGCAGTTCCTTCCTGTCCGCTTTCCTCTCTGCTGACTCTGCCTCTTCCTCCCTCCGCCTCCAAATGCACAAAACAGGCGCGGGCCCTGTGTACCCGCTCTCTCCTGCAGCCGGTCCTGCTAGGAGTCAGGCTGCAGCCCCAATGGAGACTGCCTGTGGGTCCCTACTCAGCCTTCCTCTGCTGAGTGTGATAACCAGCAAAAAACCTGTAAGAAAATAAACTCCATGAGAGAACCAGACAGGACGTATTAAGGGCCCCCAATAGGATGGCCTGGTGAGTCACATGTTCTAGAAGACTTGCAGACTGCCTGTTGGTCTCACCTGCCTTAGCCTCTCCGTGCAGCTGAGCTTCATCCTTGCACGTAATCGCTACGGGCTCCCTTTTCAAACCCAGAGCACTGTTATTCTCCCTTCGCAGTCCTTCGCCCGCTCTTATCAGCCAGGGAACAGCCTGAAGCCATGACTCAGGGACCCGCTATCTTATCTCTGCAAGCCCGGCCTGGCCCACTGGATGCATCCGAGCCGCCGCTGTCATTTCTGTTTCCCACAGTGTTCGCCAGACGATAGATGGACGAGCCCCTAACAGATGACCTCTGTTCTGTGCACAGAGCAGTCTGCCCTGGGAATGCCACTCACCCCGAGGCCCTTCTCTCTCCATCACCCCCCACACACACACACTCGAAGAGGCCAGGCGTGGACCTGGGAGGTGTGGTGGGTGACGGAAAGCAATGAGCTCACATCCACTGTTTGCAGGCCGGCTCATCAATCTTCCCATTTCTAACCCAGCCATCTGCTCCTGTTTTCCCGGCCTCTTAATGCGGTTACAGCCTCCCTCTGGTCACGTACACCTGTGCCCCTCACTGCCGTTGTTTTTGCCGAATTTCTTTTCCCTCATCAGCTGTGAGGTGACAGCGCCCATCCCCGCTGTCATACACAGAGCCCAGGGGCTTTCTCTGGCAGATGATTGTTCTTAAAGGCTCTTTCTGACTCGGACACATTATCGCTTAGTCATTCAAAATCTTCTGTGTTGTTCTCCATGCTTTTTGGTCTTTCTTTCTTTGTGTGTGTGTATATATGATATACCTGTATATAACATATATATATCCTAAAAGCAGACTACTTCAAGGTAATGTCATTGATAGCTGTTTTCAAATAGGTACTAGCCTATCAGTGTTCACAAATCTTCATCTGTGAAATTTGTTGGTCTTTAAAAGGCGTGGGTAAATGTGGATGAAGTATCATCTTCAAGAGCCAGAGGTTACTTAGTTCACCCAAGGCTACCTGTTCCCTCCAGGAGTTTTATGAAAGTCGCTGCTCCTAACGCACCCCCACCACTAACCACGTGTGTTGTCTCGGGGTGGCACTAGGACCCAGAAGAGCAACTCGGGGTCTCTGAGCAGGGAAGCCCATGTGCGCAAGGAGCACCTATGGGAAATCATGGCATCCACATGTTATGTGACATGTGAAGTCACCATGCTCAGTCATTGAAAATTGGAATACACAGAACAGAGGTCTTTCTCCTGGAAAAGCATCTCGGGAGGTGAGCAAAGAAGTGGGTGTGAAACCACAGAATATAGCTCTCGGTCACCCCATCGTCCTCACTGCCACTGAGACGATGCAAACACTTGTGACCTAGTTTAACGTGTTTACTGGTGAGGACACAGGTCTGAGCAAGTAGTTACTGGACCCAAGGAGCAGACCCTGTCAGTGACACAGAAATAAAAACAGAGGCCTTGCCGAAACCGGTGTGGCTCAGTGGATAGAGCGTTGGCCTGTGGACTGAAAGGTCCCAGCTTCGATTCCGGTCAAGGGCATGTACATTGGTTGTGGGCACATCCCTGGTGGGGGGTGGGCAGGGAGCAGCTGATAGATGTTTCTCTCTCATCGATGTTTCTGACTCTATCCCTCTCTCTTCCTCTCTGTGAAAAATCAATAATATATATATATATATATATATATATATATATATATATATAGTATATATATATATATTATTTTTATTTTTTTTTTAAACAGAAGCCTCCCAATCTCTGGCCTCGGGGTCATGCCGCCTCCCGCTCAGAGAGGTGCTTTGTGGAAATCACACTCTGACCACAAAAGCAGTGGTGGAAGGTCTTGAGATTCTGCTTAGACTGTGGAGTGTGCATCTCAAGGAAAAGAAGCAGATAAGGCTGGTCCCTGTCTGCATGTGCCCTGTGCCTGCTGAGCTCTTGCACTGGTATCTTTGACCTTGGCACCACAGATGGGCTGATGGCAGCTTCCTGCTGAGAACTCTGTGTCTCCCATACGTGGAGCCCATGGCGATCGCTATGACCACAAGGACTGGGCTCTGCAAACACTTGTCACGGCCCAATCAGCTGTGTTTAAGTTCAGGCAAGCTTTAATGAGTTGGAGTAAGCAATATTTTCAGACTTGTTCTATACTGATCACTGTCCTATAGACCTGACAACCGGTGCTATAAATCAGCCGACAAACAGATTTCTGCAAACTGCATCTTTCTTGGAAGCTAGATGTTATCCCAAAGCCTCAGGAAGACATGGACGGGACAAACCGTGTTTATAAAAGACGATGGGAACGTCTGTAGACCATTCATAAGGATGAAGAGAGTAAGCTGACTAACCGGAGCCTCACTGACCTCAGAACCTATGAAACTTACCATCAGTGTACATTTTCTTACCCAGCGTGGGTCACCATAATAAAATATCCTAGGCTGGGGGGGCGGCGGGGGGGGGGGTGAAACAACAGAAATTTATTTTCTCATAGTTCTAGAATCTGCAAAGCCAAGATCAATATGGCAGCATGGTTTGGTTTGGGTGATCGCTCTCCTCCTAGTTTTGGGATCCTGCCTTTTCACTATGCCCTCAGGCCTCATATGGAGGGTGAGGGGAGAGATATTCTAATTTCTCTTCTTAAAGGATACTAATAATGCTATTGGGCAAGGGCCCCATCCCTATGACCTGCTTTAACCTTAATTTCTTCCATAAAGACCCTGTCTCCAAATATCATCATGGTGAGCATCAGGACTTTGACTTCAACATATAAATTTGGGGGATACACAATTCAGTTCATGGTATGCATGATTCTCATCTAATATAGTACTTGGAATAAATGCTATAACATAGGCCTTTGATATATTCTAGCACATGTTATAAAATACTTTATGTATTACACAATTGTATTGAAATCTATATTATATCTATATTTAAAATATGTATAATACAGAGAGAAAGCCACTTTTAAAACAGCATATGAAAATGAAATATTTAGTCACATGGATTTTCCAGATAAGTAAAAAGTGCCATTGTAAGCAATGCATCTTTGATATTACAGCTATTTAATGGAATTATTTGCAGCATGTTCACAAGACTCCCCCTTTAAATATAGACATGCGTATTTAAAAATAATTTTAAAGTATTTTCTTGACAACGCAAGGTAGTCATTTGGAAGACCAAGTTTTATCCTCTGACAGTGCAGGATACAGATGTGCAAAACTGCCTCCTTTGACTATGAGAGATCCATATTTAACATCTCCACACTCAGAAATCAAACAGATGCAGGAACACACAATCCCAGACATGTCAGAGGCAGGCCTTCTAGTGTGCTGTGTACACTGTTATTTATTGTGTAATCTGTTATATTAAAGTAGAGGCCCAATGCATGAAATTCATGCAAGGGGGCTTGGCTCCTGCCACCTTGGCTTCATCCGGAATTTCATCCAGAAGGACGTCCGGTCTAATTAGCATATGACGCTTTTATTATTATAGATGGCAGTGTTTCCTTTTACCTTTCATTCTGAGTCAACAGAATGTGGGCTAAGGGGCCTAAAGTTTCATACCTGGGAAAAGGGTGCAAGTTCTGTAAATGTTGTTTGTTATGAGATGTTTCTTATTTATTTGTGTACGTGTTTAGATATGTGTGTGTTTAGTTTCTCTTAATAATTAAAGTTGCTAAAAGTTCAGTGATATATAAAGACATTATTTGAAATTAACCAAACTGCATTTAATTGAAATATTCTACAATTTGGGCTTTTCACTAAATATATTGTCTTTAGGAGCATAAGTAGGAAGCAGCAGATTGGCTTGATGGTTTTTAATGAAACTTACTCCTGTAAATATTTCCCAGTCCCATGGGGAGTAGCTTAAGTACTATTTTTTATGTATGTACTTCCTTTCCTCAAAGGCTCTACATATTTAAGCAATTTGAACTGAATAAAAACAAATGTTTTGGTGGTCACAAGAACTTAACTCGGCTTTCTCATTACAATAATGCTGTTTTACATATTTTTCAACTTTGTTTCATTCCAACTGAAATGAACCATGATTCTCCCAACAATTTTTAAAGTTGTGTTGATAGATTTTTATTACTATTGGTGAAACTAAGCCCTAAATTGTATTTTGCATATACAACATTCATTAATGTAAGTGACATTCAAGTGTATATTAAGCATAAAGTATGTCTGTACGCATTTGGGAGTTTTAGGACATATTTGCTTTGTTTCAAAATTTAATACACACTAACTCCATGGGTACATAAATAAACACTATTGGTTGTTACTATTAATGAAAAAATTAGTTCTAGATAAGAATTTATTTTTTTAAAAGGAGATTTGGCAAATAGTCTATGTTTGAATTTGACTAAAATTCCTGATTTGTTTTCTCTTAAGATTATACTAGTGCTTCCCTAAAATGTTATTCTCCTTGAACAAATTTGACCTTTACTTTCCGTCTGCCCACCCCAACCTGGGGGGTCACGGCACTTAAACCCCAAGATCACGAAGTAAGCTGCCACCCAGACTGCATGGACAGTGGTTTAGTGACAAGATCGTTCCTGTAGGACCCCTTTGTGTCACAATCGCTGGCGGGAGCAATGTGGGACAGCAGAAAGATTTAAATTTAGATTCAACGTTTTGTTTCCAAGAAATAGGGGAATATGTATTAAGAAACCAAACTACTCATACCCATTGACTTCGTACAAAGTATTTTCCTCTTGGGAGCCTCCTATTAAATATTAAAATATTAATCAGAAAACTATGCACATAGACGCTCTGATGCATCATTTGTGATAAACATGGAAAACATTTTTATTTATATGACAGAATAGTGTGATGATCTAAACATGTGGACTGAGGTCTACAATGAAGGCCCAAGGCCATGTGCTGCCTGAGCACTGGTGACATCGGGAGGACCGGAATGGCCCGACCGGAAGTGTCTCTCCCAATTCTATTCCAACCCATGAGGCACAGGCCCTGAATGGCCCTTTCGTTTTTGTTTTCTTTATTTTTATTGTTGGAAGTTTGACAGATGTCCCTCATTTTTTCCTCATTGACCCCCTCCACCTCGCTCCCCACCCTGCTTCTCCACACTATTGTCTGTGTCCATGGATTATGCATGTTTGCATAGAAGTTCTTCATCTGAATGGCCCTTTCTAATGCTATCAGCAAAGGTATTTCACTCATTACAATAGAAGCCAAATACATTACAATACTGACATTCAGATGCTTATACTCTGCTGTAATTATTACTTGACATTTGGAATGGGCTGGGATTTGGGCTATTTTTTTTTTTTTTTTAACTACGGATGATCAAAAGACCACATCTACAATAATTTTGAACATCTTAGGAGGCCTGTTTACATCTGGCCATTTGATATGGTGAGATTACAGGCTAATGCTCTCTTTCAAAAGGCCTCTGCAGCTGCCATTTGAAGCATCTCCAGATGTGTGTGATGCGTCAGAGCTTAGCTCTGGGAAAGGGAGATTCATAATGACGGAAAATGAAGTGATAAAAAGGCGCTGCTGAAAATGAGTGAGTCCGGGGAAGAAGCAAACAACTTCTGAGACCTGTTCTGAAGTCAGCTACCTCTAAATAGATTGTGTATTTCACTGGAAAATTAAAAAATAAAATAAAAAGTAGTATCGGAACTGGGAGACAAATACCATCAGATAGGATTCTTTCTGATTTTCTCTCCTGAATGGGCATTTGCTTTTCTTTTTTTTTAAATCAATCTTTATTGTTCATATTATAACAAAGGTTCCTCATTTCTTCCCCCCTCCACCAGGTTCCCACCCCACCCTCTGCCCTTTCCCCACGCCCCATTGTCCTCATCCATAGGTGCACAGTTGATGTTCAGTCTCTTCCCGAATCCACCACTCCCCTTCCACCCCCCCCCAGAATTGTCAGTCCACTCCCCTCCCGTATCTCTGATTCTATTATAATCAACAGTTAATATTGTTCATCAGGTTTTTTAATTTCCTTGTTTTTTTTTTCTTGTTTTTTTTTTATTAATAACCTTTTATATTTTTAAGAATAAATTTTAAAATTTAATAATTTTAAACCTTGTTTTTTCTGCCCTGGGAACTGAGAAGCAAACTTGTTTACATGTAAACTTGCCCTTAAGTTATCAAAAGGTGTAGCCATTCAAATGTAAATGAACACATTGTTTAAAGATAGCTGCTGGCTGGAATTGGATTACCTGCTCTGGGTGGGAAGGGCTTGTCCTCCCCTTTCTCCATTGAAATTAAAGTGTTAGCTTTCAAATCTCTTTTTGGCAAGAGACCTTAAACTTACAGAACTTCAAATTTTTCAGGTAGTAAATCAATTACTTAGCATTTTCTCAAAGCAATAATACCTCCACATGCCCAAGGATACACTTCACACAAAAGACACTTCCAAATAGGTCAACCAACCTCATCCAGACCCCACACAAGGCACTCACAGATCAACACCCCTGCGTTACAACAACTCAACACATCCAGATCTAAGCCTTCATTACTTGATTCAGCAGACCCTCAAGATCCCGCAAAAGTTTCCAGCCATGTCTGAGAAGCAGCCCTGGGGCATGGGCAGGCGAGGAGCGAACTATTACGGGTCCGGCTGCTCTGGGCCTGGCCTCCTTTGCTCCGGTCCGCTCCACAACCAGCTGCTCCGGGTCTGGCCGCTGTTGCCTGGGGCCCGGCTGCTGCAGCTCTGGGCCTGGATGCTGCTGCTCCGGGCCTGGCAGCTCCCAACCCAGCTATTCCATGCCCAGCTGCTCCGGGCCTGGTTGTTCCCGGGCCTGGAGAAGCCGGGTCGGGAGCAGCCAGGCCCAGAGCAGCAGCAGACAGGCCTGGAGCAGCCAGGCGTTTGCTTTTGTCCAGAGCTTTCAAATTCGTTCCTGTCTGTCTGTCTGTCTAGCTGTGGTTGGGAATGGAGTCCCTTTCCCACATGAACAACTCTAATTATAAGGTACATAGGCAAAGAGTGCAGTGACTACTTTTTTTAATATATTTTATTGATTTTTCACAGAGAGGACAGGAGAGGGATAGAGAGTTAGAAACACTGATGAGAGAGAAAATCGACCAGCTGCCTCCTGCACACCCCCTACCGGGGATGTACCCGCAGCCAATGTATATGCCCTTGACTAGAATTGAACCTGGGACCTTTCAATCTGCAGACTGACGCTCTATGAGCCAAACCAGTTTCAGCTGTAGTGACTACTTTTAAGAATATTTTGGCTGATTTTCTTTTGTGAACTATTAGAGAATGTATCTAAAAAAATCATTAAATATATATATATATATATATATATATATATATATATATATATATATATATAGTGTATTGGTTTCAGAAAGGGAAAGAGAGAGAGAAACATCAGTGGTGAGAGAGAATCATTGATCGACTGCCTCCTGAACACCTCACAATGGGGATCAAGCCCAGAACCCAGGCATGTGCCCTTGACTGGAATTGAACTCAGGACCCTTCAGCTCACAGGCCAATGCTCTATCCGCTGAGCAACCGGGTAGAGCCGCAGAAGCCATTTCGGAAGGCATGTGAATGCGTAATTCTTACTGAGAGCGTCGTCTAGCTGCCCGTGTGACCTGATTAACAGGGACCAGGACTCGTAACACGCGGCTTCAAAATACCAAACCCACCACTTGGCCTTCCATGGAAGGCTTTCCAGGGTGGCTTCCCTAATGTTAATGGCGTAAAGCTTTACCTGCCTCAGAGAAAGGAGCGCGTCCCTGATAAGTAGAAGGACTGGGGCCTAGAAATGGGAGACTTACTGTGTCATTTACTTTGCAAAGGTACCAGTGTCATTTATACAAGTGCAAAAATATTCATTAAACCACACGCGCGCACACACACACACACACACACACACACACACGAACATGCATACATGCAAACATCTTTGCCATTAATGAAATGTATTTCCTTATCACTAAGACCATACCTATTGGGTCAACCTTTAATTATAGACTCACTTTAGAATTCAGCTGTAAGCACAGTACTTAATAAATTAAGACACAAAGACCCATTACTCTTTCCCAGTCTCAGGACCCAAGGCTAAGTTGAAAGGGTTTCACAGGCAGAAATCAGGCAATTTGGACTCATGAGATAAAGAAATCAATGAAAAACCTGAATAACTGCTTTCTTGTTATTTTCTTTGACCCACAATAGCTTTGAGACTTGATTTTGCTTCACTAGGTACATGTAGGTACATCTAGTTGAGTATTTCTTGAGAAAAATACCAATAATACCCTTTTGCTACAATACCACTTGTTAAATATTCTCATAAAAATTGTCAGTACTATCATATATTTTTAAATTCTTTTTCAAATTTAAATTCTCTATTGTTGAAAGTATTACATATGACGACTAGATATTTTTGAGATAAACAATCTCTAGGGAAACTTTAAGTCTCCGTGAACAGGAACTCTCTAGTTTCAATTAAATTAAATTTCCACGAATTTAGATGACAGAGCAACTGACTAAAGTCAAGAACAGAGGCTCTCAGCGGGACCATGTGTAAGATTTGAGTATCAAAGACAAAGCCCGGAGTTTACAAATCCCAAACCCCAACTCCTGCCCACACCCCGATGGAAACCCTGCATTTTCTCACACCTCCGCACGCACGCCCGGTTATCGGGGAGGCCGAGCAGGGAAGTGCTCAAATACCAAAGGCATGACTCTTGTGTATTTGCGGCCAGACCCGCAGGAAATATCAGAACCCTCAGGAGGATTCCCTCTCTGGTGCTATTTCCAGCGCTATGTTTCATGTTTTCCAAGGTCAGCACAGTTCAAAGGTCTTCCTCAAAGGCAATGAACCTGAATCTTTTTCAAAAGCGAGTCCTGCTGAAACCGGTTTGGCTCAGTGGATAGAGCGTTGGCCTGTGGACTGAAAGGTCCCAGCTTCGATTCCGGTCAAGGGCATGTACATTGGTTGCAGGCACATCCCCGGTAGGGGGTGTGCAAGAGGCGGCTAGTCGATGTTTCTCTCTCATCGACATTTCTAGCTCTCCATCTCTCTCCCTTCCTCTCTGTAAAAAATCAATAAAAATATATATATTAAAAACAAACAAACAAACAAACAAAAAAACCCGCGAGTCCTACAGAACGGCGTTCTTCAAGTTTCATGAGAGCAAGGAGAAATGTGTCCCAGAAAGCTGTTTCCTGGCCGAGGCACTAGATTCTATAACAAGCAAGAGTTCCCATCTACTTAAAAGGTTAGATCTAGCCCTAGCCAGTTTCCCTCAGTGGTTAGAACATCAGTCCGCAGACTGAAGGGTTCGAATCTGGTCAAGGGCACATGTCTGGGTTGCAGGCTCAATCCCCAGGAGGGGGGCGTGCAGAAGGCAGCCAATCAGTGATTCTCTCTCATCATTGAAGTTTCTATCTCTCCTTCTCCCTTCCTCTCTGACATCAATAAAAATACATTTTAAAAAATAAAATAATAAAATAAAAGGTTTAAGCTAAATCTTACTCAAAGTAGTTACACAACTCTCATGGTTATACATAAGCCCAAGGACATGGCATACTCAGTATCTGTATCCCTGTTTCTCTTTGGCTTCTAGCAAGTTCCTTTGATTCTATTACAAACGCCAAACCAGGAGGCTGTCAGTGGCAGCAGAGCCAGGCGTCAGCATCAGAAGCCACAGAGGCTCAGGGACAATAACGCACCGAAGGGTAACGGGTCTCTCCAGGCGGGCGCGGGAGGGGCGCCTCCACCAGGAAACGTGCCTCCCAGAAGGAGGCCCTTCCTGCAGGAGAAGGCAAAAGCGGTGGGGCTCAGGCTCCACAGTTCTGCCCCTGCCCCACCTCACCCCTCCCCACCCCACCCCACTCTCTGACCCTTTGTGCCCAAGTGCACAACCCACAGCAGGCTCTGCTCTCTCAATGGCTCTGACCGAGGTCCCGGTCGCACGCCCACGCCCTGCCGCTGCCAGCACGTGCTGGACGTGGCCATGGCTCCCCTTCACGTCCGCTCTTCCCGTGGTGGAAGGCCAGGGATGCTCGGGCGTCTTCTCTGGGTGGGATGGCTGTATTCCGAGGAGGCCATCGGAAGAAGAGACCAGGAGAGAGGCCTGGAAGCATGTGTTATGGAGGGTTGGGGGAACTGGGTGATGGTGTGGGCCAAACACCGCTTTTCCAGGCACACTGACGTCCAGAAGCTATTTGCAGGCATGGGCAGCCAATCAGTGATTCTCTCTCCTCAGTGATGTTTCTGTCTCTTCTCCCTTCCTCTCTGACATCAATAAAAATATATTTAAAAAAATAAAAGGCTTCATCTAAATCTTAGATTAGGTGAAGAGAAGCTGCAAACCTCAATAGGAGGGGGCGCATGACAGCGGCCCAGCGAGGACAGTCGGGAGTGCGGGCAGAGGCGGTGGAGATGCTGGGGGGTGAGAAGGGGGAAGTGCCAGGAACTGAGACTGGCTGGGAGGGAGGGAGGGAGGGAGGGCAGAATTGGAGAAGGAGGCGTTTTCTGGCGTAGGCGAGTGAGAGCTGGTGTCACTGTGGGCATTTGAGGTCCCTGGAGACCCGCTCCAAAGCGTTTGGTAGGCAGTTGAGCCTGTGCGTCCCTCCAAGTCCAAATGGCTGCTCTGCCTCAGGGCTCCACGCCAGCTGCTCCCGTAAGTGAAGCGGGGCGGGAGCGGGAGCGGGCGTCCTGCCCCACAGCATCCTGTTCGGTTTTCTGGCCCTGCCGCCCGGAGCCCGGAGCCGGTGCAGCGCCTGAGCCTTGAACCTGGATGCAAACGGGCGGGGCCTCTGGCACCTGCTGGAGCGGCTTCTGCTGAGCCACGAGCCTGGTGTCCTGGGGGGACGGATGCCCGCGGGCGTTCCTGTGACTCCTGTGCTCACATGCTAGGTCATCATACACAGCGGGCACATGGCGTGGCCGGGGACCCCGTGTGGCTCAGGAGCCGGTGGGCAGAGCCCCTCCGGGGCTGGGGCTCCCCACTCCGCTTCCTGACAGCTGGTGTCCGTCACCAGCACCTCTCAGAGGAGGCTGCCTCAGTCAGGCAGCTCCTCCTTGTGCACCAGGAAGGCCGCTGTGGCTGTAAAACCTTCCTTCACACCCAGACCTGCAGGGCCGGTGGACAGAGGACGGGTTAGGGAGCTGAGCTCAGGCTTGGGAGAGAGCACCGTGTGCCTTGGGCTCTTTGCAAACCATGGATTAGTGGATCTGACTAGATGTTGCTGTGGATTCCCTATCCCCCTCCTTCCAGCATAGCGTGGCTCCCAGTGACATTTTTTTAAAAATATTTTTTATTGATTTTTCACAGAAAGGAAGAGAGAGAGATAGAGTTAGATACATCGATGAGAGAGAATCATCGATCAGCTGCCTCTTGCACACCCCCTACTGGGGATGTGCCCGCAACCAAGGTACATGCCCTTGATCGGAATCGAACCTGAGACCTTTCAGTCTGCAGGCCGATGCTCTATCCACTGAGCCAAACTGGTTTTGACCCCAGTGACATTTTATCTGCTGGTGCCTCCACATCACCTTCTTCCTGTAAGCTCTCCCTGACGCTGAGGCCTAAGGCCTGGAAACTACATTTCCCAGCATCCCTGCCTCCAGTTTCCACTCTAGACCAGAGGCACAGCAGGTGAAATTTGGAAGAAGTGCAAAGGGGCCAAGGAAAGAGGGCTCGGGAGGCTGGAGTGGAGGCTCCTGGGCATCAGCAGAGGCTGGGGTGGGGGGGGAGGGGGGAGACCAATCTCCAGGCATATTTCCTGGAAGGTACCCCCTTTGGTGCTGGAAGCAGCCGGTCATTGTCAGCCACTTCCTGCCATTCCCTGGCTTCCCTTCCGGAGGCAGCAAACCTGAGGCCCGGAGGTGCCCTGGCTTCCTGCCCTTCAGACTCCGCAGGCCTCGCCCTGTCTGGAACCCTCTGATGCCTGGCAGAGGCCCTGCTTTCCGATCCTTCCCTCTCTGCCCCGCCGGGGCGTGTCCCTGTGAGGACAGCCGGCTGACTTCCTTCTAGACCTTTCCATCAGAGGCTTCCTTTCAGCGGCTCAGGGAAGTCACTTCTCATCTACTGTGTCTCTGCCTGAGCCCCGGGGCTGAAACACATCAGACGTGGACCCGACACGTGGGGCTGGTCAGGAGGGAATGAGAGCAGCTGTTTGTGTAAAGGGGGTGGGGAGATGGCACAGACTGACTTCATTAGCAGTGATGGTGATGATTCCACTCAGTCTTTCCAAGGCCAAGCAAACATGACATTTAGGAAAAGTCACTTTTTCTCAAAATCTGGACATAGGTGGCGCAGAGGGAAGGAACCCTGCCAGGTTCTGCCTAAAATGCCAAATTCCCTGGAGAACGGTGAGCGGGTGCCCCGGCCCCTGGCGGCCACGTCTCTGCGTGTCAGGCTGGCGTCTCCATTGGTTCTTGGGAGCCAGAGAAGACGGGGATGCCACAGTCAGGGCCCGGGACTCCCTGCCCATCCGTTTCGATTTCCAGTCTAATTCTCATCTTTAACCTGTTAACCGGGGAGTTCCCCTTTTAATTACACAACGTACAACGGGCGCATACTCTTCCACTAGGACGTGTCAGTACGTCACGCCCAGTGGACATAATTTTATATTATTATTTTTTTTATTTATACTTAATTAAAGTAAATGAAATATATATTTTTTGTTTATTTATATATAAAGCACAAAGGAAAATACAAAATAACAAATAGAAAAGAATACCAACAAAAAAATGGAAACATCGAATTAAAAAATTATAAATTTTACAAACAATTATAAAGATTACAAAAAATATATATTTTTTATTTCGATACACAATAAAAATATAAAAAGTTAACAATTACAGAACAATAAACAAAAGCACACAAATAAAATAGAAATATTGAGTTTAAAAAATTGAAATATAGATGAAAATTTCAAAACTCAACTTCCGTGTGATATATTTTAAAACAATTGTTGATACATAGTGCTACCTTACAATCCGGACACCAGTATGTAGATTCTTTCCTAACACCTTTTTTGTAGCAAACTCGGCATTTCCTGGATTTAGTTTTTCCTATATCGCTTTTCATTTGTTCTGGAAAATGCCTTTCAACTAAGCGTGATGGTTTAGATGTAGAGCTGCTTGTTGATGTCTTTGGGTGGGTTTTCACTATGTTGTTATCTACCAATTTCTCTACACACTCTATCAAAAAGTGTAATCGATCCAAATGACCTTTATCTTTTTTGTATATAATATATGCATTGAAGCAGCACATATCAATTAATCATAGAAAAATTTTTTTATAAATTTTTTTTACCCTATTACGGGCAGCTGTGTAATAACTCCATCTCCCAAATCTACGCCGCCCATATTCTTGTTATAATCCAGGACAACATTCGGTTTTTCTTGCCTTCTTCCTCTCTTTTCAATCGTTGTCTTTTCATCATTATGAATAGAACTGAGCATCAATACGTCTTTTTTATCCTTCCATTTTAAAACCATAAGTTTGTCTTTGATTCTTACATATGTTCATTTTTCTGTAATTTTTTTGTTTTTATTTCACTGGGGATTCCGACTCTGTTTATCCTCATTGTTCCAACAATGTCTGTACTGTTTTGACACAAGAGTTCAGCCAAATGAATTGACGTATAGAAATTATCTAAGTAAATCCTATACCCTTTATTCAGTAAGTCATGTGTTAACTCCAAAACAATTCTTGTTGATTGTTTTTCTTGTGGGTAGTTCGAACCATAATTTGTGTCCTTGCCTGTGTATAAAATTATATTTTGTACGTATCCAGATTGGCTTTCACTCAAAATAAACAACTTCATTCCAAATCTAGCTCTTTTTGTAGATATATATTGTTTCCAAGATAAATTCCCTTTCCATAATAAAAGAGATTCATATACACATATTTCTCGTTCACATACATAAAAACTTTTAAACTTTTCTGACAAATTATTGATGATTGGATCAGTTTTATATGTTTTTTTTATTATATAAAGATTGGAGATATAAAAAATACAAGTAAATAATATATAATATGAAAGTAGGTAGGTAAGTGTAAGTACGTACCCGTCACTGCTCACCCAGAATACGTCCACCGCTCTCAATAGCGAAATTATACTGATTCCCTCCGTGTCTTAAATTCATGTCGAGACATGTATGGATGACTAATACCTTTGTTGTTTGGAAATATATGTCCCGCCCGTTTCAGGGCGAAACATATATTTCAAGGATGTATTCATACGTCCTACCCGTACCCGATATTGTTTACGTTTGACGTATTCATACGGCCCGCTGGGTTAACAGGTCAAAGGGCACAGCCGGGTGCGGGCTGGTGTCTGGCTTCCCCGTGTTCCCCAGCTTTGGCCCAGTGAGACCAGAAAAGCTGCAAACCAGGCAGGCACAGGCTGCCAACGTGCAGGCAGCAGGGTGGTTTGGTTCAGAAGCATGTGGTGGGCTTTGCGGTTTGGTTTGTTGGTGCTCATTTCCTCCCGACGTGCCATTTCCTACTCGTCTTCTTGCACGTTCTGTGAAAAAAAAAAAAAAAAAAAAAAAAAAGTTTCTTTTTTCCGGAAGAGAAAATGAATGCAAAGAATTGAAAGCCCCCAGGAAGGAGACTTGCAATTTGGTCATTTATTTTAATCCTAATCCCAAATTCAATGGAAGATACTCTAGCAGAGTAGGTTTGCCTGGTTATTTTACACTAAAAGTTATGGTTGCTGAATTCCATACTTGTTTGGGCTAACAGGTTTGATATCGGTTTCGTGTGTCCATTGTTCTTAAAGTGGTCAGGTGCAGAAACCCCGTTTATCCCACTTGCAGCCGATACTTACCGCCTCCCTACGGGATTCGGGTGTTGCACGTGGTTATTCACGTGGCTGGCGCTGGGCTGGGCACAGATATGAATTAGCCTCAATTCCTATCTGTCTCTCCTCAGTTTGGGTAACTCAGTTTGTATATCCAGGCGATAGATCTTACCCTCCCTGGCTTCTAGGCCTTTCCTTCCGCAGCCCGAGAGTGAAAGAGACCTCTGGGCCAGACGTAAGTGTTCTGGCCTAAAAGCACACACGGGTATGTGAAGAAAAGGCAGGGAAAACATTGGACTCTCTATTTTCTTTTTGGATGTTTTTATATATTTTTATTGATTTCAGAAAGAAAGCGAGAGGGAGAGGAAAATAGGAAACATCCATGATGAGAGAGAAGCACGGATCGGCTGCCTCCTGTACGCTCCCTGCTGGGGATGGAGCCCTCGCTGGGGCGGGAGCCGGAGCAGGAAGCAGACCTGGTTTGTAGGTCAGCGCTCACAGGTCAGGCAGCGCCGACCTCCTTAAAGCCCCGGAGACGGCGCAGGGCACACACCGCGTGACCCCGCAGCCGACGTGACCCCGCAGCCGACGTGACTCATGGACGGAGCCCGCAGAGCCCGGCCACCCCGCCAGCATTGCCTTTTTAGGAACGCTGGCTGCGGGCCGCACAGGAATGCAGCTGGTGTCCAAGCCGCTGGTGCGTCCCTGGGAGCCGCTCCATCCTGCGCCCCAGCCAGAGGGAGGGCTGTGCTGCACACACACACACACACACACACACACCCGCAGCCCAAAGGGTGCGAGGAGGCGCTGGGCCTTCAGTGGGATGAGCTGTCCCAGCACCAGGCACGAACTTCCCGTTTGGCCTTTCACGTTCCATGCATTGCATTCCTGGCAGGCCCTGTCCAGCGTAGGCCAGGGTTAAACCTCTCCGAGCAGTGCAGCAGCTTGTACTGTTCTGAGGGGCTTCTGTGAGATTCCCTGAGCTTTCCAGGCAGAGCTGGTGGGACATTCAAGTTCACCTGATCAAAGAGCAGGTGACCTCAAACTCCACCTTTCCATGGGGCCTCCCCGTCCCAATTTAAAGCTCTCCCCCAGCCTTCCTACCCCTCCTTCCTGCGGGCCTCCCCGTTTCCTTAAGGTCTGCATTGCTTCCTGGCGGCCTGTGGAGGTGTCCTTCTCTCTGCTGACTGTTTCTCTCCACTAGGATGTGAGTGGGACGTGGGCGTCTTATCTGTTTCGTTCGTGCTGCTTCCCCAGCCGCAGACTAGTGCCTGGTCTACAGACGGCTCCATCGGTATTTGCTCAATGACTCCAGTAAATAATCTCACTCTGAAAATCACTGCAGACATGTGGCATGCGGGCCATGAACCCGAGGAAGAGCAGGTGACACTGGGTCCCTTTCCTGAACCAGCCTGTCTGAGGAGGGGCCCGGTCTCACTGCCAACCGCCTGGTGCAGGAACCGGGGCTGTGTTCGGGTCTCAGTTCCTTCTCTAACTTTATGAGAGTCTGTTTCTCTCTGAGCGCCTCCCCGTAGGGTTGTTGTGAAGGTTAAATACCATATCCATTGCATGTATGATGGTGTAGCCACTCTTTCTGCTTATTTTAAAAGAGAGATTAAATACGAATAACCCCCTAATTTTAGAAAGGGCGTACTTAAGCCCCGTAGGTGTTAAGAAAATTACCGAAGGTCATGGAGCCAATAAGTAATAGAATCTAAACTCTAAATCGTCCCCGCCCCAGCCTAAGCTTCCTCCATTACCACATGTAATTACAGGAAAGCATTACTAAATAAAAGAAAAACATGTATGTGTATGTACATTTATATACTACACTAGTGGCCAGGTGCACGAAATTTGTAGGGTCCCTACGCCTGGCTGGTGATCAGGGCTGATCTGTGGGGCAACTGGCAGGTGATCAGGGGGCCCCCACTGGCACCCACCTTGGCTGGCCTGGGACCTGAAGGCTGGGGGAAGCACCTGCATTGATCGTCTGCCCCTGGTGGTCAGTGAACATCATAGCAACCGGTCATCCTGCTGGTCATTCTGCCATTCAGTCGATTTGCATATTAGGCTTGTATTATATAGAATGTAAATGAGTATGTAAATGTAATACATGCATGTCTTAAAACTTACATTGCTTTATTTTATATGAGTTTATCCAAAAGATCTTAGACATTGCTAGCTGACCATGGACATAGCTAAAAACGTGGCAGCTGATAAAGGGCTAGAAATAAAGTCTCCTCGTCGATGTAGTGGAATGGCCCTCTTTGTGCTTTGCAACTGAGGGCTTGATCATTGCACACTTCAAAGGAAAACCTGTGCTTGAAAGATCAAAGGAACTCAGACCAAAGGAGTCCTTAAATAGCCAGCCCTGTTTACTTGTGCATTGGGTCCCCAGAGCTGAGAAATACAAGAACAGGCATCTTGTGATTTTAAGTCAAGGTAGCGGTCTTTCTACTGGGACCATGTGAACAGCAGTCCTGTGGTATTTGCGTTTTATTAATTTAACAAGTGTGGTTCAGCAAGTAGGTGAATGAATTTTGTGTTTCTTCATTTTATTCTCATACTGGTTTGAGTTTTTAAGTTGTATATTACATTTTATTATTATAAATCTGATGTTTCTGTTACCCACTTGGAAAATCATAAGCACCAATCATAGTATTTAATGATAATGAAGTATTGTTGTGCTTTAAAATACTAGGTGACAATATCACTTAAGAAAATATGTCTCAGAAATGACTGACTGGTTTGGTTCAGTGGATAGAGCGTCAGCCTGTGGACTGAAGGGTCACAGATTCGATTCCAGTCAAGGGCATGTACCTTGGCTGCGGGCACATCCCCAGTAGGATTTGTCCAGGAGACAGCTGATCGATGTTTCTCTCTCATTGTTGTTTCTGACCCTCTGTCCCGCTCTCTTCCTCTCTGTAAAAATCAATAAAATATATTTTTTAAAAGAAATATACAGTATTTGATTTGGGAAGGTATGGATAGATATTTTACTGTGGCCCCTTCTTTCATACATGAGACCAAAGAAATAATGTGACTCAACTTCTTAGGTTACAATAAAATTAGCACCAACAGTGAAATGGAAGACCAGGTGAAGTCCAGAACTAGAATAACTCTAGCATTGGTAGCCCATTAGGTCGTTCAGGCTGAACCTTAAGGGATAAAAATGATAATAATGAAAGAAGATGTGAGATATGTATATCATGAAATACTGCTTAGCCATAAAAAACTATGAGCTCTTGCCACAGCATGGATGGATCTTATGCAAAGTGAAATAAATCAGATGGAAAAGGACAAAAACCATATGATTTCACTCATTTGTGGGATATAAAATAAAAACAAATGAACACACACACACACACACAAAACAAAACAAAACAAAAAAAACCCAATAGATATAACAGATTGGTGGTAACAGAGGAAGGGCCTGGGGGAGGGTAAAGGGTGACATAGAAACTCCATTTTTGGTAGTGACTGTGCTGTACTGTGACCAGATATTGAATTATAATGTGGTATACCTGAAAATAAGGGAATAAGTCATCGGTATTTATCTTATCTCAGTCCTTCGTTATTTTAGGGAGATCTGAACTACCCGTCCTGAAGAAGGGCTTCGTTTTGGAAGGAAGAAGCACTGCAAACAGTCCATGTTCAGTCCTTTTGATGTCGCCTCGCGCATCTGTGCGAAGTGTCTGAGCTGTGAGTAATCTGCGATCATATGGAGACTCATACGTTACCAGCAGCGGAAGGAATGCCAGCAATCGGTCATCCAAACCGAGGGTTTCGCTTCCAGATGTGGCAGCTGGAATGTCCCAGCCGAAGTGGCTGGAAGTCCCCGTGGGCGTGGCCCCGCTCACTGTCACTCCCAGCAGTTTGTTCGGAGGATCTGTACTTCCTGACCCGGCAAACATGGGCTCGGCAGGAAGAGGTTCATCCAAACGAACGCTACAGCCTCCGGCCACTCCGCCTCGGGTTCCGAGACGCCGGGAAGCGGGGAGAGGAGTCACCCTCCAGGGCCCTGTGATGCGATGGCCATCTCTGGGAGCGGCCGTTGCACAAGGAGGGCGGGACGGTGCTGTCACCAGCCGCTCCCCGGCCCCTCCGAGCGCCGTGACCAATGCTGCAGATAATGGACAGATGCGTCAGCGATGGCCTGTAAAGCAGGTCACGGGCTTACACAGCTCAGGTGACCAGGGTCTGGGTCACCCTGCCAGTTAGACCACTGGGACAAGCAGAGACCAGGCCAAAGGTGAGGCGAACCCAGAGCGCTCAGGGGCGGAGGGGGAGGGGAGGCCTGGGGGCCTAGAGCATTCCCCAGCACCCAAAGGTGCTCCCAGAGCTCCTGGGAGCCAGCACCCTGAGCGGCTCGAGGGTCAGCTGGCACGAACCGCACAGATGTATGTTCAGGGCTGAAGCTCTCCTTTCTCAGCTCTGGACCTGCAAGTGAGGCCCTCTCCAGAGAGGGACCTTAGCGGGGGGCACCCACCTTGTCCAGCGTGATCCCCGCTTCTCAGAGGCAGCACACACTCCACAAGGGCTCATGCAGGAGCAGAAAGGCCTGCTCCCCCTCTCCAGGCCGGAAGTGCGCTGTGGGGCCGCCCCAGCTCGGGAGTGCCCCAGGGGATTGACGAGGCGCTGCTGAGAGCTCATGGCAGCCTTCTGTTCTGCCCAGCCCCTTCCTCCATTCCCACCGACCGGCCCCGCCCCCCCACCCAGCCTCCTTTCTGGGGACACTGACTGCCAGCACCCCTCGGTGAGTGTGGAAAAGCGCTGACCATCCAGCCAGTCAGCACAGGGCCCGTCTCACTGCACCATCTCTCAAATGGCATCTGGAACGTTGTGCTCATGCGTGCAGGAGGAGGTTCTTCGTCGGATCATTTTATCAGAGGCCCGCACGGCCTGAGTGTCTCAGTGAGCCGTACGGTGACCACCCCCCTGACCACTCCCGATGGGAGTGCAGGGAGGGTGCTACGCCTCGGAGATGAGGTGCTCTCCGGGGAGAGGCAGCAAGGAGACAAGGGCATCTGCAGGGAGCACGCGGCCCTGCCCAGGCCTCCGCCATCCCGTCAATGAGACACATCTGCTTAAATGGAAAGCTAAAGGACCAACTTCTGAATAAATTCATCTAAAAGCTTCCGAGGGCTCAGTTGTCTAATGAGCGTGTTTACTTCTGCATCCAATCAAAGAACATGCACCCCAAATGTCGTGAGCATACACTCGTCATATTATTTTCACTTATTCTGGACAACAACAAACAAAACCGTGTCTATACTTTATATGTGCATATGTAGACTGTATTAAATGTGTGATGTTTTAATGTATGTGCTCTTGGTTCTGTTTCTCTGGAGAACCCTGGCGGAGGAAACGGGGTGAGAGATAAAGAGGTGATTGGGGGGTGGGGGAGGAGGAAATACAAGCGGGAGGGAGCCTGCTGGAACCGAGGCCCAGCCCAGCGTCAGATCACAGGCCCCTCAGCGAACGGAGAGCAGGTGCGCCCAAGCTCATGAGAGTATAACGCTCCCCCAACCAAAACCTGCCGGGGAGAGGTGATGGCTTCAAATAACGGGGATTCCCATCTTTATTGTCACCTCTCCAAACATTTACCAACATTCTAGTGAGCCGTCCATTCACAGCAGTTTCTACTCAATATCAGCTTTCTTGAGTCCCCACGGGTCCACACTCTGCCTTCCAGACAACTGCTTTCCTGCCTTATTGCCGACCACCTTCAGCAGCATCTCCCCCATGAACTATCACCAATCTGCCCAACAGCAGGAGGTATTTCTCTTCAGAGAACCTACGGACTCACACCTGTCCTTTCTCTCCTCCAGGCCAGTGGCGTGGGGTGGTGGGGGTTGTGGCTCTCCTGATCATTAATGCCGTTGTCTCCTCAGACCAGATTGGCTGAGGTTGTCATGGAGAGTCTCGGAAGATGGGGCCTTGTTCCCGTTGAGAAACTCTCATCAAGAAGGATGAGTTAAACCCTAATGGCCTAAGCCTTCCCTTGTTTGGGATGAATGAACTCATCTCCTGTGCATCTGGAATTAAGCCAACTACTTCCGTCTTTGCTTCCAAGTTAAGAATAGTCACTCACATTGTTGTCTGTACACTTAATTTTCCTATGTAACTGGTAGAGAAAGGCTGATTTAGAAAGAAGACTGAGGTTAAAAGCAATAGACTCTCTATGAATTCATATCACCAGAAGTTGTGACTATCAAGTTTTCAGTCCTGAGTCCTGGTATGCAATATTGAGTGCACAGCATTCAATAAGGATTTGCTGAATGAATGAATTTGATGAATGAGTGGCATGGCATCGGCAGTTCTATCCAGATAGATCTAAGCCCTAACAGGCCAAAGTGAGGGAACGCAGAGAGCACCTGTTAAGGCACGATTGGTGCTTTGACTTGTGCCTGGAAATGAGTTAGTGACACCTTTCTTGCATTAAGACGCAACCACATGGAATTCCATCCTTCTCTCTCTGGGGAAGGGTTAGCTGTGCCCCTGGACGGTATGACTGAAACACAATGCACCATGTCAGACAAGGCATGCTCTCCAAAGACTACAGCACAAGCAAAACCCAAACCAGGGCTTTGCTTTTAGAACATACTTGTCTTATTCTTATCCTCGAACCTTCCACATTGTGGTGGAGGCAAGGTCAACACTTAAACCACACTGTCTCTCCCCCTCGGCCTGCTACCCCCCACCAGCTATTAACAGCTTCCAGCAAAGCTTCCTGCTACTGCTTCTGTCAGATGCTGTTTGATAAGAGCAAGGTGGGGAGGCAGGGTGGGCCATGTTCTGCTTCTCATCTTTGATGAAGAAGGATCCATCTTCCCACTGGAGACCATCGTCAGTAAAACAAATCAGGATGGCCAATGGATGTGATTCTCTCACATGGATGTTTCTCTCTGTCTTTCCCTCTCTCTTCTACTCTCCCTTAAATTCAGTGGAAAAATAACCTCAGTGAGGATTAACAAAAAAAAAAAAAAATCATGATGAAAGCGTCAAGGACCTGCTGCCATTTTTCATCTTCTGTGTTTTGCAAAGTGCTCTCACCCTATTTTGGAGTCAAGGCCATAAATATCCCCTCCTTCTTCCTCTGCGGCGCTGTTGCTACTAGCCCGTGGACTCTTGAACCGTCGAGATGACAGGGACCTGCAGGAAGTGACACACCTGGGTCCTTGATCCACTTTAACAGCTTCTGGAAGGACAGACACAGGGTGTTCGATGACAGGGGGGGTGTGAGCTCCTGGGTGAGCAGCCTTGAGTAGGTGCTCACCACAGCACCACTGTCATAGCTGGGCCCAGCAGCGGCCCCACACAGCTGCTGCCCTGGAGGCATAAGGAGGGGGATGTGTTTAGACTTTCCAGAAAGTTCCACTTCCACGTGGAAAAAACAATACATATCATTCTTTTCAAAGAGTGAAATAGACTACAGCTTCACACATGAGTCCCAGCTGTTTAAAATTAAACTGCTTAAAGGAAATTCCACGTAAGAATATCCCCTAGAACTATTTTTATTGAATTAAGACCTAGACGATGCAATCTCCAAATTGAAGCCTCAGGTAGTTAAGTAAGTGTTGATAAGCATGATGGTTGTGCTGTCTCTGTTACTTCAACTGCCTACATCAGCGGTCACCAACCTTTCGGGCCTCACGGACTACCAGTGTCCCACAGACCACTGCTTGGCTACCGCTGGCCTCCATTACTTTTGAAACACAAAAGGTCCCCCGTGATAGAAAACATGCATATCCATTTTCTTCAACAATAGAGGTGACTTGTGTTCTGCTTTTACATCCGTGCCTGAATGTTGACATCTTTAGAGATTCCTACAGGTCAACCTTTCTGCTGCTGTTTCTCCCTCCTTGGTGCCTTCCCCTGTCCACCCCGGAGTCTCAGAAGGACACCCTGGTCCTGGGCGAAGGCTGGATATTTCCTCCTCACTATTGGCCACCTTTGCCAGATCCATCATCGTTGTTTTGTGGGAAATGCTACCCAGGTTTTGCCCTGCGTTGTCAGCAAAGCCAATAACCACTATTTACTGAAATGTGTGCTTTACTTCTGGTTTAACTTTGTGGAAAGGGAACTAGCAAAGATCTCCAACATTTCTCTAGTTGTAACAATAAAAGGAAAGTGATACAGCTCTTTCCCTCGCGTGCACACACACACACACACACACACTTCTTAAAACAAACACAGAGAAGATCCGGAGGTAGCAATGGTTTCCGGAGGGAATGGAGTAGGAGGTATAATAGTTTGGCCCACCCTGTGTCTACCTTCTGTCATAAAAGCGCCAGGTTGCTCTCAAAAATCCCCTGTTGGCAGATGCTGGAGAAGGTCTGTCTTCCCCTCACTTGCCTCCTTCGGGTCAGTAAAGCTGGGGTCCCAGGCTGCCCGGCCTGCTCAGAGGTGGGAAGACGCCTCTGGTGCAGTAGGTGTGAAAGGAGAGAGGCGGCCGAGGACAGAGCCCGGTCACTCTGAGTCTCAGCCGGAGAAAGCCTGTGGGGAGAAGAGCCGGCCCCAGGGCCTGGGCTCTGACCAGCTCTTCCCGGCCTGGCCGTGCTCCCACTCCCACGGGAAGGAGGGGCGAGCTGTGCTGCCACCAGAGGAGATCAGTCAGGACCCTTGGGCAGGGCTGGCCAGCCCACCGCAGAGGAAGGATGCATTTCAAAGGGACTGATATGGCAAGGCACCAGCCAACCCACCCACGTGCGTTTTCACAGGGAAAATAGCTTGATTTCATTACATTAAAAAACTGCCACATGCTTATTATACAAAATGGTAAATGCACAAGGGAGAAAGAAGGGGAAAATCACCTGAAATAGGCATGGAGCTTCTTGCTGACCTGCCAGGCTAGCAGTAAGGAAGACACCGATGCTCTCGGCAGTTTATGGTCTGGTGGGAACGTGGCGTAGGAGGCACCCCATGGGATGGCAGAGATCTCCAGCCTTACCCACGTGAGCCCACGTGGTGTTTGTCCAGTTCCCAGGACACGGGGCCCTCAGGGCCTTGCTTGCTCCCCTCAGAGACAGCAAGGCGAGCGGAGGACCATGGGGGAGAGGGCAGCCCAGGGCCTCTCCTCCGCCTGCAGTGTTGTTGTTTGATTGATTGTTTGATTGATTGATTGATTGATTGATTGATTTTTGTTTGTTGGTTGGTTTTAGAGAGAGAGAGGAAGGGAGGTGGGGTGGAGGAGAGAAACACGGATTTGTCATCCCGCTTACTTGTGCTGGTGGGGACTGTTTTCAATGTCACTGAGAAACACAGTGAAGGAATCCTGACTCTGAGTTCAGAGCAGCTCTAGACAAACCGTTGACTTCAGACAAACTCGTTAAATCATCTTAGCCTTGATTACTTAAAGCAAGCCAAACAATCTCTCCATTGCAGAGCTGTGGCCACATAGATGAAATAATTCAATCATCATCACAGCGCTAAGAGGTGGCTGGTTGATGCCGCCGTTCTGTGTGAGGAAACCCAGCACAGGTTGAGAACCAGCAGTCTATTACCTTCTGCTCCCGTGGAGGATCCAGAGCACAGACACTGGCGATTGGCTCATGGCCACGTCATTCATTAGTGGGCGACAGCATCCGCTCCCAGGCAGTAAGGGTCACTGCCAGTCACTACCACACACAGTCGGCAAGAGGACCTGCCATTTGTCTTCTCTTCTCTATACCGAGTCTCCTCCTTATAGAGCCTGCCTACCATGTGGACTCCAGATCCATGCCAAGCTTTGAGAGGCTGGTCGCACAGACCCCGATCCTAATATCAGTATCACAGTGTTTTCACTTCCGTCATGCGAAGTGTTAGGGTTGCGGAAGGAGAAACACGGGATGCCAAAAGGGGTGAAGAATTTATTAGGTCATTTGGAAAACCAGATTGGCTGAACACCAGCTACCTGGGACAGGGAGTCAAGAAATCTTACAGGACTGAAGGCTGCTTTTCCAGGCAGACAATTCTCTGGGTGGGTCCTGAGGGGAGAGAGAATGGCTTCAGCAAGCAGAATGAGGCCTAAGCAGCAGGGAATGCTAGTTCAAGGTCAATACCCAAGGGAGAGGGAATCCATTCAATTATTTGGTCAGATCCAACAGGAAGCAAACCTGAATCTATTTTCTAGAAAAACGGACTTAGCAGCACACCACGTACCTCTTCGAGTCAGCGATTTCTGAAATCAGGGTCATCACCGTAGAGGAAGCACCCAGACTTCGGGGTTCTCAGAGGGAATGAGCTGCAGTGGAGGGGACAAAGAGAAAAGAAGGAAATCAGATCTACTTGTAAACTACACTTATGAGGAAAACCTGAAACTATTGAGTACAATGAAGTTTCAGGATTCTTCACTCAGTTTAATTCTTTGTCTGTAATTACCCCCTGTCATCACAGACTGGGTGGGCGTCTACCCCAGGAAGGGTAAATACGAGTGTTCTGTTCAGACTTTCACCCTGTATCTCCCCAGGGAAATGCCGTGCATAGTCGAGCTCAGACTGTAAAATTATTAACCGCTTTTATGGGCCTGTGCTACCAAGTGTTGAGAAAAGCAGTGGCCCAGAGTTCCTTCCTAACCTCTGCTCCTGCTTCTCTGATCTCCCGGAGTCATGGAAAATTCTGGGGAAACTCGATACAATTACTTTCGTAAAAGGAAAAGTCCAAGATGAGATTTTTTTTTTTTTTTTCCGTGGAGGGAAGAGCCGCAGGCACCATGAGGTTCTGTTCTGAATCCTGGGTGAGAGGAGAGAAAGTGCGGGGAGACCGGCACCTGCAGAAGCACCTGGGGCAGGATGCCCTCTCAACTCATCTCCCGGCGTCAGAGGACCCGCGCCAGGGTCCCCGCCTCAGCACCGGGCCGCTGGACAGGAGAGGCGGGGCTGCAGGAAGGTGAACACTGGTCCTGCCCGAGAAAGCTTCCCTGCGCTCACTGTGTTGGTGGGTTTTATTTTGTTTGTTTTTAAGTCTCCAAACTACCCAAGAACGCACGGAGAAAGAGGAGAGGGTGAGAAGCACCCAGGCAAAAAATTAAAAATTAAATATACTTATTCCTCCACTGATAGTGAAATTACAGAGGTGCAGAAAGAAAGGGAAAGACAGAAACAAGGCATAAAAATGACACGCACCATGAAGTCTCTCCCCACAACCAAAAGGGAAAACCCATAAAGAGGAAACCGCTAAGCCAAGGACTCCCAACAAGGAAACAGCAAAACCACCTCCTCTGGAAACTGCACAGCCAGCGGCCGCACCTCAGATCCGGGCCTTGGAGCGGGCGGCAGTGTCCGCTCAGATAAGATAAGAAGCCCGGGAAGTCCGCTCTTCCCCCGGATCTGGATGGTCAAGGCAACAGGCAACGCCTCTGCACTGTGGGAACAGCGAGCAGAGGCCCAAACCCCGTCCCTGGCACATGGAGGCCGTGGCTGCCTGGCAGCGGGCAGGGGGCTCTGGCTCCGGGATGCCTCCCCAGGAATGCGATGTCAGCATCTGAGAATGAGGCCCAGGGCCCCACTTTTTAAAATACATATCTTTTTTATTGATGTCAGAGAAGGAGGGAGAGGGAGAGATAGGAACATCAGTGATAAGAGAGAATCAGGGATCGGCTGCCTCCTACACGCCCCCCATTGGGGATCGAGCCCACAACCAGGGCCTGTGCCCTGACCGGGAATGGGACCATGACCTCCTGGTTCTTAGGGCAGCTCTCACCCACTGAGCCACACGGGCCAGGCTCACAGACCTTCCCTGGTGTCCTCAATCTTGAGCACTATGGTTCTCGTTCAAAGAGCCCTTCATGACTTGAAAACGATGGAATCCCAGTTAACCCTGTGTCACCTCTCTTCCCTCCCACAGTTGTCCTCCGCCTCTGTGTGACCTTCAACGTGGACGAGAAGAATTCGATGACCTTCAGCGGCCCCATGGAGGACCTATTCGGTTACCCCGTGCAGCAATATGCAAACGAGGAAGGAACATGGTAAGCCAGGCGTGTTGTCATGGATTGGGCCCACAACCCGGGCATGTGCCCTGACTGGGAATCGAACCATGACCTCCTGGTTTATAGGTCAGTGCTCAACCACTGAGCCACGCCAGCTGGGAGCAGGGGCCCCCACATTGCACCAGCATCTAAGGTGACTCAGACCAGCGGGCCCTTCTGAGCAGGCTGTGTGAGTGATCTCCAGATCTTGTCTCCCGCGAGGAAAGGGGACGCTGGTCTAGTTCCTACCTGTGGTCAGAGATAAAATTCAAGGTGTTTCCGGGAAATCTGTGCAACTACAGCAGGACCTCTTGCTGGTAAACCCAGAAATACTGCAGAATTCACAGGTGTGGTCAGCCTTCAGGAGCACATCTCAGCGCCCGCTTAGGAGGGAAGGCCGGTGCCACTTGTTTCCGTCACCAGGTGGGTGGCTGTCAGATCACTGACTGGATTGGAACGGGAGTTTTATAAATGGAATGTTTTAAAGTTATTCCCAAATAATCAAGATCACAAAGAAAACAATGGGCCCGCCCACCTATGTCTTGTTTCTGATAACATCCATCTTCCTGGATTTCCTCCCTGCTCCGTGACCCCGTAAGGAAACTCCCCTGAGGCACAGGGCTGCTCACAGCGTTCCCTGGGTCTGTGTGTGTGAGAATCCAAGCAGGTTACTGACAGTAGTTCAACCCTCTCCTCCCCAGAAAGCCATCTGCCTTCCCTGCCTTGCCAGGAGCTTGGGATGGGGTTTCTTTCTAAAGGGCCCTGAGTTCCCTGACTTCGCCAGAGAGTTCAGGGACATTATTGGCCTCAGACTAATCTCCCTTCACAGGGATCATAAGTGACTTTCTCACTCTTCGTGCTTTCTCCATTGTGAGATCTTACATGGCCCACTGAGCACTCCATGACTGATACTGTCTACAAAATGATGATGTATACAGGATTCCTAGGCTGAGAGTCTTTTCTGGTGAGGGAGGGGGGTTTGAGGTCCTATCCAAGCACCTCATCTCTGTTTGATGTAAGATGGGTTCCCTTTTTGTGTTCTTGTTGGAGCCATGAACCATATCAGTCTCTTTTGTGGGAGACTGGGGGTTATACTGATATGATCATTCTCTTATGCTGTGTGAAGTCACCTTCCCATTCTTGTCCAGAGTTTAGGGTAACTGCAGCAATTGCTGGGCCTGGGTATTCAGAGAGAGTCCCAATATGAAATATTTTTCTCCCATTGTCAGACTCTATCCCATGATGTCAACCCACCCAGGACAGATTTTTCTTCGGAAATATCATTACAAAGTCCATACAAATGGCTGCCTTCACTGAGCACCTCGGCGGCTCTGCCCATCCCTCACCCCCTCTCAGGGTTTGTTTGATGGGAATTTGTTGAGGGTGACATTGACCTGACCCTCAAGGCCATGGGACACTTGCTCTATAAATTACATAATCTGTTTCCTGCTTCTGTAAGAATAGAGATTTCCTGCTGAGCAGACTGGCCTTGGTGTTAGCGCTCTCTTATCTGTTGGGCACGTGTCTGCTGCTATTCTCCTGGTGATTTTTCTAACTGTGACCTGGTCTTGACCTCTGGTTTTCACCTAGTCTCTCGTTCCTCTTGCTCAGCTGCAGCCTCTTGTTTTTGACGTCAGTGCTATCAGCCCCCATCACTGTGGCTCCGCTGGCCCAAGCCTTTTGTTTTAAATACCTGTCACATCCACATCCGGAACTCAGCGTCACTCCCTCCGCCTGCTTTCAAATTCTCACGATGCTGGCTCCCACCAGACGTTCACCTGCCGTCTCTTCCCGGCCCACAACACCCATGCCCTTCCCTACTCCTGGCCTAAACTTCGGTTTTCTCTTCCCTGCCCCTTTCCCAGCATTTCCCTGGTAAATTTCTGACTATTGAGGCTACTAGGAATGAAAGCAGAGACCCACTAAGAGGTGACTTCCTGGGGAAATGGATGTAAACTCGGGGGAAATGTTTGCAATGCAACAGAAACGCCACTTCCGTAATGTGACCCTTCCTCCGTCTACCTGTCCTGTGTCCTGTCCACTCCCTTTCTGAGTCATCAGGCTCCGGTCAGCAGCACTCTGCCTGAGGACCAGGCCGCAGGTCTGCTGACCTCAGAGGCAGAGCTAACATCTTGACCTCGGTGTGTTGGCCACAAGCCCACGATTGCTGACGGACCTCAAGAACCACACCCTCAGGAAACCAAACAGAAAGAGACGAAGGCTGGCGTCAGGGCCTGATATAAGGACCGCCTCCCCCTCCCCTGGCCCCGCCATCAGGGGAGCCCAGACCCCAACCCTCTGAGCCCCACGATTAACGATCTTCCCCCAGCGGAACCCGCCCCCGGCAGCCATCGGCTCAGGCCTCGGAGCACCAGCTCACCTGTGGTCCTGGGTGGTGTCACGTCCTCACTAGTGAACGCCCCCTCTCCTGGCTCAGACTCCTTGTGTGCCTGCGTGGGCTTGGATCCAAGCGGGCAGATGGACCCTTCAGTCAGTAACATGTTGACAATGAAGACATGGGAATTCAGCTTCCAAAAAGGGAGGCTATTCGTGAATATAAATTGAGAGGTGTTCTTTTCAAACACAAACCAGTTTAATGGCTTGATTTGTTTTTAGGGGGGAAAAATATCAAATTGGTAAGAAGATAGTAAAGTTAATTATTCAACTGACTTAAGAGGTTTTTGAACCAAATTTCTGCAGGCAATTTTTATCAGAAGTCAAACTTGTTTGTACATGTTGTTCGTTCTCAAATATACATCTACCTGGCCACCAAGAGCCTGGTCGAAGGGTGTCTTCAAACTATTCAATGTGAGACAGGATTGTCAGCCGGCGATGGGAGCCCAGGCACTTTGCAGCTTCTCTAACTATAGAGACATTCCTCTGTGCGCGTGCTGCTTATTGCTGCCGGTCCCTTCCCTGGCGATGCCTAGCATGACCGGCAATCCACGCCCAGCACACGGATGCCGACCCCATGGCCGTGTCACACTCTGCCGTGGCTTCCCTGAGCGTCCGCCGGAGCCCGGACTGCACGAGGGAAGATGCACTTCCAAAGGACAGAACTCCGTGCAGCACGGGGCAGCCACGTGCCCTCAGAACCGGCGAGGAAAGAAATCCGTCGCCAGCCTCACTGCCCCGGCTGCACTGGAAACAGGTGTTTTGGGGCCAGGACTTCTCCAGAGGCAGAGAGACGGCGCAGGGGGCTGGTGTGCAGGTGGCAGCTGAAGTCACGGGGTTCACACTCTTTCTAAGAGACACCCGTTATACGGCACCGAAGGAAGACCCACCTTCTTCCTTAGGAGGATTAGGAGGAGACACTTGGGCACAAGCAGGACTTTCTGTGGTCTCCTTCCAGTCAGCCACTCTTCAAGTCCAAGAGTCTGTCTCTAGCACACACACACACACACACACACACACACACACAACTGTGCCCTTAACTCCTAGTAGATCTCTAATAACCTCACCCCTTAGTCAAATGACAATATGGCTATCACATGTCCCTGGCAGTTCCAAAACATAAAATTAAAACTACTTGGAAGTCACGTCATCTAAAATGTTAATTTAGAGATGGGGACGCTAAGGAAAAAAATGAAGCAACCTCTGAAGTCTCACCCACACTGTGTCTCCCTTGGCCCCAGGACAGCTCGGCTACCCTGCGGGAAGCAGCTGGGGAGGGGTTTTCCTCAGAGGAAGGCCCATCTGCGTGTGATGTGTCCCTCTGGCCCAGAGCCCTGGCTCATGTGAAGCCCAGACTCGGTCTCCATCGCGCCAGCGCGCCGAGGGCTGCCATTCTCCTCCCGGCTGCGGTGCGCTCACGGCCATCCCTGCGCGGGCACCACGTGGGCGCCTGGCTCAGACCATTCACTGCCTCCTCTCACGGCCTTGTGTGCGGGTGTCGCCACCCTCATTTCACACGTGAGGACAGGAAGCGGAGACAACAGAAGTTATTCCTCACGCAGTGAGCAGATAAAGTCATCGTTTCAGCCCAGGTCCTCTGGTCGCCAGCCTTCTCCAGGCTTCTTCCCCGGATTCTGTTGCCAGGGCCCAGGGAGGAGATGGGGGGACAGGGGCCCGGGAGGTCAGAGGTGCCCCCACGTGCTGGAGGAGGAAACCCCCAGAGCGCCAACCCGCCGCTAGCCGGCTGACAGTCAGACTGGCAGGCACGAACCAAGGCTTGGGGAAGTGACAGAATTTGGCCATATTCCAGGGTGTATTTTTGAGTTATTGGCACTAGCAGCCCAGGCCTGGTGGCCAAGAGGGAAAGTTCTCCGTCAAAGACGCTCCTCGCAGAGCCGCCAGGTTCCGTGTTGCCGGGCAGACTTCACCCCTGGATGGGCAGACCCCAATGCCCTGCCCCCGAGTCCTGGTGCTCCTGCAGAAGCAGGGATGCGAGTGTGGCATTTTACCTCCTTAAAGCGATGCCTTCTAATTTGGGTATTACGTCTAGTCCAGCGTGGATTTTTGAAACAAATGCTCAAACCACAGAAGATTAAGAAATGTTATCCAAAAGTCGTTGGGGAGACAGCCGGAGAGAAATAACGTTTCGGGCTTGAGCAACCCCTTCAACTTGCCCTGACTTCCGGCAGTTTTGAGAAATGGATTCCACCTTAATAAATACCAGGTGTCAATTGCACACAGAATCTGGGAAGTAATTAAGAATAGGCACGATTCGATCCAAGACGTTATTTTGGTTTGTGTGGGAGTTATGAAGTTCAGTTTGCCAATAACTCAAAAATATACCCTGGAATATGGCCAAGGAGAGGAACACTGCTTGCCCTCAGCCTTCCCACTGAAGCCCAAGAATTCAAGTCCTCCAGGGAACATGGGTCCGGCTGACATGCGAGGTTCAGTCACTCGCTGGTTAAAACCCCTCGATGGGCACTTTATCCACACTCTTCCCAGTACATTTTTATGGCTCTTCCTTCTTGCCTCATCTTCTTTATTTTTAGCCACTCCACTCACCCTACTGTGCAGTCACAGTCAAATTTTTTCCAAATTCTGTCACTTCTCCAAGCCTTGGTTCATGCTCTTCCCTCTTTCTGGAACATTCCCTGCTGCAATGTGACCCTCCCCCAGCCCCATTCCCACACAGCCACCTCTTCCAGTTCTCACTCCCACATCCCTTCTTCCGGGAGCTCCTGCCTGACTCCCCAAGTCTGGCCTCAGTGCCTCCCCGGAAAGCCCCCGCACCCCTCTGTACTCATGACGGTTCATTAGAATTGCTTGTTATGTGGTTTCCTCTGCCAGCTGTAAGTCTATAAAATGGCAAAGGCCTGCTGCCAATTAGCAAATGTTGGCTTCGTGTCCATGCTGTGCTAGACATTTGGGATACTGTGTTAAACTAGACATTTACGATCCTATGTCTGCCTTGCCCAACATGGCATCCTAATTTGAAATATGTGCTTTTGTTCTCAGATAGGATGTATTTATGACAGAAGGTGCCTCTAGGGACATCCTGGATGTTTGACTCAGTGAGGCAGGGCACCTTCCGGAAGGAGGAAGCTGCTCTCCAGGAAGATGGAATCGGAGTGGCCCGGAGGGCGGCCACTGGAGGCTCCCTCCTGCCTGGGCTGGATCAGGTGGGGTCAATGGCATACTTCGGCGGCTCTTTGGAATAAGACATGCCAAGTCCCACGCTAGGAACAGAGAGATACAGTCCTTGGCCCCTCGGAGGCAGAATGTCTCAAAAGAGCCTGGGCATGAATCCTGCTGGTCTTGCTTGGCACTGCTTCTCTCATTAATAATCAATTTATTAGCTGGCACTAGCCCATTGTAAGATTACTTTTCTGTAGGACGGCTAATTTACTTATCAGAATTCATGGCAGGTGACAGACATGCCAAGTGACTGATGAGATTAGAAGTGAAGCCGTCTGGGCATATCAACCACCGAAGGCTGTCATTCCTACTCAATACACTTGCATTTTGCTCAAGATGCCCAATCTAGTTAGACTGCATCTCTCTGATCCTGTAACACCTGGACTAGGGCAGGCATCTCCTTCAGTTACTCAGAGACATGAGACATGTGAGTTTGGGGCATCGGGAAGAATGGAGTGAGATGATAAGTGAACCCCTCCACCCTGTGGACTTGGAAAGCCCCCTTCTCTCTCGGATAAACAGTGCAGCGCCATCAATTCCCAGAAGCTTTCATTCGTCATAGATGACCCAGAGTCAGGGGAGTCATTACATCCTGGATGACCGAGTCTCCAATTTTCTGCTACAGTGGCTACAACTCATATATGTGAGCATCTTTACCCAAGAAGCCAATTGTAGCTTTTGCTTCTTTCCCTCCATTTAAGGGCCACTGGTAACGTGGAAGGTTGGGAGGCAGGAAGGAGATGAAGAAAGGAAATAGGATATTATATCAGAATAGAGGCCCAGGGCATGAAAATTCATGCACTGGAGGGAGGTCCCTCAGCCCACTGTGCCCCACTCACAGTCCCTCAGGGGCAGGAGGCAACCCAGCGATCAGGGGAAGGTGATGCCCCATCACACCTCTGCTGCTGCCACTGCCAACAGTGCAAGCCTCGGCCGGCCCTGGTTACCTGAACCTCGGGTGGCCGCCATCTGAGGCTTTCCTGCGCCTTGGGCTGGCCCTGGGCAGCTGGGGGGAGAGGGGGCTGAGGAGACGGGGCACCACCATCTTTGAGGATGGGGCAGTCCATTAGTGTATTCCCTTTTTATTAGATAGGATGCTTTAGGTGAGAAGGAATGAGCCCGCCTCTGGGGTGGCCTGGGGAGAAAGAGATGCCTGTTAGTCCTGAGTCCACACTGATAAATATATGATTCATTAAGAGAAGAATTTTGAGTGTCCTTTTCTCCTCAAATCTCTTTAAAAGGATATCACAAGGAAGCAGTATCGGTGCCTCTAAGTCGATGCAGGTCTGGTGACCGGCTGAGCAGAGCAGAGGAAGTGAGTAAGTACCTGCGGGGAGAAGCCCCCAGGAGAGTGAGTCATTGCACTTCGCAGAGCACTCTGCAAGGCATCTGGGATGAGGGCCACCAGCCCCTGGGGCAGGCGAGGGCCTGGGGAGGCGCCCGCTGAAAATGAAGGCCGTTCAAAATGAATACAGGAGGCAATAATTAATCACAGGCGACAGTCATCTGAGAAAGGAACTTAGAGCAGCGATGTTATTATTTACATAACCATAACAATATTAGCATGCCTGTTTAACCGAAATGTGTGGGAGGACTGCCGTGGGAGGCTGACAACAAGGAACTGGGGATGTAGTGACGGCAAGGTAGGAGGTCATACTCAACAACTGCAAGAGGAAGTCCATAAATCAAACTTGAAATTGATACTTCAAGAAATATCAGTTAGGAGTCGTATTTCTAAATATGGAGAAAACAGCAGGGGGGGAAGCTGTAGGAGTTGAAAGTTGTTGCCTCTGACTGGTATGCATGCATGTAAGCCTGACCAATGGACCCAGACAAAGGGGGGTGAGGGTATGAGTGGGAGGGGGAGTGTTTTGGGGCAATGGGGAGATAAGGACACATATGTGATACTTTAACCAATAAAATAAAAGATAATATTAAAAAAAAAAAAAGGAAGTTGTTGCCTCTGTAGGCTAGGAGAAGGAACAGCTTTTCAACAACAGACTTTTAGCTTTGTATGATTTCTTAAATTATGTGTATATGTTACTTAGATAAAAAAAAAAAAAAAAACTAAAACAAAAAAAATAGTTAACAAAAAAGAGAAGTGACCTTCACGTTTTGTAGTACTGGGGATATGGGGCTGGAAGAAGTCTTCATTCCGTCATTCCACGCGCCTACGGTGCCAGCTGTGCGCCTAGGAGCTGCCTGGTCCTGTCTGGATGGGGGTGTCTCTACGGCCAAGCTTCTGCCTTGTTCCCTGCTGTGTCCCACGGCCCAGCGTGGGGCCTGGCTAACATGGGCGCCTCAGAAGCGGCTGTTGAGAAGAACATGGATGGAGATGATAGAAATGGCAGCTAACAAGCTATTGCTGATTTAGGTGGAGGGGGCGGGAGGAAGGAAAGAAGGAAGGAAGCTCCAAGGAAGACTCAACTTGCAAAAGACCAAATATAGCTGGGAGCCATGCCAATCATTGCCCTAATAAGGAATGGAAATCAGAGTGAAATCGAGGTCAAACTACTAGTAAAGGGAAATGAGAATAGCATAAATTCAGCGTGGTATATCTGTGAATTTAATTTGCACCGTTGTATACGGACGGGGTGGAGCTTATGAACCAAGAGGGCAATTCTTACCCCTTATATGTTGAACTGGTTGATATTTTAGAATTTAGAAAAATCAGGAAGGATTCATCAACCAGTTTGGATGGTCAAGAAAATGTATAAAAGTCTATGTCATATATGACACAGCCAATCAAATTCAAAACAATTTTGAAAAGGTTTTCCATCTAAGTAGGAATATCAATTTAGGCCTAGCCAGTTTGGCTCAGTGGATGGAGCGTCGACCTGTATACAAAAGTGTCCCAGGTTGGATTCTAGTCAAGGTCACCCAGGTTGCAGGCTCCTCCCCGGCCCCGGGGCAAGTGCAGGAGGCAACCAACCAATGTGTTTCTCTCATATCAATATTTCACTGCTGTCTTACCCTCTCTCTTCCACTCTTTCTAAAAAAATAAATAAATAAAAAAAATCAATGGGAAAATATCCTTGGGTGAGGATTTTTTTAAAATCAATAAACATATCTTAAAAAAAAAAAAAAGAATTCCAATTTTATGTTTAGGAGCATCTGGGTGCCATTACAGTGTATCGCAGATGCAGTAAGTGACAGAGGTGCATTGCCTCACAGTCTGGAGGCTGAGAGTCTGGGATAAAGGTGTCCTCAGGGCTTGTTCCTGTGCTCAGCAAGGAAGGCTGCCCAGGTTCTCCCCCAGCATCTGGGGGAGCTGGCATGGCTGGCATCCCTTGCCTTCAGATGCATCACCCCAGTCTCTGCCATCATGGTCACGTGGCATTCTTGCTACCTGAATGTCTATGTCCAAATGTCCTCTTTCTGTGAAGACACCTGTCTATTGGGTTAGGGGCCCCGTTCTCCCCGACAATGACTCATCTTAATGCATCACATCTATAAGAACCCTATTTCCAAATAAGATCTCATTCTTATTTAACGGAGGACATATGAATTTGGGGGACACAAGTCAATCTACAGCAGAGAAATTGCTTCTCTAGTCTCTTTTCTGGAATCATAATCCCCCATTCTGTCCCTAGTAGAAAATTCTATGGCTTTTGTACATTTTATTATAAATTCCCAAAGTTTCATTGGAAATAAACAGACAATACAGTAGGGTGGGTGGTAGGGCTGGGCAAATGAATATGTCTGGTTGTGATGGTCACGCAGAGGTCCACCCTGACTGTGGGTCAGACCTGGCGGACCAAAGCTAGCTGAGTGGGTACCTGTCAACTGAACAACAGCGCTCTCAGCTGGAAAAATGCAAACTTCTGAATCGGGTCCATTGGGAAAGGCAGAGAGGCCAGCAGCACAGAATCCACTCACACCGCAGAGGCCACAGCATCGGAGAGGGTCTCACGCTGCTACATGGAGCAAAACGGGAAAGCGAAGGCACTCCACACAATGGACGGGCCCAGGGCTAGTATGCTCAGTGAGGTGAGTCAGACCGAGAGAGACAAGTACCATGTGCCTCCACTTACGTGTGAAACCTAAGGAGCAACATGAATGAACAAACAAAGCAGAAAGGAACTGGAAGATACCGAGAACAGACTGACGGTTGCCAGAGGGAAGGGAGCTGGAGAACTGGGTGAAAAGGTGAAGGGATTGAGAAATACAGAGTGGCAGTTACAGAATAGTCCCGGGGATGTAAAGTGCAGCGCAGGGAATAGAGCCAATGATATGTAATAACCGTGTATGCTGCCCGCTGGGCACAGGGAATATCAGGGGGACAATTGGTAAAAGTATGTGATGGTCTAACCACTGCACACACCAAATCTCAACTGGAATTGGAAAAAAGAAAAATGAAGAAACCCAAGACCCTGAAGAGTCTGTGAGGAGATAACAGAACTCAGCAGGTTGAGCAGGCAAGTCTTGAGCCGGTGAGGAAGGGCAGGGTCTTGCTCTGACCTGCCGCTGTCCTCTGTGGGCGCCCTGAGGGTGAGGTGTGGACAGATGAGGTAGCTTTCCACGGCCAGAATGATAAAAAGAATTATCAGAGAGGACTTAGCCAATTCCCTGTGTCACTTCAGGGAGCAGATTGTGGGTCCTACATCCTCCTTGCCGCCTCCCCCCTTTTCTCCCCCCAGCCCCCCAAAAATCTAAGGTTTTATTTCATTCCCTAGTCTGGGGTCACTTGTTACTTTGAGTCCTTCTAGTTTTTCTTTCTGCCTCTTCACAGCCAGCAACCTTTAATGTCATTAAAATATAAACATTCCAAAGCTAGGAAGAGAGTCTGCCTACAGGAAAACTTGTTCGATGAAGAAACAATAGTTTTCCCTAAGAAAAAGGAAGAAAGAGACTAACTACTCTCTAGGAACTTGGAAGGAAAATATACCTCTAAAACTAACCATTCATTAATATGTGGACGGAAAGAGCCACATGCAACCCGACAGCTCAGGGGAGGCCTGCGTGGCAGTCTTGCAAACTCAGACCTAAAGTCACCAAAAAGGATGGTTTGGAAATTAAATATCTAACTACAAACAGGTTATAGTGGGCAGTCATGTCCTAGGCCGATATTTTCCCTGACAAAGATCAACTCAGATATTTCCTGAGCCCATTTGCCTTTTTGCCTCTAAGATAACATATCTGTGAGGTGTCTGGGTAACTTATAACTTCCTTTTTACGGACCCCTCTGGGCACAACAAATGGCACCTGGACATTCCCTCATTGTTATCAAGTTAATTGTCAACTGTTAATTATGTTAGAGTATCCTGTATCCATCTCTGTAAAAGAAGCTCCTGTCCATCATTTCACCTTTTACCCTATCCCAGAGGTTTCCCCACTTTGCTCTGTCCCCCCTCCCTAATCTATCGCCAATGAATTTCATGTAACTCACCTACGTCCCTTTCCTTTGATTGCAATGTATAAATATAGATGTAACCCGCCATTCTCCGGAGCATTAACTCAATTCACTGAAGTTCTGCTTCTCAGCATATGTCGACAATTTAGCTCAAATAAACTCACAAAAATTCTTTACAGATATTTCAGTAAATTGTCACTACATCAATTTTCAATTTCCAGAAAGCACCTTTATTACATTAAAATCGCATCTCCCTTCTTTTAATAGTGTAGCAATGATCTTCAAAAGACACCAGCACCACGCGAACATTCTTAGGACTCTGCCACGATCCCAGATGCAACAGGTTTATCAATTATTTGAGGAATGGTGGGGATCATCATTGATTTTAATTTTCAAGCGTAATTTTGAAAAAAAAAAAAAAAGTGGTTATTGTTTCAAAAACCAGGTTACTTTCAAGTGCTTGACCTTTTCATGTGTTATTGGTTCATGAACTAGTTAAGTTCCATCCACCATAAATGGAATTTCTTTTTCTATCCCTTGGTTTTTACCTGAAATTTTTTTTCTTTTTTTTTTCTTTTACCATTCCTCTGATCAACCCCTCGATGCCTGCACTCTTCCACCTCTACTTCTAGACCCCAACACTCATTACTACACCCAACCCCAGGACAAAGCGGCAGGCTCTGAGGTTGGCCACCTGGACTGTGGTAATGAAGAATAGAGAGAAACCACAGAGCATTGTTGAAAGTAATTAGAGAAGATCTAATAAAAAAAAATTTTTTTTTTTAAATGGAGAGACATCCTGTGTTGATGAATTGGAAGGCTTCCTATTGTTCAAATGGCAATATTATTCAAATTGACCTACAAATGCAGTAATTTGTACCAAATTCAACTGATTTTTTTTAACATAAATGAGCAGGCTGATCCTAAAATTAATGTGAAAAGACAGGGATCTTGGATAGCTGAACTAATCCTGAAAAAGAACACGGGTGGAGGAGTTGTGAGAAATGTCCTGATTTTTGAACTTACTACAAGACTACAGTAATCAAGGTGGAATAGGACAGACCAGTGAAATGAAATCGAGAGTTCAAAAAAGACCCAGACATCTGTGGACAATTGATTTTCAACAAAAGTGCAAGTTGAATGGGGAAAGAATAGTCTTTTCAACAAACAGTGCTGGGAGAATTGAACATCCATCTTTGAAAGAATAAACTTGGGCCCCGACTCATACCACATACAGAAATTAACTCAAAATAGATCAGAGACCCAGATGTAAGATTTAAAGTAATAAGACTCTTAGAATAAAGCACAGTTGTAAATTTACATGACCTTGGGTTAGCATTTTCTTATAAATGCCACTAAAAGCCCAACAACCAAAGGCAAATAAAAAATTTTTTTAAAATTGTTCTTCATCAAAACTGCAAAGGTTTGCACTTCAAAGGATATTATCAAAAAAGTGAAAAGACAACTCATCAAATGGGAAAAATAATTGCAAATCATATATATGATAAGGTCTATTATTCTGAATATACACTGAGTGGCCAGATTATTATGATCTCTAAATGCATAATAATCTGGCCACTCAATGTATATCCTATATAATAAAAGGCTAGTATGCAAATTGTCCCCTCAACCAGGAGTTCAACCAGCAGGCAGGCCAGCCAACCAGCCAAGTCCCCTCCCCCTGGACAGGCTGGCTGAACCCCTTCCATGCACGAATTCATGCACTGGGCCTCTAACATATATATATATATATATATATATATATATATATATATATATATATATATATATACACTGAATGGCCAGATTATTATGTGTTCAGAGATCATCATAATCTGGCCACTCAGTGTATATCCTATCCAAAATTCTTACAGCTCAACAATAATAAGATTTTTAAAAATTTAAAGATGGGCAAAGCATTCAAAGAGACATTTCTCTAAACTAGGTATACCGGTGACCATGGAGCACACAATTCGATGATGCTCACCATCTTTAATCATCGGGAAAAGCCAAATCAGAACCTACACAGTGAGATGCTGCGTTATATCCACTAGGATGGCCATGACCCAAATAGAGGATAACAGCCATTAGCCTCAGCTGGGAGAGGATTGAGCTCTTCGGCTGTCCAGGGAACAGAAGATACAAAGAGGGTGGGAGATCTGTCTCATCCTTTGTCTTATGGACGCCTCTGGGACATCCCTGGGCCAGGCCCCTGTGCCCAGCGTGTCAGCACGAAGCACGCATCCCGCCAGCCTGCCTGCTCACAGCGCCGGGTGTGCAGCCCGGCGAGCAGCTGCCTGGGGAAGCACTTGGCGCAGGAACACGAGGGAAGGGAGCGGGAAGCGAGGCCCAAAGTGCAACTTCTCTCTCTGACCCAGTTTCACAGAGGAAGAGGGTGGGGCGAGGAGGCCCGAAAATAGCCCTGGGTCCTCCTGGCTGGCTCAATGGGCTTCATTTTATGGAAAGAAATGGGCTCGTTTCTATGCAGAGTCCCTTCTCTGATCCTTTCTGTCACTTTTTAAAAAATTTATTATTATTATTTTTTAATCTTTTTTCCTGCCACAGTCTTTTAAAATGTACAAGATCAGAAAATCATAGGAACGAATTTCCCACTGCCCTGTCATTTCCTGTTGATTCCAGACATGTTTGCTCTACTGGTAGAGGTTATTTTTGCTCTCCTCGTTTACAATATTTACTTCATCAAACACATGTTCCACATTCATCGCTTTCCAGCCTCTGAAAGGCACCAGTGTAGTTTGAGCTCTCAGCAATGACCTTTGAAATAATTCATAATTGAACTAGTGAATGCTGCTCCCTCATTTTCCAACCTCAGAGCTAGCAGGCAACTGCTGGAATAGTCTGTGACCTATGAGAAAGAATTCTAAGAAGCTTATAATCATTAGAGAATGGCACTGTTTAGGGGAAGAGCTAGACACGGAACGTCTTGTTCTGGAGGAAGTAAATAATAGGAATAAAAACATAATGTCTCTATACGTCTCCCTATGGCCCACCACCGAAGTGAAACTTTAACTCAAACGGAAAATAGTTCATTATTTTTTTATATTTAAAACATTCCCACTATCTTCCAGATAATCTGCTCAACACAAGAGATTCAGAAAGCACCCCACAGCTTAGATGGAGATCTATAATAATAAAAGCGTAATATGCTAATTAGACGGGACATCCGAGCGTCCTTCTGGACGACCTTCCAGACGAAGCCAGGGCTGCGAGGGCCGAGCTCCTTGCACAAATTTCATGCACCAGGCCTCTAGTAGACATATAAACATGGAAATTTACATTCTCTCTGGTCATTGTAATAACAGAACACATATACCACACTGAAGGAGTAAATATTTAATTCTGTGGAAATGTCAGGGGAATCTCCGCCCCGAGGTTGGATGTCCTCACCGCAGGCTCACCCCGCACTGCGACCCTGTCTTCGGTAGAAGTGATACCACGGATGCACGTTCCCGTTTATCCAGCGGCCACTGTGTAATGTCTGTCTCCTCCATGCGTACGGAAGCTCCATCCGGGGGCAGAGCATGTCTGTTCTCGCCCAGTAAATTCTGGATTCTCGGGATGGTAGCTGTCCATTGGCATCTTTTCGTGTAGTTGAATGCGGGGGTGAAGGCATTCCTAGAGGAGCACGTCAGGGGGTGGGCGGGCTGCTGGGGTAGGTTAGGTGTTTGCAGGAGGCCTGGGTGAGAGCAGGAGGCCGTCTCGGGCCAAGCAGGGAGCGGCAGTTGCAGAGAGGCAGGCCCGCGAGCTGGGTGCGAGGTGAGCCTGGGTCGAAGTTTGCAGGGGCGCCTGGTGGAGGGGAGGAGCTGCAAGGTTCCAGCTTTTATCTCAGTGGGCCTGAGATTGCAAGTCGCCACAGCATCCAGGAAATGCAAGTCATGCCTGCATTTCCCTTAAATCTCAGGAGCCCGTTCCTTACAGTTTCGTGTCCACCAGGGGTTAGGTTGCAAGGAACAGCAGTGCACTTGGGTTAGAAAAGAGAGTGTATTATAAGAATAAGCATGAAAGTAAGGGAACGCTCTGTCAACAAATATGGAGAAATGCAATGCCATCTACAGATGAGGGATGGATGGTAGAATTATACATCCAAATCTAGATTATTTTAATAACCTGTGCAGCCCCCGATAAATGTAATTAAGCAGAAAAGAAAGGAAGGCTGGACGTCTTCCCGAGATACAGGGCATCTTGACTTTGGCCAGAGCAGGCTCACTGCTGCCCCGGGGCAGACACTGATTGAGGCAGGATGGTCTCAGTCTGAGGAAGACACTGAAAACGGCACTTTTACAAGAAGCTTGAAGAGAAAGGGGCTTCCAGACCAACAGGCTGCTGAGAATGTATGCTTCAAACCAGGGGTCCTCAAACTTTTTAAAGTGGGGGCCAGATCACGGTCCCTCAGAGAGCTGGAGGGCCGGATCAGACTCCTCTGCGGGCCGCATGTGGCCCGAGGGCCGTAGTTTGAAGACCCCTGCTTCAAACCTTTCCGACATGTAGCAATGAGGGTGAGGTGTTCCACACATACACTCACACACTCACTCACACACATACACACACAAACTCACACACATTCACACACACACTCATAAAAACAGACACATACACACACACACACACACACACACTGCACTCAAATACACTAGAAATACCTATGTGGTTGACAAAGCAGTGATGGAGGCTGGAGCCACCATGCTCCAGCTGTGATTTGGGGAACCCCGCCACTTGCAGAAGGAGCAAGGCTGTGAGAGCGCCCAGCTCGCTGAACAGAGCCGAGGGTGTGGAGCAATTGTGGGCGGAGGAGGCACTGGGAGAGGGGACCCAGGTTTGTGCTCTGAGCTCACCATGCTGCCTCCGGCTTCAGCTGGTCCTGTCCTGCTCCCAACTGGCCCACGAGGCAGGAGCTTCACACTGATTATAAAACCTAGCCCATCCTGGAGATCCAAAGTGTGCAGAGGCGACTGCAAACCGGCCGAACAAGAGGGTGAGCAGTGGAGGGTGGCGGAGGCCTAGAGTATGTGTATGAGGAGTGTGTATGTGAGAGAAAGAGAGACAGACAGACAGACAGAGAGGTCTTCTCATCAAGGTTAACCAGCCTAAAAAAGTTAAAAGCCATATGAAAGAAGCTAATGTGAAGAAAAGATCGACAAAAGAAACAATCAGCTAGCAGAATTCTTCCATATGATACTTATTTTATAGAGCACTCAGACAAGGACATGTTTTTCAATGTCTAGAATGTCAAAGAGATAACTGAAGATGTGGTTTTTATTTAAATAGAATAGAAATAGAAACATTGTTGTGCAAAAACATAGTAAGATCAGAGACAGGTAGATAGGTAGATAGATGATAAATAGGCATGCCAAATACAAATCTTGGAAGTGGAAAATAAGTAATGAATTTGAAAATGCAATAGCAAATTTCCAGGCAAAAAAACCCAAAAACGAATGAGCAAAACAGAGAACTGAAGAATTGTAGTATGATGAGACAAAGATGAATCAGAAAACACAGCAAAGAAGTTAAGTAGACTGAGATATTCCAAATTTACAAAACAGGAGTTCTTGAAGAAGAAGAAAAAGAGTAGTGGAAATGCAATATTTAAAGAACTAATTATTGAGACGTTTCCAGAATCACAGAAGGATTAGGTGTAGGGGGATTAGATGAAAATAAGTCTATACTTGAGCCGAAATCGGTTTGGCTCAGTGGTTGAGCATTGGTCTGCAGACTGAAAGGTCCCAGGTTCGATTCTGGTCAGGGGCATGTACGCTGGTTGTGGGCACATCCCCAGTAGGGGGTGTGCAAGAGGCAGCTGGTCGATGTTTCTCTCTCATCGATGTTTCTAGCTCTCTATCTCTCTCCCTTCCTCTCTGTAAAAAATCAATAAAATATATTTTTTTTAAATATATAAATAAAATAAATCTATACTTGAAAACATCATAGTGATCGAGGCAGATGATCTTAAAAGCCAGCAGGGGAACAAGTGTGCTTCCCTGGAGACACTGACAGTGAACCTCACAGTAGGTTATTTGTCGGCATAACAGAGGCCAGAGGAATGAGGCAGAACCTCCGAGCTGGCCAGGAGCTGGCTAGCCTCGGTGGGCCTGGCCACACTCTGTCCTGCTGACGCTTTGGTCAAGGGTCAGACAGAGCACCAGGCCTGTGAGCAAACATAGCCACTCCCTGCTCAGGCTCGGGGACCCTCCGTAAGGGCCCCGCTGCCCCGCTGGTCCCGGGCCCTCCAGGGAGACCTAGAACGTGCCCTGTGGCGAGGGAGCTGCTCCTCGGGACAGGGCCACCCTCCCGGGTCAAGGGTGGCATCTGTGATGGGCATGATGCTGCATGGTAATGCGAACGATCTGATCCGAGCGCCCAGTTCTGGGGGGGCTGAGTGCCCCGGAGGCCAGTCTCAGGTCTGCAGGGCAGTAGATCACTCCTCCTGAGCCCGGAAGACAGGAGCTGATGGTCAGGCTGAGGTCGGCAGTAGAGAAAGGCTCTTCCCCCATCGCACCCATCGCTCTACTCTGCACCATCCCCGGAGGTTGATGACGGCAGCGCTCATGTCCAAGACTCCAAGGAAATACACTAATTCTTACCCGTCAATAACTGCTGCTTGGCCGCTCTGCCTTCGAGAAGTTTACAGGAAGCTGTCTTTAGCGAGAAGGCCTGACAAGGCAATACATTTCTGAGAAGCCTTAGCAGTCTGCAATGGCAACAAGAGGTCAGAGGCCAATGGTTTTATCCTCAAATGAACTGCAATAACTTCCCTGAAATGCACGCCCTGGAATTTGCAATTCCTATGAAGGAGAATTTATAATTAAAGGGAAAAACTAGCACAGAGTGGGGACTCGCATGAAAATCAGAAAAGCGCCCACTGGTTCTAATACAAATAAGCACCAGGGGCCCGGGAGAGACCCACGTTGTCCGGAAGGCTGTTGACACCTCAGAGTAGATCAGACAGGTGAGTGAGAAAACGTTAGTGTTCTGGTTGAAGGTGGACACACAAGGGCACCATGAGGAATGCTCACCAGCAGCCGGAGAGTCCGTTTTTATGGAGGAGCAGCGTGTTCCCAGGGATAGGATTTGTCAGAAAGGTTGGAGATGAAAACAGCAAATGCTTTCAGCAGCCGATGGCCAGGTGCCCGGGATGGACCTGAGACACAGCTGCCTGCTCACGGGCAGGCCCAGGGGCTCAGACTCCTGCTTCCCGCTCGCATGCCCTCTCACGTCCCGCGTGGTTCAGGGTTCCGGTTCAGGGTTCGGGGTCTGGAGAAGACCGCACACAAATGAAAAGAGAATAGAAAAGCATTAATTTGGCGATATTGGGGGCCAGTTGGGAGCCCACATCTAGTGGGACAACTACTGACTGCTCTGGCCTTGCTATCCTTTTATTGAGGCTGAGGGAACACCATGTCCCTTCGGCAGGAAATGACGGAATTTACATAAGACAGAGGTGGAGCTGCTTCAGCTCGCAACACCTCAACTAGACCATGAGTGGTTAGAGCAAGTAAGGTTGTTGACCAGCCTTCCCGGCTTCCTGTCCACATCTCTCTTTTGGTGAAACAGTGGTTGGTTTCCGGCACTATAATCCAAGTAACATTTACTGTAGTTTTAAATGCAAACTCAAGGAAAAGTAGGCAACAGCATATTCAATTAAAAAGACCTCTGATATAGGAGTCAGTTGCACATGATCCTACATCTAGGTATTATTTCTGATAAACTGAGCATCAGTTTACTGGCCTATTTATAGGTGTCATGAGAAGTTGTGTAATTGAGGCATAACTTTGTGAACATTTTTGCAATAGTACAGGCTCCAAGACAAGATTGCAATGTATAGGATCACTTTTTTCCCCCTTTTTAAAATTCTTTATTGTTTAAAGTATTGCATGTGAATCCTTTTCTGCCCCCATTGACTTCTCCCCGCTCATCCACCGGTCCCCACCCCGCACTGCCCTCACCCCTGCTACTGACTGTGTCCAGGGTTAGGCTATCTGCATGCACACAAGTCCTTTGGTTGACCTCTCCCCACCACCCTTCCCCTGAAGTTGATGGTCTGTTCAAAGCTTCTATGTCTCTGGATCTACTTTAGCTCATCAGTTTATGTTGTTCATTACATATCTTATTGCTAGTTTTTGGATCAGGTATTGGCCAAATACCATCTAGCACAATGTTGAGAGCGCCATACCTGGATGTCTCAGAGTATTGATTGGCAAGTTTTGAGCAAGCGGAGGCCTTCCGTGGTGGTCAGAGCAGGAAGGTCATGGGAAGTGATGCACTGGCAGTGATTATGTGGTTGTGCTGCTCTCCAAAGTCCTGGAAGGTTCCAGACTGAGCCCTGATGTGGGCCGGCTCCAGCGGGTAGTCTCACCAGCGCGCCACACCACCTCCCTGGACAGCCGGCGGCCCACTCGCCCAGCTTCCGCGATTCCCTGGCAGGCACTCTGCTTGCACAATAACTCCCAGTTAAATGCTGTTACTGTAAATCTCCCCACACTTCTCTTTCTCTTTGAAAATAGCTCATTAATGGACGAGGTCCATGAATGAAACTTCCCTTGCCAAGTCTGACACCCACTCTAACTTGGCGAAACTGAGCTTTGAAGGCAGCCTAAAACATTGGGGATTTTGTGACCACTTGCCCATGACCTAAACCTAACTTCCTATGGCGGACAGGAAAACTCGTGTTAACCCTCATTTGAAAATCCCCAAAGATTTTTCAGATACCACAGTCCTCTTCAAACCAAAAGCTGGAAGAACAAGCAAAAATAGACCAAAATATGCGTTTCCTTTAAAGTGTGCATTTGTTTTTTTAAGTTCAGGCAAAGGTCATTTGAAAAATTCTGAGTTGTACCAGCCAAACACATGTACACTGAGCAGCCAGATTATGATGATCTCTGGATGCATAATAATCTGGCCACTTGGAGTATATCCTATATAATAAAAGGCTAATATGCAAAGTGTTCCCTCGGCCAGGAGTTCAACCAGCAGGCAGGCCGGCCAACCACCAATGTCCCCTCCCCCTGGCCAGGCTGGCCAGACCCCACCCATGCACAAATTCATGCGCTGGGCCTCACTAGGCTGAGTGGGGCCACCAGGCCTGCAAGGGGATTAGTGAGGGACGACCAAACAACTGAAAAAGCAGGTGCATTGGGGCGACCGTACCAGCAAGGGGGTTACATACATGCACACTGAGTGGCCAGATTATGATGGTGGAGTCCTCTGAAGGGAGGGAAGAAATGCACCATTGCCAATAAGCCCTAAGGAGTGTGTAATAATCAACGGGTTTAACAAGCCATTGGGGTTGGGATAGGGAGTGTTTGCAAGTGAGGAAGAGCTTGCCTGTGGTGACCTTGTGTTCACACTTGACTCCTCTCTTTCTCTCACATTGCTCACCTGACCTCTTCAGCAATGCTCTTGGCTCTATTTTTAAAATATCTAGAGTCACTCTAGCCGGTGTGGCTCGCTGGATAGAGCATCAGCCTGCGGATTGAAGGGTCCTGAGTTTGATTCCAGTCAAAGGGCACGTACTTTGGTTGCAGGCTCCTCCCTGGCCTGGGCCCGTGGTCAGGGCGCGTGCAGGAGGCAACCAATTGCTGTGTTTCTCTCACGTTGATGTTTCCCTCTGACTTTCCCTTTCTCTTCCACTCTCCCTAAAAATCAATGGAAAAACATCCTCGGTGAGGATGAACAAATAATAATGATGATGATGATGATAATAATAATAATAATAATTAAAGTAAAATAAAATACATCCAGAGTCTCACCATCTCTCATCACCACCATTGGTCTGAACCACTCTTTCCTCACACTTGGATTATTGCAATTTTCCTCGCTTTCCTCTTGTCCCCATTACAATTTTATCTCAGAAGAGCGAACAAAGAGATTCTCTAAAGAGATAAGTCCGATGATGCCACTCTGCTCAAAACCCATCACTGGCTTCCATCTCTGGATAACAGCCAGGTCCTCTGACAGGGCGATACAACCTGTCTCCGGACGATCTGACCTCGCCTTCTCCACCCTGAACCTTCCAGAATGCTCCGGCCTCCGAGCCTTCCAGCTGACCTCTGACCCTGCATTCCAGCACACACCTGCCTCCCGCCTTTGCTTCACGTGGGCCTCACAGAAGGCCTTTCCGGGTTCCCTTCCTCCAATTCACCACTCAAACTCCTGCCCCCCACTTCCTCCTCCTCAGCTCTATCCTTCCCATAAAACTTACACCATCTAACATATTATTTCACTATCTGTTCTAATTTCCTAAACCTCTCCATTAATAAAAGCTTCACTAATATGCTTCTTTTGATTTGTTCATTGTTGTATTCACAACACACGGAGAATTTCCCAGCAGGCAGTGGCCACTGCAATAAATTAATACAATGAACTATTGAAACTTTCAGGATGGAGATGTGATTAAAGAGAAGCTGGTAAACCTCCAAAGGTTTATTGTTGGGACAGAGTTTGCAGGCATTTTAGCTAATTTACTTGTCTTCAAATGCAGTTTTCCAGTTTTGATTCCTAAGTTGGCCCACAGCTAAGTATTGTTTTTAAGAGAATTTCTCTCAGCTGAGAAGCATGGATCTGGCTTGGCCGCACTTGAAAAATGTAGAAGCAAGGAATGTTACAGCTGGATGGGCCGCTGAGAACCCACACCAGGGGTCAAAACGACATTCCCACAACAGGGAGACCAAGATTCCCCACCATAACACTGAAAATGCAATGTTCTTTCCCATTTGCAGAAACGGGAAGTTAATAACAATAATTTTCTCAAATAATTTTTTTTTCTCTAACAAATTTCTCTTAAGGTATTGGTATTGTGCTCGTTTGTCAACTGATGAGTAGTAACAGACATCAAAAACTAGTCAGTCAGAAGCAAACAGATCAAAGGAAACAGTCCAGGAAGGTTTTCTGCAGCAGCTGGGTTTGTCCTGGGCGCACCCAGATGGCGCTGACTCTCTTGTGCCTGTGTGACCGCATTTTCTACGCTGCCACTTCCCCTCCTGTCAGTCAATCTGAAGATTGTGTTTCCATGGTTCCCCTAGACACGTGTGGGTCTGAAAACCAGGATTTGAGCTACAGGGTCTCCCTGTCTTACAAGTTTGACAACTTCTGGTAGAGTCCCTTAAATCCACAGATTTGGCAATTTGAACCCAAAAGACGTGCCCAGGCTCACGTAGCGAGTGACAAGGCTAGCTGACTTATAACTGTTTTCTACTTACCTCTTTCTTCCTCATTTCATGCCTCAAGGATTCCATCCACCTTGTTCAAGCTCCCAGTGTTTATTTTGTGGTGTGGGAATGAGCTACTCGAGCATCTGCCGGCTGCGTGGGGTGGAAGTTCCCTGGCACCACCTCCCTCTCTATCCTCCAAACAAGCTCATGTTTAAATCCCTGTGTAAGTCCCGATGTCTTAAAATTAAAGTCACAGAATGACTCAGAAACATACAGAGAAGGAGAGATGTCTACCTAATTCTCTCTCAAACGTGGTCACAGGTCAAAGAACCTTGAACTCTTCCCAACCTCCACACGGGGCTTCCTTGAGGAATTTGGGAGAGAGGAGAGGGCCAACGTATAAAAATTAGATGATTTCCAGTTTGATAAAATTGCAGATTTCTGGATTCCTTTAAAACACGGGAAGCTATTGCTACCCGAGGCCCACACCTTGGATGACAGCCACCACCTGGATCAGGTAGCGACCGTTCCCTCGGTACAGGACCTAGCATCTCCTGTTCCCCCATTCTCTCCGCCCTGTTCGCCAGCAATGGCCGTGTCCCTCTGCTGTCTGGTTTTACGTGTGTTTTTATTTTATTGTCCTAAAATCTCTCTCAGCCCCCATGTCGCCATCAAAGTGAGAAAGTAAATAAATACACTGACATGGTAAGGAATGGTTTTCAGTGAGAAGAATCACATTCATTTTGTGGAAAGAAAGCATGCTCCTGTATGTGTTTTAATGTGCACATGATGGGTGTGCAAACAACTTAAGATGGCTTTCTTTCCAACTCCAGCCCATGCTGTGTTGGCGTTTGTGTGGTCTGTTTCATAGTCATGGTTACCAGCTCACTGCGGCGACAGTCACTGAAAGCCACGGCTTCCTGTTTGCGTGGCTCCTGAAGAACAGTTAGTGCTCCGGCTGCACACCAAGGTGGGCCTATGTGTCAGGCCTCATGTCTCAGAAACTCCCTTGCTCACCGCCTACCCACCTCGCAGGCACACACAAACCCGTGTAAACTTCACGTTCGCGGAAATAGCTCCAAACCCTTCTTGGCAGAGGCGTCAGCCTTTGTGACATTCCTGGGCACGTGCCCACGGGCCCTGCGACCTGGAGACCTCCAGGCCCTGAGGGGGCCTGGCTTCTCACTCACCAGACTTCGGATTGGGGTTGTATACGATGTGCATTGTTATATTTGTAACATTTCAAATTTTCTTATTTTATGAGAATAGCCAGGTAGAAGTGGGCAATGAGAAAAGGGGTTGTTCCATTGCAAAATATGTGCATCAGCCTAAATTAAATTACATTATAATCAAAAGAGATTTATTTACGTATTTTACATTTCAGGGAACTGCCTTCTGCTCAGCAGCTCCATTGTCCCCCGTGGCCTCCCTGGGTTGTTCATGAAACCAGAAGTCCCCATGGTGGTTGCATGAGTCTCAAAGTGATAATATTGGTAAAGGGTAAGACAATAAATGAGGAAAACTTGCCAAAGTAACCCAAACATGGTTTAATCAATTTTTTAAAATATATGGTACTAGAGGCCTAGTGCACAAATTCATGCGCCAGTGGGGGCCCTCAGCCTGGCACGCAGGATTGGGCTGAAACTGGCTCTCTGACATCCTCCTAGCAGCATTGGATTGCAAGAGGGCACAGGCCAGGCCCAGGGACCCCACCAGTGCACAGCCAGGGCCGGGAGGGACTGCAGAGGGCTCCAGGGTGTGTCTGGCCCATCCAGTCCCAATTGGCTGGATCCCAGCAGCAAGCTAATCTACCAGTTGGAGCATCTGTCCCTGGTGGTGAGTGCACATCATAGTGAGAAGTTGAGTGGCCTTAGCATATCATTAGCGTATCAACCTTTGATTGGTTGAATGGACGACTGGACACTTAGCATATTAACCTTTTATTATGTTCATCAGTCATGAACAAATAATGAGAATGCAGTGCTAGCATTTTTTTTAAATAGTCACAGAACTTTTCTTAGGGCTCATCCTAATTCAGAATCCAGGTAACCACCATCAACTATGACTTCAGGTGGTGTATTCAGTAGTTTCTGCTGGTTTTTGCCCAGTTTTGTCACAGCCTCCTATTTCATTGATTTTTAGACACATGGGCCAGTCCAGAACTCCAGGGGGAGAATGGTGGGGGGCAGCCTGTGAAGAAAAGCTCCCTCCTAGCCTTGCCCATTCCTGGGAGACTGAGGCACGCGGGCGGCCAGACCTGAGGTGACCCAGGAAGATAGTGGGCTGATCTCCCAGAGGTTGCTGCCAGGACTTAATGGGGATCCGTGTTTTCTGGAACTTGAGCACTTCCTGTAAATCTGGACTCCTATTTATACCAACAGACCGACAGTATGGGCATTCCATGGCGTTACCAACCTTGGAAGTAGGTGGAAAACAGGAACTGAGTCTCCATTCACTCAGCTCCCGAGCTCAGTCCGAGTCAGAATATCTCACTTCCTCAGAGACAGAGGGGCCCTCCTTGTCTAGTTTGGTTTTTCCCTTGCGATGGGTTAATCTCTGCTGTCACTTTCTAATATTAGCCAGGAGCCCCTGAGCTATGATCTGAGGGGTCTGACAAATTGGTTCCACAGCTCTCTCACTCAACATTGTGATATCAACAGGCAGTTTGATCTCTTCAGCATGTGTTCACCTCTTCTCCAGCTGACAGAAGAGAAATAAGCAGATTGCCCGGGTCCTGCTTGGAATTCCTACCTACCCTGCAAGTATAGCCACGAGTGTGCACCGTTTCTACTGTCGGTCACTCCCTTTGTCCTCCCGTGGATTGAACCCACCTTGGCAAACTCCTAGCAAGCCTCGCCTGATAACTTGGACACAGGGCGCTCACATTTTGGGGGAACGTGTGAACACACCGTTGAAATCATATTTGGTCTCATTACCATGCTCCATCTCAAAGAAGTAAACCAATGTTCCAAGCTTTGCTGGCAAACACTTACTTCATGGTCCCATTCTTACAACATTGCTAAAGCCTTCAGACCGTCTGCACTGGGAGGCAGGTGGCCACAGCCGATCTAACTGAGAATATTTCTTTACAGCCCGGCCAGGGTGGCTCAGTGGCTGAGCATCAACATATGAACATATGAACCAGGAGGTTAACGGTTGGATTCCCGGTCAGGACACATGCCTGAATTGTGGGCTAGTTCCCCAGAAGGGGCTGTGCAGGGGGCAGCTGATCAATGATTCCCTCTCATCGTTGACATTTCCATCTCTTTCTCCCTCTCCCTTCCTCTCTGAAATCAATAAAAATAAAAAATAAAAATGTTAAGAGTATTTCTTTACAGCCTCTACTCCTCTTGTTTCCCCCAAGCGTGTGGGCCAGTTTCTTGCAGGCTGTGTCCTTGTTCACCTGAAACAGAAGCAGCAGAGTGCTGCCTCAGAGGCCAGTAGCTTCCTATCACTGCTCCAAGCCAGTCTTGCATCCGAGGGACCTACGCCAACCGATGTCAGTGCGGCGGTGCCCACAATCCCTGTTTGATTCATCGCTGAAGTGACACCAGGCAGAGACACCGGTTTTAAGCAGCTCAGCTGGCATGTTGCTCTGTGTGACCTGGGAATCCGCTCTTTTTGTATCTCCTCTGGCTAGTGGTGTGGGCTCTATCCACAGCCCTGTCTCGTGGAGACATTTACCTTCCAAACTGGATTCTGTCTCGTGCTTCACGTGTCTTCCTGGCACGAGCTTAAACATAATGCTTTGCCGAAACCAGTTTGGCTCAGTGGATAGAGCGTCGGCCTTCAGACTGAAGGGTACCAGGTTCGATTCTGGTCAAGGGCATGTACCTTGGTTGCGGGCACATTCCCAGTAGGGGGTGTGCAGGAGGCAGCTGATCAACGTTTCTCTCTCATCGATGTTTCTAACTCTCTGTCCCTCTCCCTTCCTCTCTGTAAGAAAATCAAGTATACTTTAAAGAAAAAAAGAAAAGAAAAGAAAAGCATGATGTTTCATTCTCATCCCGTGAACTTCTTTACTCTTTGCCTCATGTTCACTATTCCACGGTTCCCCTAACTCCCCGGCCCCGCTCAGGGGGCCCGGTTAAAACTCGCCTCGCCCACGAGCACAGCTTGAGAGCCTGGGAGTAGGGGACCCTGGAAGAGGACGGGAGGGCGGTGAAGAGTAAGATGAGAGAAGCGGGAGCTAATGTGCGCTGACTTTGCTGTTTTCAAGATTGGCCCGAACGCGCAGGCCCCGGGCCACAGGAAGTGGTTTCCCCTCACCGGTCACGCCGCCTGGGCACCGGGCTCCCAGAGCTGCCCACGTTCCTGAAAGGACCCTGTGGGCATCGGTGCCCATCTGAGGGCAGCCTCACCCAGGAAGGAGGACCTGGCGGGGCCTGACCAGGAGGAACCACTGTCACAGGCACACCCAGAGAACGCGGCTGGATAACCAGGTCGCTCAGTGATGTCCTGTAAATAGGAGGACGGTGCTGGCTGTACACGGTTACTCCTCTGGCAGGGACTGGAGCAAAGGCAGAGGAAAGCCATCGTATCGGAACCCTGAGGATCGGTGAGCAGAGGAAGGCATTTCAAGAATGTTCTGCGGGGTTACTGATTAAAGGAGATTAAGGAGAAGACCGGGGTGTTCGCTGTGGGTCTTATCTCTCGCCATCGCCTACAGCTGGGCTCCTCGGGTCTCAGCGGGCAGGTGTCAGCCCCGAGGTTTCCGCTGCTGACGAGCCTTCCCTGGCCTCCTGCCCCCGCCATGTGTGCGTCACGTGTGCTGCTATTGCCGCCTTGCCCTCCACAGGTGTGTAAAGACATTGTGTATAATAACCAAGATTGGAGGTGACTTCAGCGGCCAATGCAAGAGGGTAAGGCAAGTCTGTGCCGTGAAACAGAGTCATTGAAAGTCATGGGTATGCCATTTCCCATGGCATACGAGCATGTCAGAGAAAGCGGTGGACTGCACACCTACCCAGTGAATATGTTTTATTTTTTTCAATCAAGCTGCTCCTGGCACCTATGAGCTATTCATCTCTGTGCTGGGTGTGTTCCTAACGAAACCGAAAATGTTCTCCTCTGACATCAACACGTCCTACCTCCAACCGGTCCCTGGATTTCCTGTCAACGGAGCCCACGGCGACCACACCGCCAGCACAGCCAGCCCCGGCCAGCCCCTCATTGTCACCCGCATTCCGGCACAGGCCGGCATCCTGTGTGACAGGAAGGGGGTGGAGGGCCCCGGGAGCGGACTTCCAGGCCCTGTTTACGGCTGCTCTGGCCTGTTGGGCGGCTGCCCCGCGCTCCGCCGCCAGGTCACGGCTTCGCTCTGGCGTTATCTTCACGCAGCACACGGGTCACGCTTCCCTCTTATGTAACACATGCCTGGAACACGCACAGGCTCCCCATCGGCCCCTTGCCTGGATTCTGTCCCAAAGCCAGGCTGCTGGTAACGTCTATTACATTCTGGGTCATGGCTGACAAACCAGGAGGCAAATGCATGCACACTTGCAAACATACATGCACATATATGTGTATGCGTATGACTCAAGAAGTCTCGTTCCTAGTGAGGGAACTTGGACTTCTACAGAAACAATGACCTAAAAGCTGCAGACACTCTCCCTCCAGGGAAGTGAGGAGAGAAGGGAGGGGAGGAAATGAGACAGAGGCAGCGTGTTCTCCGCCTGAATACAATGGTTTCCTCCCGCCTGCTGTCACCCACAGATCCTGGAGCAGAGAAAACGGAGGCAGGCACGCTGCTTTCACCAAAGGAATTCTCACTCTCAAACCCTCCGTTAAGATTCTTTAAGATTTAAACGAAGATTTCTTAATCTAGCAAGTTAAAAACAAAGGGCAAACGTCAGTACATCTTTCCAGCCGAAAGTGAGCCACCTGACCGCCCACTCCGCTCTGAGCCCGGGCAGGTAGCGGCCGTGGCCTCCCGGCACAGGTGTGGCCGGAACGCAGAGCCCGCGCCCTGCACACAGCCGGCATCGCCGGGAGAGCGGCCTGCGTGAGCCAGCTCCGCTGGGTGAGGCCCTGCGAGCTGCTGGTATTTAAAAGTCGCTGCGCCCTTTGCTGCGCCCTTATTTGTTTCCCTTGGAAAGCGTGCCATTTCCAGGTCGCCTTCCTCCCTGATGACACTCCAAGGTTGGCTTTATTCTGTGGGAGCTTTGAGAGGGATAACCGGCCCACAGCCCCAGCGCCGAGACAAACATCCTCGCGGCTGCTATTGTCATTTCTTGAGGTTTTCAAAAGCCAATTTCATTCCCGAGCCGCTACCTGATGCGCACAATGAGCAGGAAACAGATGTGTCCTAGAGATTTGTTTCCTAATATTTTGTGTATATTTACCACAAGCAGACACAAATGAAAACACAAGCCTAACGTAAAGCAAATTCTCCTGACAGTGTTCCCGGACTGTGGGCACACAGAGCTTTAAAACAAAGGCCACACCCTCCAGAGTTCGGTTCCCGGGCCAGTCCTGGCAGCCGTGCAGTGGTGGCTCTGAATTCCCGCAAACCAAGGAAATTAGAGATACCTGCCCGGCCTCCCTGCTGGGGAACGTGTGGAATCAAATGCAATGATAACGAAACAATCCTCCAGGATTATAAAAGGTCATGCAAATAACACTTACTACAGTGTCCTTCTGCGAATAGTTACGAAGTGAAAGGAATGTTGAACTCCTCTTAAGTTTGGAAAAACACTACATCTTTGCAAACAACGGTGAAAGACAAGGTCACGGTGAAGCTCTAATGCAAGGGCAAAAGAGGAAGCGAAAGGGTGGAATACCGCAAAGAGCTACCCACACGGCTACGTGGTGGGGCAGTCCTCACCCTGGCCTGGGTCTCTGTGTTGCCAGTGTCATAGTGTGGATGATGTTCTGGGATCTGTGTGTATGTGAGTGTGTGTGTGTGTGTGTGTGTGTGTGTGTGTGTAAGGGCTTGTAAGCAGGCTCACAGATCCTACATGTGTTTTCAATGTTAAGACCCAACCAGACTCAATTTTCTGACTTCATTAGTTTTTGACAGAAGAACAGTCAAGCCTTCTATTTTTTTAAGTTATTGCAATAAAGTCGTAAGATTGCCCTGGAATATAGTCATTTCAAGTCTCTGTTTTGTCCGCTTTTAATTCCATTTCATCCTATGTAATAAAGAGGTAATATGCAAATTGACTCTCATACCATTGCACAAGATGGCCACCCCCACATGGTAGAAGATGGCCACCACAAGATGTCTGGCAGGGGAGAGTAGTTGTGGGAAATCAGACCTGCAGGGGAGGGCAGTTGTGGGGGGGGGAGCAGGCCTGCACGGGAGGGCAGTTGGAGGTGACTGGGATGGCAGGGGAGCAGTTAGGCGTTGATCAGGTTGGCAGGGGAGTGGTTAGGGGTGATCTGGCAGGCATGCAGGCAGGCAAGTGGTTGGGAGCCAGCAGTCTCGGATTGTGAGAGGGATGTCCCCCAAGGGATCCTAGATTAGAGTGGGTGCAGGCTGGCTGAGGGATACCCTCCCCCCCAGTGCATGAATTTCATGCACCAGGCCTCTATGTGGTTTGTAAAGAAGAGTTAGGCTAATTCTTAAAATCAGCCACTGGAGTCAAGTGCAGACCCCTGGCAGTTGCTTACCTGCGGGGTTTTATTTCCAGTGTGTCTTCCTGTTCGCACTGTCGGGACATCTGATTTATTGGGAGAGTTGTCATGGCGATTGGGTGGCAGACTGGAAGCCATGGGAGCTCTCCTGTGCCACGTGGCCCTAGGTCCAAGTTGCTCTCTGGTCTTTCCCGCTGAATGGACTTCTAGGTCTTTCTTATCTGTTTCATGCAGGTGCCTCACAGTTTGGTGATGAGCAGAGATATTCTGGGTGAAATTTTACTGTCTCACACTTTCTCCTATTTAGTAGCTACTATTGAATCAGTGCCTCGGCCAGCGACGACCATTTAAATGGCCCACATTCATCTCAAAGGAATCTGGGGGTTTGTGTGTGTTTTTGTAATTACTGTCGGGATGGTACTGTACGTTATTCTCCAGAATTTTCACTCGCATCAACTTGAGAACTGACACAGGATGTATTATTTTCCACTTGTTCCCTTGTTATTTCTTTTACATAAATTTTTTAAGTTATTTTCTTTATAGTTACCCTGAGGGTTATAGTTAACTTAAAACAATCTGGTTGGAATTAATTTTAATCGTATATAAAAATTTTGCTCCAATGTTGCCCAATTCCAGCCCCCTTTTTTGTATTATTATTGTTATGCAAATGACACCTTAATAATTAGAAGCTCACCAACATAGTTTTATAACTATTGTTCTGTGCAATGCAGTTACTTTTAAATATGATCAAAGAAAAGAAACAAAATCCACATGAAAGATCCCCCAGTTATATACATAGTTACCTTCATTGGTGTTCTTTAATTCTTTTCTTTTTTAAACCTTCACCTGAAAATGTTTTGCATTGGTTTGGAGAGAGAGAGAGAAGGAGAGAGAGAGAGAGAGAGAGAGAGAGAGAAATGTTAATTGGTTGCCTTGCATACTCATCACAACTAAGGATCAAACCCACAACCTAGGTATGTGCCCTGACCAGGAATCAAACCATCACACCTGCAACCTTTAGGTGTACAGAACAACACTCCAACCAACTGAGCCCCAGCCAAGGCTGTTCTTTATCTCTTCATGTGAATTTGAGTTACTGTCTAGTGTCTTCATTTCAGAATCAAGGACTGCTTTGGTATTTGTTTTTTGTAAGGCTGGTCTGCTAGCAATGACTTAACTCTGTATGTGGGAATGTATACATCTCTCTTTCTCTTTTCAAAAAGAGCTTTGCTGGGTATAATTAATAGCCAATTTCTTTCAAAACTCTGCCCTGCGGGTGTGGCTCAGCAGTTGAGTGTCAGCTTATAAACCAGGAGATCAGGATTCCATTCAGGGCACATGCCCGGTTTTCCTCTCTGAGATCAGTAAAAAATATATTTTTAAAAATGTAAATGTCATCCTACTCCATTCTGGTGTTTTTGATTTCTGCAGAGGAGCCAACAGTACGTCATATGAGGAATCCCTTGTACATGGTGAGGGCTTTCATTATTCTCTCTGCGCTTCTGTTTTCTTCATTCAACAGATGGACTATGATGAGTCCAGGCGTGGCTCTCTTCAGATTTTTGTTTTTCCCGTTAGTCATTAAGCTTCTTGGGTATGAACATTTAAACGAAGATTTAAGCTGAAAGTGAGTAACTTGACAACCCTGGGGATGTTCAGACATTATTTCTTCAAATGTGCTTCCTGGGACATCCACCGTGCACACGGTGGTATGTGTGGTGGTGTCCCCAGGTCTCCGAGGCTTCTGTGTTTTTGTTGTCTGTTACTGTTCTGTCCCTCAGACAGGACAACCTCTTTGAGTTCACTGACTCTCTTCTGCCAGCTCACATCTGCTGTTGAGCCCCTCCTGGTGAATTTTTATTTCAGCTGTTGTATTTCCCAGCATTATAATTCCTATTTTTTACTGATATATATCCTTGATTGACATTCTGTACTTGGTTAGGCACCATCTCATACTTTTTTTTTTTTTTTTTTTTTTTTTTTTTTTTTTAGTTCTTTGGATATAATTTTAGTTCTTTGAATATATTTATTATTGATTTAAAGTTTTCTCTAGTAAGCTGGCCATTTCGGATTCCTGGGGGACAGTTTTCCTGCTGCTGTGTTCTTGTAGTTAGGCTACACTTTTCCTTATTTCTCTGTGTCTTTTTCATGTTGAAACTGGATATTTAAAATATAAGGTGACAAATCTGTAAGTCAGATTCCACACTCCCTGAGGTTTGCAGGCACGGCTGTCTGCTTTGCTGCTGCTTCTGCTGCTACAGGCTTAGTAAGTGGCTTCCTGGCCTAATGCTGTGAAGCCTTTATGCTTTACTTGTTATGGCTGCTGGAGTCTCTGAATGATTAGCTTAATGGTCACTTAATGATTAAACAAAGATTTTTTTTTTTTTAATGCCTTGAAACACCAAGCCTCCCAGCCTTGGCCATGGGCTCTCTCTGCCTGGGCGGGCTCCTCTCAGGCCAGCAGGCAGCTTAACCTCTGCCTTCGCCTTGACTTCCTGACTGCTTCAAGGTCGGCCAGAGGTGAGAGATGGGGTCTTCCCAGGGCTTCTCAGAGAATGCACACAGCCCTGCACATGCACACGTCCTGCTGGATTCTCCTGAACGTGTGGGACCTTCCCAGGTTTCCTGCGGCATCTGACTGTCCAGTGTGCTCCTGGGGCGTGGTTTTGGTTCGCTTCACCTCAGGCTGTTGTGCTACACAGTGGCCAGGGATTTCTAGTTTCTTTACAGATGTTCTTGGAAAAGGGCTGCTTGCACAGGGCTCCTAGCTCTGACTCAGCCCAAATAAAGAGAAACCTTGAGAAGGGAGTGTTTCAGGGAGCTGCCAGTCAGGACAGGGAGCGATGAGTCCCAGGGACGAGGACCCGGGAGGTGGGAAGCTCTGGGACCTGTGCCCTCTGCAGTGGCTGCCTGGCACTGTGGTCACTGCCCACTGTGCGATGCGCTTTGGTCTCCAGGTAGCACAGAGTTAAGAGGAAGGGGTGGAAATAGAGCAGATCACAAGGCCAGTTTGTTGAGATTCAGCTGTGGTTTTGTGTTGTTTTGTTTTTTTAACTTTAAAAAATAATGTTTACAACTCCCTGTTTAATCCCAGCGTTGTGAAAGGGCTGGTTCTGGCAAACATTTGCCAATGTTCTCATGGCTTTTTGGAGGACCCAAGTTTTCAGGTATTTCCTTCGTAATCCCAGGAATACTTCGCCCCTCTCGTTTATTTTAATAACGCAAAGCATGCCTATTATTGTCATCCACACAAAACGAATCTTTCTTTTCTTTTCTTTTTTCTTTTTCTTTTTCTTTTGTTAATCCTCACCTGAGGATCTTTTTCCATTGATTTTTAGAGAGAGTGGAAGAGACAGGGAGAGACAGAGAGAAACATCAATGTGAGAAAGACACATAGATTGGTTGCTCCTGCACAAGCCCTGACCACAGCCCACACCAGGGAGGAGCCTGCAACCAAGGCACATGCCCTGGACCAGAATCGAACCCAGGACCTTGGTCCACAGGCCGATGCTCTATCCACTGAGCCACACCCGTTAGGGCCAAAATGAGTCTTTGTTAACACATTTCAGAAAAAAATTGCCACATTTACTCAGAAGAGTTAACTTTGATTGCCAGAAAGCAGAAAATTCTAATTCACCTCCCCTAACTCTTAGAAATATAAAATATGAAACAATCTCAACACTAAGTATTGTGGAGATAATAAGAAAAATCTAAATATTTGTACTCTAGCTAGATGGAATGTATGTTTTTTATTGGGTTTATTGGAGTGACACATTGGTCAATGAAATTACATGGGTTCCAGGTGTCCAGTCCATACTACGTCATCTGTACATCGTATTGTGTGTTCATGCCCCAAGTCAAGTCTCCTGCCCTCCTCATGTGCCCCCTTTACCCTCTCACCTCCTCCACACGCCCCCTTCCCTCTGGCAATCACCGAGACGTTCTTCTTTGCTTAATCCCTTCATCACCTTCCAAGCACCTTAATGTCTCATTTTGCTAAGCACTGATGATGATTCCTAGACTAACTTAATATAACTTAGTTTTCATAAATGTACTAGAGGCCTGGTGCACGGATTCGTGCACACTGAAAGGAAATTAATTAGAAGGTGGGCGGCAGGGTGGAACTGGGCAAGACAGGCCAGACATGCCCTGGAGCCAACCTCCCGAGATCCCTCCTGGACCAGCCGCACCTTGAAGGGCTTGAAGGGCATCTGTGAAATGAGCGGGATCCCTCTGGCAGGTGGGGCCCCTCAGCTCTGAGCCTACTCGCAGGCATACAGGCTCAGAGCGGCCTGGCTCCAGAGGACGCCTGTCCCACATGTGGGGTGGGAACATCATGGCGATGTGGTGGACGTTCCCACCCTGCCCCCAGCTGCTCTGTGCCTGCATGTGGGGATCCACTCCAGGCCTATGTGAGGGCCTACAGGCTCAGAGCCCCTGGGTCCTGAGGACACCTGTCCCCGGACACAGGCCACTTGGTGCCGGCCCACACGCAAGTGGCCACCCCACCCCAGCCACTCTGCACCTGCAAATGCAAAATAGCCCACCACCTTTGTTGGGTTAATTTGCATCCCCACTCCTGATTGGCTGGTGGGTGTCACAGAGGTAAAATCAATTTGCATATTTCTCTTTTATTAGTCTAAGGCAGTGTTTCCCAACCTTCTCTCATGATGAGAATCACCTGGTGGAGTTGTTAAAACACAGATTCCTGAATCCCAACTAAGAAGTGCTAGACTAGAATTTTTGGGAACATATAGGTAAAATTGTATACTTAACTAGTGCTCTAAGACAGATGTTATATACAGAGCACTAAGTTAGGTATGCAATTTTACCTATATGTTCTCAAAAATCCTAGTTTAGCATTTCTTAGTTGGGATTCAGGAATCTGTGTTTTAACAACTCCACCAGGTGATTCTCATCATGAGAGAAGGTTGGGAAACACTGGTCTAAGGGATGCATTTTTTATGTCCCAACTCAAATAAGAATTTAATCTCCTTCCAGTCAGCCCCCCAGAAGGCCAGGTGTGATGGATGCAAAGCTGTTTTTCTTCCGACATGACTACCTCTCCTCCAGGGATGCAGAGCCTACCTTAGGGTGCTGTAAGTGCCTAGATTCTTTTTTTTTTTTTTTTAATATTTTTTATTGATTTTTTACAGAGAGGAGGAGAGAGGGATAGAGAGCTAGAAACGTCAATGAGAGAGAAACATCCATCAGCTGCCTCTTGCACACCCCCTACCAGGGATGTGCCCGCAAACAATGTACATGCCCTTGACCGGAATCGAACCTGGGACCTTTCAGTCCACAGACCGACGCTCTATCACTGAGCCAAACCAGTTTGGGCTAGATTCTTGACAGTTATGTTGTCTTCAAGGGTGCAGTGACTCAAGCCATGACCAGGACAGTGCAGCATCTGGCCACGCCGATGGGGGACTTTATGTCACTGCGTCCTCCCACGGTGATACTCTCTACTTACACAAAGCATCTGGTGGGCCTGTGAATGAAGGCAGGCACTGAACAGGCTCTGGGCCAGCTGTGGGTGCCAGTACGTGCTGGTTTCTGGATGCTCTCCACCTTCATCCCGCAGTCTCTCTAGGTCTGGACCCACCCAAGCTTAGGATCCCCATTCTTATCACTTTTAAGATTCTTTATCATCCAAGGAGTCCAACTATTGTACTTTCTGTAGCTCTTTGAAAAGGAAAACTCATTCTCATGGTCATATTTTCTTCCATTTTCCTTTTTCTTCTCAGCAGGATTTAAGGTAAAAGGGGAGGGGGGAAACAAAAATAAAGTCAAGCTCAGAGAAAGGAAAGGGAAGGGGGAACACTAAGTTAACGCTCAGCACAGTAGACCCGGGCCTTGAGAGAGAAACGTGTTCTCAGAAGAACAGCCTCCTTTCTCACTTTCGTGGCTGTGAAATTCTTCCCTGCTATGGAAACACGATTGTTTAATATTTCCATTTTATTAGCCTTACTAATGCACTTGATATTATAATTACTTGTCATGTTACTTTTCATGGCTGGGGTAAATCTAGCCAGAGCTCCATGGGAGGTCCATAAAACTCTCCTCTTATTCCTCTGAGGCCCGTCGGAGCCACTGGAACAAAACCCCAGTCAGAGCCTGGTATTTGGGGCCATGGTTCTGAATTTCACACCTTGGTCCACAGTGCTCTCATTGCCACTGCCTGCTCACCCAGGGCTTCGCCTTCTTGGCACCCGGCACCCAGGGGGGCCTTTACCTAGCAATCTCTGGCTCTCCTCTCAGCTGCCGCATGTCCCTGCCCAGGAGTGGGAGCAGCCAGCCGTGGCCTGTCCCACAAAAAACCCAAGGCCCCCTGTTAGTGGCTCCGGCCCACACAGCGGACTTGGAGGACTGTGAGCTCATGGCCTCCTTCACTCTAGGAATCCACTTTGGGGTCCAAACGCTTACAGTGTCCAATATTGATCATATATCTTTACTAATTTTTAATATGTTTGTACTGACTTGAGAGAGAGAGGAAGAGAGAGAGAGAGAGAGAGAGAGAGAGAGAGAGAGAGAGAGAGAGAGAAAGAGAGAGAGAAACACTGATGAGAGAGAGAAACCTCAATGGCCGGCCTCCTACACACCCTTTACTGGGGACTGAGCCTGGGCATGTGCCCTGACTGGGAACTGAACCAGAGACCTCTCAGTGCATGGGATGAAGCTCAACCAACAGAGCCATAGGGCCAGGCCTTGACTAATTTTTAAATACCTGTTGTGTGGTGTCCAACTGGAGAATCTAAACTTTCTGTGGGCATCGCAGCAAGTGGCTTTATTATGTCTGTCCTCTGCAGTGTTCATGGAGGACAGGGGCTGCCTCTGAGGAGGGGCCAGGCCAGGCCAGGTGTCCATCTTGAGTTCTGGCTGTAGTGATGGTCCTCACCCTGAGGTGCCTTCTAACTGGTGATGGACCCAGGACTGACTCCTGCCACCACTGCGACTGGGACCCAGGACTGACTATGGCCTGCATAGCCTGCTATTCGGTTGTCCATCCAGTCATTTAGGTCATGACGGACCCTGGCTCTTTATATATTAGGATTCTATGCTTCTGAGGAGTCCACATTCCTTGGCATCCTCCTTCCAAATCCGGCCCCAACTCCACTTGCCTACCCTCACTCCATCCCCTCCTACGCATCCCCGCCCTGCTGCTCTGCCTAGAATGCCCGGCACCCTTTTCCTCTGCCGTGTCCACATCCCGTGAGCTAAATTCCAGCGCCACCACCTCTATGGAATGTGCTGCTTTTCTCCTGCTGACTTTGCCTTCTTGTCTATGGATCGTCAGTCCCGACTAGAAAGACCATCCCTGCCTGTCTCTGGGTAGCTCCTCATGTCCTCATGGACCGGGTCAAGCACATCAACATCTCCGAATCCCTGGGACCGAGGTCAGCAAACTGTGGCTCGCAAGCCACATGCGGGTCTTTGGCCCCTTGAATGTGGCTCCTCCACAAAACACTACGGCCTGGACGACTATATTTTGAAGAAGCGGCATTAGAAGAAGTTTAAGTTTAAAAAAATTGGCTCTCAAAAGAAATTTCTCGTACTGTTGATATTTGCCTCTGTGGACTAATGAGTTTGCCAACCGCTGGGTTAAAAAAAAAAAATAACTAAACCAACCTGCCCAATTGCCCTAGAACCGCCTGACCGCTACTGCAGAATTCATTCCCATTTGACGTGCGTGGTGGCTCCTCTGAGTCAGGCAGTGCCACGCCTGGAGCAGCCTAGCCAGGCACCCCCACCCCGGCCGCCTCCCCACGGGGCCCGAGCGTGTCCCCCGCGCCGGAGTCTGCCCAGAGCTTTGGGAAGTCTCCTGCACCGTTACACGGCGCCTCGCCAGGACTCGAAGTTCATTTTTGTCCTCAGTGCCCGTTGCCCAGACGTCTCCGGACCAGGCTCTGGCACAGACCTGCTCAGGAAACAGGGCGGAGGAACACCTATTTGACTTTCTAAGTGAAAAAACACTCACAGGGACATTACGCAATGATGCTTTTTAAAACGTCGGCCGGTGGCGAAGCTTAGGCTCCACATCTGGTGCCTGTGCTCTGGTTATGGAAGCAGCAGCCTGAGGTGCCCGCAGTGCGAGGAGCGGGTGCTGTCCCTGGGCGGCCCACCGAACGCCGGTGCCGGACGTGTGCACAAAGCCGCTGTTTTCTGGTCCTACCTTCACGTGAAAGAAACTAATGGGCAGCAGACTTCCAGGAGAAAATCAACTGTCCTATTCGTTTTGTCCCTGCAGTCCCATGCATTTGCCTCAATTTGACATGAAGATCAATAAATGTTGCCACAGGATTCATATCCCACCTGCAGATTAACGTTAGCCGGCGTAGTGGCCAGCATTAGTTTGTAAGTCGCAGAGGAGGTAAAATATTTATTAACCCCCCCCCAAAAAAAAGGGAAAATACCCAATAACTAAAGTCTTGATCATAGTATAAGTGTGTTTTAACCCTACTGTATTTCAATAAGATATAACTTTACCATGTCTCTTTTACTATTTCCTTCAATATATTGCAATTTTCTACAAGCCCACGTAGGTATATGCTTGTGTAAATACACACACACACATACATGCACACTAATATCTGTTTTGAAAACAGCAAATTAGATAAATTTCTCTGGAATAAAAAACAATAATTTAGAATCAAATATTTGTTATAATTTTAAATGTCTAAGCATTAGTCAGTTAATCAATTCTTATTTTTTTAATCTTGATTGTTGAAAGCATTTCATATGTCCCCCTTTTTTCCCCATTGACCCCTTCTAGCCTGTCCCCGCCCCCTACCTCCACCCCCAGCCCCGGCCCTCATCACCCCATTGTCTGTGTCCGTGGGTGATGCATATGTGCATACAAGGTCTTTGGTGGATCTCTTCCCACCCACCCTCCCACCCCCGCCTTCCCTCTTCGATTCCTCCGTCTGCCCCATGCTTCTGTGTCTCAGGATCTGTTTGGCTTATCAGTTTATGTTGTTCATTAGGTTCCACATACTAGTAGGAGTGAGACCATGTGATCCTTGTCTTTCTCTGACTGGCTTACTTCACTCAGCATGATACTCTCCAGGCGCCCCATGCTGTCTGGAAGGGTAAGTGGTTAACTCCTAGAGGCCCAGAGCACGGGTGTGTGCACCGGTGGGGCCCCCAGCCTGGCCTGTGCCTCTCGCAGTCCGGGACCCCTTCGGGGGATGTAGCAGTGCGCGGAGTGGCAGGCGGCCGGGGCGGAGCCCGAGCCAGGGCCTGGCACCTCTCCCGCCCATCGCGGCCCGCTGCGGTAGTGCTGCCGCAGAGGCAGGGGAGGCCCCCGCAGCAGCAGCTGTGCTTGCCAGCCGCGAGCCCAGTGTCTGTTGCCATCGGTCAAGGGAGCGGTGCTCCCCTGTGGCAGCGCACTGACCACCGTGAGCATCTGCCCCCTGGGGATCAGTGCACGTCATAGCAACTGGGCTACTGGCAGCTCCATGGCTTTGGCTTTCATATATAGACTAGAGGCCTGGTGCACGAAATTCTGCGTGGGTAGGGCCCCTAGGCCTGGCCGGTGACCAGGGCTGACTGTGGGGTAACTGGTGGGGTGATCGGGGGAGCCTCCACTAGCAGCTGTCTTGGCTGGCCTGGCGCCTCCCGCTTGCCGGCTCCTCTCCCCACCCCCCCCCACCCCCTCCCCACCGCCATGGGCCAGTCAGGTGGCTGGGGGAAGCTCCTGTGTTGAGCGTCTGCCCCTGGTGGTCAGTGTGCGTCATGGTGACTGGTAGTTCTGGGGGTCGGTCACTTTGCATTTAGGCTTTTATTATATCGGGTTGTGCAGAGCCCCGAGGGGCGCACTGAGAGGCCCGGAACGCGGGAGGCTGTAGACGGGGAGGTGAGATGTGCCCAAGGAAGGCCTTCCCCGAAGCCTTCCCAACGGGCACGGCAGGAGGCAGGTGGTGACACCGAGGTAGAGAGGATGCCGGGCTGGAAAACCAAGCTGGGTCCGGGCACTGGCTGCAGACAGAGACGCCGGAGGCCGTGCGGCGGCGGGACCAGGGGAAGCTGAGGCATGGAACGGTGAGCGGCACCTGCGGCTTTTCTAGAGGCTTCTCTGTGCGTTTCTGAAGGCGGTGCTAAGAAGTGAAAAGGAAATGGACGCTGGAGACCGGGAAAGAGGACTCTGGACATGCTTCCCCGAGTGAGTCACCTCCACAGGTACAGCTGCGATCTGATGGCCTCAGCCTCTCCCCCCAGCACCCCCCTCTTCCTCTCTCACCCCACCCCCTCCACCCGCACTTCTGGTTGCCCGAACCCCCTGACCTGGGCCCTGTGCCCAGTCCTCCCGGCGGGCCTCCCCTTCCCTCCTGCGTCACCTGCACCCGCACCTGAATTCCTCTGGCCACCGTCCGCCTGCGGGTGGCGCCCTCGCCCTGCCAGCCAGGCCCTGCCAGCAGGCTGGGTTCTGGGAGGAGGGGGACTGACTGAAGGGAGCTGAACGCAGCCGTGACCTCCGCCGCCTGTAAACACTATCCACGCACCCACGCCTTCCCTTTCTTTGAAATTCTAGAAAACACAGACTCCGCGGCTTCAAGAAGAGCAGTTTCCGTGACGCCAGCACCTGCCCGGGGCTCCGGGCTCCTCCGGGAGGTTGTCCCGCCCGCCAGACCGGGTGCCCGTCTCCGGGGAGGCAGGACCCAGCCCAGGACCGGTCCCAGAGCAGGGGGCGCGGGGGACCGGGGCAGGGACAGGGACAGGAACGTGGCTGCATGCGCCCTCCCTTAGGACAGTCCAGAGGAGGACCAACCCAGCCCGGCGCCCCGAGTTCTGTATCAGCTCCCTGTCCGCGTCCCCCCAGCCAGCCCCGCTCCCAGAGCCCAGCACATCCCTCTCCAGGGGCTGCCTCCTTCACCTCCTCTCCCTCCTCCTCCCCCTCCTCCTCCTCCCCCTCCCCCTCCCCCTCCTCCTCCCCCTCCCCGTCCCCCTCCTCCCCCTCCTGCCCCCGTCCCCTCTCTCCTCTCCTCCCCGTCACCCCGTCCTCCCCCGGAGAGCGAGCCCCTGTCACCCCGCACCTCCAGGAGCACCGCGAGCCCCGCGGGGTGGAAGCGGGGCCCGGGGGCGTGTCTGGGTTGCGCCCCCGCCGCCCGCCCCGTGGCGGCGGCCAAGTCCAAGTGCGCGCCGGGCGCCGGGTCCGAGCCCGCCCGCCCCCGCCCAGCCCGCCGGCCCCGCAGCCGCCGGACCCCGGAAGGCAGCCGGTCCCCCCCACCCTCCTCCACCCCCGGCCCGGCCCCGGGGCCGTGCGAAGGCGGAGCCTCCGGGGGCGCGTCCTCCGCCGGCCTCGCCCCTCCCGGCCCCCGGGCGGCGGGATCCCCTCGGGAGCAGATGTCCCTTTAAGGTCCGCCCGGACTTCAGCCCCGCGGCCGTTTGGCTTTATTTGTCCACGTCTGGCCGCTGGGCGGCCGCCAGGCTCCGGGCCGGGCGAGGGGCGGCGCTGCGAGCGACACGCGTGGGGCGCACGGCAGCCTCCTCCCGGGACGCGCGGGGGACCCTCTGCGGCTCAGACAGCCGCCGGGACAGACCCACAGCCGCCGGGACAGACCGACAGCCACCGGGACAGACCCACAGCCGCCGGGACAGACCCACAGCCGCCGGGACAGACCGACAGCCACCGGGACAGACCCACAGCCGCCGGGACAGACCCACAGCCGCCCGGACAGACCGACCCCCGCCGGGGCAGACCGACAGCCACCGGGACAGACCGACAGCCACCGGGACAGACCCACAGCCGCCGGGGCAGACCGACAGCCACCGGGACAGACCGACAGCCGCCGGGACAGACCGACAGCCGCCGGGACAGACCCACAGCCGCCGGGGCAGACCGACAGCCACCGGGACAGACCGACAGCCGCCGGGACAGACCGACAGCCACCGGGACAGACCCACAGCCGCCGGGGCAGACCGACAGCCACCGGGACAGACCGACAGCCGCCGGGACAGACCCACAGCCGCCGGGACAGACCCACAGCCGCCGGGACAGACCCACAGCCGCCAGGACCGACAGACCGACAGCGGCCGGGCCCCGCGCGGAGGGAGGCGGCGGCGGGGTGCCCTGCGCGCGGCTCCCGCTCCTCCGGGTCCCGCGGCTCCTGCCCGCGGCCCGCGCCGGGCCATGGCCCCCCGGCGCCCGGGGCTCGGCGTCCCGCGCTGCGGGCTGCTGTGCGGTGAGTGCGCCCTGCGCGGCGGGCGGGGAGGGAGGGGGAGGCGCGGGGCCGGGACCGGGCGGCTGGAGGGCGGGCGGAGGGAGTTGGCGCCCGGCCGTGGGCTTCGCAGGCGGTTCGGGCGGGAGCCGCTCGGGCCCGGTGTGTTGGCGCGGAGCGCGGGCCGCCGCCCCCTCCGGCGGAGGTAACCGGAGGGCGCCCGCCGCCGGGAGCCCGCCCTCGGGATGCTCCGGGCGGCGCGGCGCCTCCTCCCGCCGCCGAGCGGGCGGCTTCCCGGGCGCCGGGACCGGGAGCGCGGGGGCAGGCGGCTCGCCCCGATCGCGCCCTCCTGCGGCCCCGGGCCGGCTGCCAGGGGCCCAGGGGCGCCCACACACCGGCGTGGGGTGCGCAGTGGGCGGTGCAGAAAGGGGCGCTCTGAGGAGGGACTCCGAGGAGGGACTCAGCAAGCTCAGGGAATGCCAGGTGCCCTCCAACTTAGGGAAAGCGGACCGCTCGTATTTCCCCAGATTTCCCCAAGATTAACCCGAGGTCAGAGCTTTCTTGCTTTCTTTTTTCGTTACCAGTGACTGACTGGAGAGGGAAAGTAGCAATGGTCAAGACGGGACGGCAGATGGAGCAGTTTTGCGTGTTTTTTAAAATGACCTGCTGAAGGGCTTAGTGACCGGCTGGCTTTGGCATATCCTCAGAGTTCAGTTGTCCAGCGTCCTCCCAGCCCGGGCCCATAGCATTTTCCCACGCAAAACGGGGGGCCGGCCCTGCGGCCTGGGTGGAGGGCCGGGGACTAGCCTGCATGCAGTTCCCTTGGAAACGGGGGACCAGCGAGCAGAGCTTCCTCTTTGCCACAGAGGCTGGTGCAGAGTTAGGATGAGCTGCTGTGGTTCCTCTGAACGGTCTCCGCTCCTCAGGAAACGTCCGCAACCCACACAGAAACCACCAGCGGCAGCTTCTGGCCGCTTAGGAGCCGGTGGAGGGTTTAACTTATCGGCTCCTGTCACTGTCCTTTATACTGTGGCCTCTGGTGCTTTTTCCGACTCAGATTGTTCGGGGGTGACTGGCTTATGTTCGTTGTGCAAAATCAGAACTGCTTACTGACTGTTCACATAGTGCCTTTCCCGTCACCCAGCGAGCAGCCACCGAGGCAGGAACGGCCCGCGGATATTGCATAGCCTCCGAAAAGACAAGGACAGGACTTGAGAAAAAATTGGCTAAGACGGTACAGTCTCATCTGTGTGTAGCTTCATTGATGTGTAACTTTATTACTTATGCGGATAACTATGTCTGCATCCAGCTGCCTAGAGAAGCATTTTGGGTTCCGCTGCTTTTCTCTCTCCGCCTCGAGCCGCAGGTTGCGCAGTTGTTGGGATAACGGGCCCGGCTAAGTCCAAAAGGGGACTGAAAGGGAAATGGTGCATAGATGTTTCCAATTTCATAATTACATTTACTTCCCTTTGTGTGTGTGTGTGTGTGTGTGTGTGTGCATACATCTACTTGCTCCTCAGTCACATTGGAATGTAGGATGTGAAAAGTTTCTGTGTCTGAATCAGCAGCTTCGGCATGGGCCATAGTGACGCCCGTTTCCCAAGGCAGGGACCTGAAGTTGGACTTTCCTTCCTTTTCTGTCCTGGCTTCTCGTCAGTCCTCAGGTTGTCAGTCCTCAGGCTGTCAGTCCTCAGGCTGTCAGTCCTCAGGCTGTCAGACCTCAGGCTGTCAGTCCTCAGGTTGTCAGTCCTCAGGCTGTCAGTCCTCAGGCTGTCAGTCCTCAGGTTGTCAGTCCTCAGGTTGTCAGTCCTCAGGTTATCAGTCCTCAGGTTGTCAGGTTGCTTGGAAACTTCTCATCCAGGCATGGAGTCCACATCCAACCTGGGTCCCAGCCCCAGCCCCCTCCCCGCAGCACGCACTTCTGCAGGGCCCACTTCCTGTCTCCAGTCTAACCCAGCCTCTACCCCATCCTGCTCACAATTCTCATTATACCTCCGTGTTTAGCCAGAACGCTCAGATGGTTCCTTGTCGTCTTCAGATAAAGTAGAACGTTCTCGACTGGCCATGCAGGTGTGGCCTCACCTAGCTCCCTGTAGCCCCTTCCACCCCATCGGTCTCCTGCTGCTGCTGGGACAGAGTGCCGCGGGTTTGATGGTTTAGACAAGACACATGCCCCACCTTCCAGCTCTGCAGGTCAGCCGTCCCTGGGCCGGGACCAGGCTCAGCCCAGTGGTGATTGGTCGGAGGCTCCAGGGGCATCTGTGTCCCTCTGTGGGGCCCCTGCAGGCCGGGCTTCTGGCCCCTCCACCTCCTCCCAAGCCGGCAGAGTGGCCGCGTCAGATCTTTCCTCCCCTCTGAAGCTATTGCCCTTCCCACGGGCCCCTCCTCAGTGCCTCGGCCCCGATGGCCCAGGTCCTCTCCCATCCCAAGGTGCTCCTCGGAGTCACATCTGCAGTCCCTCTTGCCCTGTGCGGAAACATTCTCAGGCTCCCAGGATCGGACATGGCATCTTTGGGGCATTGTTTTGCATGTTAAAATCTCTGACAGAGCCCAGCCAGGTGTGGCTCAGCTGGTCGGAGCCTCGTCCTGTCCTGTAGGCCCCAGGCCCCAGGTGGCGGGCTCTACTCCGGTCAGGGCACATACCCAGGCTGCCAGTTCAATCCCCTGGTTGACCCTTAATAGGGCACGTGTGGGAAGCAACCAATGGATCTCTCTCTCTCTCTCTCTCTCTCTTTCTCTCTCTCCTTTCACTCTCTAAAAATCAATTCTTTTAAAAACCAACCAACCCTGAACATCCACTTCCCACGGCAGCAGCCCCGTTTCCTTACTTCCCCAGGACCCTCCTGCTCGTGCTGCTCCCGTGGCTGTGGCCTCCTTGTACGCGTCTAGAAAAGCACTCCGCCCTTTCTCCCACCGCCGCTGCCCTCTGAGCACGCCCCCTCCCCAGCCTTCCCAGCCCGGCTCCATCACAGCCAGCTGCCACCATCCTGATACGAGAGTTTCCTTTGGGTTTAGAACCGCCTCGCACTGGCAGTTTCCAGCACTGAAAAACGATTCATTTGGAAAGATGTCCTCCCTTGTGTCCAAGTAAAGTCTTCACGGTTATTTCACGTATGTCAGTCCCGGCCTAAGGCCGGCGGCACGCAGGAAGGGTTCAGCAGAAGGGAGTTGATTAGCGGGACTGTTGACAGAGACACTGAGGAGATGGGGAGCCCCCGAGGATGGACAATGGTGGCAAGAAGAGCCACTGCCTTCCAGGCCTGAGGCCGGCTCCCTGTCCGCCCCACCTGGAACTCCAGCTCTGGGAGGGGTCCCGGACAGGAGCTGTGGCCCTGGGAGGAGGCACACAGCGGGGGCCGGACAGGGAGTACCCCCTTTCCTCCCACTCCCTCTGTTTGTGCCCACCCCTCCCACCGGCCATGGCCCAATAGACTTCAACCTCCCGGAGGTCAAAGGTCCAGCATACACCGGAGAAGAAATAACACAACCTCAGATGCAAAGCACATATTCACTGGCACGTTATGCGTGAGCCCCCGCACCAGGAACTTGGCAGGTATGACTTCATTTCAGTCTTACGAAACGGGAAACACGCGGAACTCTTACCCATACTTTAGACACGAAGGAACCAGAAGAGGTTAAATTAGTTTATCCAAAGTCACACAAGTTTAAAGGGCAAGTCCTGCGCTCCGCTCAGGTCTCTGCCTCGCAGCTCCTGCCCAGAAACCTGCCATCCGCCTCTGACTGTCAGTCCTTCTCCTTCCCGCTCAGCCTCCACGTGTCAGAATGGGAATCTGGGAAAGACTGATAAGGATCTGAGTGATGACTGAGTGAGTCTGTCCTCATGCTTCCAGGGTCATGGTGACTTCAGAGGATGTCTTCCTCTTGCCCTCCGCTGAGTATAAGCCAACGAGAGTGCTCTCTCCGGTCATTAAGGATATGACTATAGCCGTGGTCGGCAAACTGCGGCTCTCGAGCCACATGCGGCTCTTTGGCCCCTTGAGTGTGGCTCTTCCACAAAATACCACGGCCTGAGCGAGTCTGTTTTGAAGAAGTGGTGTTAGAAGAAGTTTAAGTTTTAAAAAATGTGGCTCTCCAAAGAAATGTCAATCGTTGTCCTGTTGATATTTGGATCTGATGACTAATGAGTTTGCCGACCACTGGACTCTAGGGTGGCCCCTCGGGAGGTTACAGGCCTCCCCTTCCCAGAAGAGTTCCGTGAGCCTGAGGGAAGGTTTTCTTCTGGAATTGTCCTCCGGGCCAGCTCTCCTGTTCAGAATGAAGCCAGAGGGCGGTGGCTGCACAGGAGGAAGTCAGCCATCGCCTGGAGCAAGCAGGCGGCTCCCTTGGCTCACAGTGGACGGCGGGGAGTCACAGAAGACGGGAGCCTTTTCAGTCATTGTAACATCTGTAAAGACAGCGGTAAACTCACAGGGTTTGTGCTGCTAGTTCCCATAGGAACAACTGTAAACCCACTTTTGCCCCACCCTGTATATTCAGAAAATTGAGGATCAAAATGCTTCTCCCCCCCCCCCCCCGACACTGTTCTTCTGTTGTATGAAACACCAAATAGAGTATTTGAATTCGCGTTAAAACCTTAAGAAAGCTATTTGGCGTTGTAGCCACAATGCTACTGTCAGAATACACTGCCCATTCAGAGCGTCTGACTGGAGAATTGTATTCGCTCTCAAAGCAAGTGCAGAATCGAGACAGGGCAAGGAGCCGAATAGCCCGGCCAGTGGTTGGGCGTTGACCTATGGACCAGGAGGTCAATCACATTTTGATTCCTGGTCAGGGCACAGGCCCGGGTTGCGGGCTCGATCCCCATTAGGGAGGCCGTGCAAGAGGCAGCAGATCAGTGATTCTCTCTCATCATTGATGTCTCTCTTTCTCCTCTCTCTCTCTCTCTCTCTCTCTCTCTCTCTCTCTCTCTCCCCTCTCTCTCCTCTCTCTCTCTCTCCTTCTCTGACATCAATATAAAGAAATGAGCCGAATATATTCCCGTCGGTGAGATACTGAGCTTCTTTCTGCTCCTGGCTTGTGCTGGTGTCTCCGAAGCCGCTGGGCCTTTGTGTAGAGCCACTCACACTGCAGTGAGGCTCAAGCCCCATGGGAATGTCATTTCCAAGAAACCCACTGGACTAAATTGCACACCCCCCCCCCCCCCCCCAGAGACCATGGGCCTTGCTTCTGAAACACATCACGCATGTTATAATTAGATGAGAGGCCTGGTGCACGGAGGGTAGGGTTCTCGTGCATGGGTAGGGTCCCTAGGCCTGGCTGGTGATCAGGGCCAATCTGCTGGGCAACCAGCGGGGTGATCCAGGGGCCCCCTGCTGGCGCCCGCCTTGGCTGGCCTGGCGCTGCCCACTTGCCGGCCCCGCCTTCTGCCGCCGCCTCTGCCCGTCCAGGGCCTGCGGGCTGGGGGCAGCTCTTGCTTTGAGCGTCTGCCCCTTGGTGGTCAGTGCACGTCATAGCGACCTGTCGTTCCGCCGGCTGTTCCGCCGTTCGGTTGATTTGCATGTTAGGCTTTCATTACCTAGGACCTCTGGTTGTCTCCCCAGCTGGCTGTGTGTTCTGTGAGGGCAGGATCTCTGTTAATTAGCCTTAGCCTCTAAGAATAACGTGGTGAATGATTCATGAAAGAATGTAGACAAACTCATAAAATACTTAAGGAATCACATCGTCTCCTTTAATTATATCCCCACCCTATTTATACCTAATTGAATGGAAAGTCAATTGAATAATGCGCCATCGTTTAACCACCACTGAGGAAGGGCAGAGCTGCCAGGCGGTCCGAGTCCCCCGGTTCCAGGGGCTGTGCATCTGATCATCACAGTCAATAACACACAGAGGCTGCGTGGCCCTCTTCTCTGTGTCCAGAAAGGGCGGCGGTAAGGTTGAAGCACAGTCTGTCTGGATACAAACGGCATTGCTTCTGGACGCTCAGATGTGAGCACTGTCCTCTCCGTTCTCCCCGGAGCCAGGCTAGTCTGTGCCTCGGGGCTCATTGCTCCTCTGGCACAGCAGCCTCAGCAGATCCTGACAGAGCTTCCTCTCAGTCCCTGCAGAAGGAAGCCCCGGGGGAGAGGGGATGGAAAATAACCAAACCCCGACTTTCTGTCCTGGTGGAGGGTCAGAGGGCCCTGCGAAGGGATCTGGTTCTCACCCAACGTCCTCTCTCATTCACAAGGACGACTGGAAGTCGGCGAAGTCTGAGGAGGAGGAGAAAGTGTGTGCTGCTGGGTGTTAGTTCCCTTTAGCCCAGCTGGCATGGCTCAGCGGTTGAACGTCAACCTGTGAACCAGGAGGTCACAGCTGGATTCTGGTCAAGGGCACAGGCCTGGGTTGCTGGCTCCATCCCAGTAAGCGGGGCGCGCAGGAGGCGGCAGATTCCTGATTCTCTCTCATCATTGATGTGTCTATCTCTCTCTCCCCTTCCTCTCTGAAATCGATAAAGTAATTTATTTTTAAAAATTCACTTTAGTGCTAAAACATTAATATGGCTTTATCTAAAGAGTAGATCTCCATCAACAGAGCAAGTGAGAAATATGAACTGAAAAGCCAGCTATTCCAGGGAAAGGAGACCCATGGCTTGTGGGTACGGTTTTATTTATTTGGTAGGAGGCTTTGTACTGTCTGGTGACAACTGCACGTCCGTATTGTTAACCGCAGGAAGTGTAGGCAGTGAGCACACGTTCCTTAAACAAAGTAAACTTTCCCTTTCCCTTTCCCCTCGGACTGAATTTGCCGAATAATACTGCCATCGCCCCTGAGCGTGGCTGTGGGGGCCGCACGGGCACCTTCTTACCGTCTGACGTTAAGCGATGGCACTCGCTGCTGGGTTTTCATGACCAGAGCTCTGGCTGTAAAGACCACTTTCCAATCGTGTATCATAAAAGCAACCATTGTTACACACCGCTCTGAGAGATTTTAAAGGGCTTCCCTTCAGTAAGATGTTTAAAATAATCATTTCACTTGTCTGACCATGGGTCTCTCAAACATTGCAACAGGTTTATAGAAACTTACCTTCCTTAAGAGTAATCTTTTCAAAAAGTAACTTTGTAAAGCAGCCTGTGACTTCCTAGTTGTAAGATGTCTGTGGCCCACAGGCTAGCAGCTCTGAACCAGAGGCAGCTAACACCCACCCGTCCTTTCATGCCTCATGCCATAACGGTGAGGTGTGTGCTTCGCTGGGCTTCAGGAGCACAGAGATGAACAGAGGCGCTCTGTGCCCTTAAAAGGAGAGAAGCCACAGAGGAGCAAGGAAGCTCTGGGGGCTGGCCTTCCAGGTGCTCTGAGAGGGGAAGGTGAGTCTAGTGCAGCGGGGGAAGCGGTGCAGAAACAGACCAGGGACAGCCCAGAACACGCACGCAGCCCCGCCTGTGCGAAGCCCTAGGTGTCTGGACAGGAGTTCCACACTCCGGAGCCCGCGCCCTGCTGCTGTCACACAGGCCACGCGGAGCCCGTTGTACAGGAAGCAGGAGGGTAACCCCATGTGTGTGCCCCTTTGTGCAGCAGCACTGGCCTCAGGCCGCCTGGAGGAGAGGGGCTGGTGTAAACGAATGTACCAGCACACTGCCACCCACCAGCTTTGCTGAGCCACGTTTTCCACAGCCGAAGGGTGATGCCGCATTAGAGGGAGCACTCACCCCTTGCTATGCCTAATCCGGGTATCTAGCTCCAAGCCAGGCGCTGAGAGACTCGGCATGGCACCTTCCGCGGTACAGAGCGCTGCAGTGTTCCCAGGGGCTCCTCTCATCAGGACCCCAAAGAAGTGTCAAATGAGGAAGGCAGGACCGATAACCCTATTTACACTTTTGAGTGAAAAACATCCGGTTTGCAGAGGTTAGGAGAATTGACCTCAAGTTGCTGGAATCGAACTCAAAAAGACCAGAACTCAGGTCTGCCGACTCTTGGTGTGCAAGTATTAAACTCAGTACCGGTGTTTTACAGCTCCCGTGGGCCTTAGCAAGAATGCAATTCAAAAGGTAACATGCAGGACTGAAAATAAATGTTAGGGTGAGGTTATGGCTATTGTGCTACTTTCTTAAATACTGTTGCAGCATACGTTTTTACAATTAAAACAGTTGTTAGTTATTGAATTCAGTCCCCTCAACTCTTAAGGAAAAGAAGCCGAGTTCCAAAGAGACTGAGCACTGCCAGAAGTTACAGGAAAACAGGAAAACAACTGACAGGGTTAGAATTCCAACCCAGGAAGCTTGACTTCTAGCTCGTATTTTTTATTCTATTTATTTTTTATTGTTTGAGACACTAGAAGTATGTATCAACAGCAACAAATTGAAAACTTTTGGAGGTAATAACACCACTAATGTTTTTTCCTCTGGAGGGATTAACAGAAATAAGATATTATAGAAAAAATAGATATAAAGTTACTGACGTAAAGGTTTTCAAAGAGCCAATAAATTACTGTAAAATTAGAATTTAAAGGAACAGAGCCAAATCGCGGTCTTTTCCTCGTGTCCTCACGTTTTTGCTGACTTCAGTAAAGAATGAGCATACCACAGACTGCTATAGAATTATAGCAGTTTTAAAGGAAAAGGAATTACTTTTTAGGCTAAATTGTTAAATTAAATGAACCATAGTTGAGAAAATATCGGTGCCTTATCGCATTGCCTGTGCCTTATCGCATTGCCATAGAGCTGCCTCGGTGACCTCTGATCCGCTCAGCTTGTCATTCTGGCATCCAGACAGGAGTGCCCGCTGTGTGCAGGGACTCTGCCAGGGCCCCTGGGGGGATCCACTCAGAGTTGAATAAAACAAACACACTTGGAAGGTCGCTGAGACTTGTGAACTAAGATGTGTGCCCAAGGCAGTCCTCCTTTCAGCCCTGCCTCCCAGGGTCAGGTGGCAGTGCCACTCGCCATAAGCCAGGCTGGAGGATGTTGGGGAGGGTGCTGAGGGGTGTGTGCACTGGACGCCCCCCCCCCCCCGCCCCTCCCTTAACTCAGGGGGAGCTTTCGGGGCGTTTTCCACTCGCTGGGCTTTCTAAGAGGCGATCCCCAACTCTCCAGCCGCCCCACCCCCAGCAAAGGTTGAGGGACTTAAGGGTTCACTTTAAAACCAATTCTGTAGCTGTCAGATCCAGGTCCTGGTGGATCTGGTTTCTCACTTCCCAAACCTGGGCTCTCGGCGGTGACCCAACCCCCACCCGAAAGCCCTCACCCGCGCAGAGCAGCAGGCTGAGGCCGCCACCTGGCTCTGGGTGCCGGGACCCTGAGTGCTGGGTCCCTAGTCCCTGGGCTCCGGGTGCCGGGATCCTGGGTGCTGGGTCCCTGGTCCCTGGGCTCCGGGTGCCGGGATCCTGGGTTCCGGGAACCTGGGTGCTGGGTCCCTGGGCTTCGGGTACCGGGACCCTGGATGCTGGGTCCCTGGTGCTGGGACCCGGGCTCCAGGTTCTGGAACTCTGGGCTCCGGGTGCTTTGTGCTGGGTCCTGGGGTCCCCTCCGTCCCGGGACCTGCTCTGACCCCGGGCTGATCAGGCCCCGGCGGCGTGCAGGGCAGCATCCCAAGTGAGGCGAGCGCAGGGCCAGTCCGCACGCTGAGACCCCTTTCCGCTTTAGGAAAGCTTTGACGGGAGGCATCGCCGGGAGCAGACGGAGCGCCGCAGCTCACGCCGCTTTAACCGGCGCCCACTCCCCCTCGCGCCCCCAGACTCCCCGCAAACGGGAAGAGGGGGGGCGTGGGAAGGGCCGCTGGAGCCTGAAAACCAAGGACTCGCGGGAAAGCACTGCGTCCGCCGGTCCCGGAGGCTCCCCGGCCGCTGCGCCTGCCCGCGCACTGCGCCTGCGCGCGCCGCCAGCTGAGGCCCCGCCCCCCGGCGGACGTCAGACGTGCGCGGGGGCGGGGCGGCGGGCGGCGCGGCTGCGCATGCGCCCTCATTGCATCAGCCCTGGGCGGCGGCGCGGCCGGGACGCGCACGGGCCGTGTTCCTGGGGGGCCTCTCGCGCCGGGGGTGGCGGCGCCCGGACCGAGGATGGCGGGGCCGGAGTGAGTGTGCCCGCGCCCGAGCCCGCGCCGGCCTCCCTGCCCGCCGCGGCGCCCGCGGAGCCCTAGGCGGGCCCGCCCCCTCCCCGTCCCGCGGGGCCGCGGGCCGGCGGCGCCCTCCGCGCGGGGACCCCGCGCCATGAAGCTGCTGCGGAAGGACATCGAGAAGGACAACGCGGGCCAGGTGACGCTGGTGCCCGAGGAGCCGGAGGACATGTGGCACACCTACAACCTGGTGCAGGTGGGCGACAGCCTGCGCGCCTCCACCATCCGCAAGGTGCAGACCGAGTCGGCCACGGGCAGCGTGGGCAGCAGCCGCGTGCGCACCACGCTCACGCTGTGCGTGGAGGCCGTGGACTTCGACTCGCAGGCCTGCCAGCTGCGCGTGAAGGGCACCAACCTGCAGGAGAACGAGTACGTCAAGATGGGCGCCTACCACACCATCGAGCTGGAGCCCAACCGCCAGTTCACGCTGGCCAAGAAGCAGTGGGACAGCGTGGTGCTGGAGCGCATCGAGCAGGCCTGCGACCCGGCCTGGAGCGCCGACGTGGCGGCCGTGGTCATGCAGGAGGGGCTGGCGCACGTGTGCCTGGTCACGCCCAGCATGACGCTCACGCGCGCCAAGGTGGAGGTCACCATCCCGCGCAAGCGCCGCGGCCACTGCGGCCAGCACGACCGCGCGCTGGAGCGCTTCTACGACCAGGTGGTGCAGGCCATCCAGCGCCACGTCCACTTCGACGTGGTCAAGTGCGTCCTGGTGGCCAGCCCGGGCTTCGTGCGCGAGCAGTTCTGCGACTACATGTTCCAGCAGGCGGTGAAGACGGACAACAAGGTGCTGCTGGAGAACCGGGCCAAGTTCCTGCAGGTGAGCCCTCCTCCGGGGGCTGAGCGTGCGCAGCGGGGGTAGGTCAGGGGGTGTAGGTAGGAACTGTTCTGGGGCACCGGCCTGTGTGCTTCAGTGGGTAGAGCGTCGGCCTGCGGACCGAAGGGTCCCAGGTTCCATTCCCGTCAATCAAGGGCAGGTACCAGGAGAGGCAGCCAATCCATGTGCCTCTCACATCGGTGTTTCTCTCTGTCTCTCCCTCTCCCACTCTTTCTTAAAAAAAAAAAAAAAAATGGAGACAGTATCTTCTGGTGAGGATTAAAATAAATAATAACAACAAAGAAACTATTCCTGAAGCTTTAGACCTGGGGCAAGTGTCAGGGGAGAGAGGCTTTGATTGACGGGGATGTAAGTGAGACAGAAAACAGCTGGCAAATGTGCCCGGTCACCGAGGCCCAGGGCCCTGAGCGTGTAGAGCGGCCGCGGGCTGCGGATGGCTGCGGGGGGCCTCTGTCTGACGTCCTTGCGGTTGCAGGTGCACGCCTCCTCCGGCCACAAGTACTCCCTGAAAGAGGCGCTGTGCGACCCCGCGGTGGCCAGCCGCCTGGCGGACACCAAGGCCGCCGGGGAGGTGAAGGCCCTGGACGACTTCTACAAGATGCTGCAGCACGAGCCCGACCGCGCCTGCTACGGCCTCAGGCACGTGGAGAAGGCCAACGAGGCGCTGGCCATCGACACGCTGCTCATCAGCGACGAGCTCTTCCGGCACCAGGACGTGGCCACCCGCGGCCGCTACGTGCGGCTGGTGGACAGCGTGCGGGAGGGCGCGGGCACCGTGCGCATCTTCTCCAGCCTGCACGTGTCCGGCGAGCAGCTCAGCCAGCTCACCGGCGTGGCCGCCGTGCTCCGCTTCCCTGTCCCCGAGCTCTCGGACCCGGAGGACTCCAGCTCCGAGGAGGATTGACGGCAGGCTGGCACTCGATAGCCCTGTGCCCCCTGCCCGGCACCTGCCCGGCACCTCCCCGGAGCAGAAGCCGCGGAGCAGCCTGTGCGGTGCCCGCGGGCCGGTCACGCACCGGTCCCGCGAGGCGGTCTGTGGCTGGCGGGACGGGTATTTAAAGCGGAACAATAAATTAAAAGGGAATGATCTCCACGCACTGCCGCTTTCATTGATGAGGATGATTGACCTCGGAATCCTGAGTTGTTGGCTGTACTGGGAAACGCTGTGTGTATTTATAAGAATCCTGTGTGTCCTTGGGTGGATCGTGAAGCCCCATGCTTCCTGCCTGGAAATCTTTTCCTCGGGAAACGCTCCTCATGCTTCGTTATCCTCACTCACGCTCTGTATTCGGCTTCTGCCGGTGGTCCCGCTCCCTGTGTGTAGGATTGCTCCCTCCCCACTTGCCCGACCGTCCTTTTTTAAAAAAAATGGCTATTTCCAATGATAGCCAAATGGTAGACCTTTTTGAAGGCAGATTTAACATGTTTTTTTTCCTTAAAGAAAACCCCAGAGTTGTTTCAACATGATTGGCTTAACAAGTCTCTTAGTTAGGGCTCATTGTAGTCGCTTCAGAGGGCCTCTGAACCAGTTCTTTATGCGCACGAAGCGTGGTCTGCTGGGGCCTCTCGGTCATCTGTCCAGGCGCCCTCTTTTCCACATGAGACTGCGGGTCTGATTGGCCGGCGATGGCCAATGAGTGGCGATAGGAAGGAGCCCCCCAGGCTGGACCCGTTTGCTTGCACTGCCACACTGTCTTTTTGGCCTGTCATAGTGACACTTAACGCTGTGTCTGTGTGTTTTCACATTATTACTGGACTTCCTCTACATCCTGTCACTTCTTTTTTTTTTTTAATGTGCAATTCTAATCACTAAGGAGGGAGCCTTGTTGAATTTATCGCTTGACCCTTTATAATCCTCAGTTTAGCAATAACGAGGAAAAGCCTTATGAGGAAAGTGATAATTCATTTGTAACCCAGGATCAACGTGCCTACCTCAAGTAGGGACTGACACTAAGTAAACTCTTTCATCCTCCTTCCTGAGCCTGTGTCTTCCTGCTGGTGTGAGGACCGGGTTTGGGAATCATTTCCTAAAACTTCCCAGCTAATCTGAGCTTTTTATTTGTAATTAGGAATAGATATCTCCATAGGCTTTAAATTCACATTTTTACACACCTACGTCCTCCTTTAAAATAAATCAGATTGTCGTTTCATTACAATTCCATGAATATTTAACTTTAAAAGACGTTTTTAAGACCTGTGATAGAGGTATGTAAATGAAGACACCCAGATTATGAATTTAAAAACTCGACTGACAATGAGTCATACTCTCAGGTTTTGGAGATTTGGGGCACCTGTTACTCTCATAATCTATGCAGAATGCTCATTCTGAGCTCTTCTCCCCAGAAATAGAAGTCAGGGAAAAGAAAGCCTGCTGGTAATCTAACCCAGTGGTCGGCAAATTCATTAGTCAACAGAGCCAAATATCAACGGGAGATTAGAATTTCTTTGGAGAGCCAAATTTTTTAAACTTCTAATGCCACTTCTTCAAAATAGACTCACCCAGGCCGTGGTATTTTGTGGAAGAGCCATACTCAAGGCGCCAAAGAGCCACATGTGGCTCATGAGCCACAGTTTGCCGACCATGGATCTAACTGGTCCATCTTGGGCCACAGCTTCTCAAATTTAGCTGCTTGGGAGTCAGAAACTCAGTACCCAGACTGGACCTTTCACCACTAGAAATGCTATGTTTTGGTTGGGTTTTTTTTTTTTTTTTTTTTTTTTTTTTTTTTTTTTAAAGCTTTCCAAGTGATTCCAATAGACCTCAGGGCTAAGAACCACTGACTCAGACCTTATATTCAAGTGTGGTCCATGGGCCAGCTGCATCTGCTGAGGAAGTTCCAGAAATTAGAATCCAGGTCTCTACCTACACCTACCTCTACTGAATTGCAGTCCAGTTTAAGGCTATCTCCAGTTGATTACTATATGTAACTATAAAACTTCTTTAAAAGAAAGCATGTTTTTATGTCTATAAAGTACTTAAAATATCCATAAGGATTCCTATTTTTAAAAAAGCTGCATTTTATACCGTTACCAAAGGATATGAGTTTTCCTAGATGCGTAGGTAGAAATGTCAAAATAGTGATAGGAGCATAGAAAATAAAAAGCTTAATTTTAAAATCATATTCTGAAGAGCAGAATGGACCATAATTCTTTGGAAACTGCTCTGTAGTCTAATTCCATCTGCTGCTCATGAATGGGGAAAGACCACGTGGAGCAGATGGAAGCCCTGCGGTGACATACCTCTCCACACAGCGCGTGCTCTGTCCATTTCCACTGGCCACGGGCTCCTGCGAAGGAGGATTGGGAACCCCACTGGGCACAGCAGTGAGGCGCTGCCAAGTTTGTTTCATCTCACTGGGTCTGACACGTGTCAGATGGCATTTTGCTGTTCCTGGCCGGCTATTAAGTGTTAGACGTTTTTCTCATTTCATGCCTGGGTTGCCCACCACGGATCTAACCGGTCCATCTTGGGCCACAGCTTCTCAAATTTAGCTGCTTGGGAGTTTCAGAAACTCAGTACCCAGACTGGACCTTTCACCACTAGAAATGCTATGTTTTGGTTGAAATCTGGGTGTCACTCCCATTACTCCATTAGAGACAGTCGGACCTTCCTCCTCTCCGGGGCGTTTCCTTTTCTACGCCTCTGCCCAGTTCTGTCCGCCCCAGGTTCTCTGTACCAGACACGAGTCATCGTTTCTGCAGTTCAGGTATTCTGGAACTGAAACCCTCTTGGTTGCTAACAATGAAAGTCCACAGATCAGCTGAGACCAGTTTGGCTCAATGGATAGAGCGTCGGCTTGGGGACTGAAGGGACCCGGGTTCGATTCCGGTCAAGGGCATGTACCTTGGTTGCGGGCATATCCCCAGTTGGGGGTGTGCAAGAGGCAGCTGATCGATCACACTCTCTCATCGATGTTTCTAGCTTTCTATCTCTCTCCCTTCCTCTCTGTACAAAATCAATAAAATATATTAAAAAAAAAAAAAAAGTCCACAGATGAAACGGTGTATGCAGTTGTGGGATGGAGTGTGTGGGTTTGGCCGTCGGGAGAACCAGGGGAATTGGAGCATGAGGAGGCGATAAACTGCACCTCACAGCCTCCCAGCCTGGCTGCAGGGGGCGGGCTGGAGGCAGGAAGTTGGCTCCGGAGTGCCCGCTAGAGCGATCCAGGGTGCGGTGGTGCCCTAACAAAGACAGGGACTGCCGTCCTCGGTGGGGATGAAGAGGGCACCAGGGGGTCAGAGGCGCCTGGGCCGCGGAGTGTTAGTCACTGAAAGAGTCCAGTTGCGGGTGCCCCCTCCCCCATGTACTGCGTGGTTCAGAGTTCAGGTTCAAGGTTTGGGTTCTGGAGGAGGCTGCACGCAAATGAAAGAGACTAGGAAATATTAACTTGGAAATATTGGAGGCCAGGCTGGAGCCCAACTCAAGGGGAAGGACTCCACCCCGCTCTGGCCTTGCCATCCCTTTTATTAAGACTGTGGGATCCACCCACAGCCTCTAGGCAGGCAATCCCAGTAACAGCCAATCAGCAAGGATTGACATAAGACTGACAGGTGGAGGCTGCTTCAGCTGCCATTGTCTCCACTAGACTGTGGGTGCATGGCTCTGATCTCTCAGAGCTTCAAGGCTGACCAGCCTTCCGGCTTCCTTGTCCACACCTCTGTGCTAGAGAAGGCAGTGGGCTGCTTCCAACATCCAGTGTAGGGATCTTGATTTATTGTTAGTTATTTATTTGGATGCTGGGATAGATGAGGCACCCTTCGGAGACGGGAAACAGGAGAGCTGGCTTGCAAGGAAAACGGCCTCCGTGTAGCCTCTGGTTTGAGGTCTCCAGCAGACCTCGTGTCCTCCCTGCCTCCCTCCCTCCAGGCTGTGCTCACGTGTCCTCTTCTCCGTGCGGCCTTCCCAAAGCAGCTTTAGGACAGTGTCCCTTCTCCCAGGAGCCCTTCCCCGGCCTCAGCTTAACCTGTGATCTTGGTGGTTTGCGTCTCTGTAACATACGCAGAGAGTGGAGACGGTGGCCTGTCAGGTTCCTGGCTCTGAGAATTAATTCCCAGCTCGGAACAGATGCTCAAAAAACCGTTGGGCAGGATGAATAAATCCATAGGAGAAGGTCCCTTAGGCACTGAGCTTGCAGATTGAAGTTCAGGAACAAGCTGAGGATGATGATACAAGAGCTGCTCGCACATAAGTAGAACTGAGGTCCGGAGGGGAAAGGATCCACCAGAATTAGTAGGACTAGACAGGAAGGGCCAGGCCCAGAGCGGAGGGAAGGGAAGGGGAGTACGCGGTCCCTGTAAATACAACGTGACTCCATTGTCGGTATTATAATCGCTCACCGCGGGCGTGTTTCTGTAGCTCAGCAATGAACACAGCTGGGTACTTATTCTTTACAGATCCCCAGGGCGCCAGAGGTACACATGTAAAAAAGTGAAAATAGCGACTGCCTAGAAGTTGAACTTTTAAAAGTTGTTAGGATAAAAAAATTTCTAGCTTTTGGAGCAAACTCCAAATTACTTTTGTATGTGGTTTTTAATGTGGGTCTTAACATACGTGCACATTTACCAATTTAGTGTGTGAAGCGTTCCAGTTAAAAAAAAATAGGCATATTAGGGGTGATGGCTGAATTTATTAGGGAATGTCCTCAGGGCTCCCATAGTCAGGAGTCTCACTCATTCCCAGGGTTCCTGGCGCTGGCACCTCAGCCTCCTGCTCCCTGCCCCCCCTCCCCCCACTCCCCTCCGGCCTCCCTCATGGCCCTCACCACTTCCGCTTTCCCTCCCTGCAGACCACAAGTCTCAGAATCCTGGCATAAGTTCTGCAAAGCTCTATTTATGTTCGTTTGATAAGTTGATCTGGATCAGCCGTAGCCTTGTTGATGCACATTTTTTAGTAGATGAGTTCCCCGGTAGGGAAGGGCAGCTAAAAAAGGCACCGAGGCTGCAGATCAAGGGTTTCAAACCCTCGAAAAATACTTTCCTTCACGCTGATGCGAGTCTCCTGCCTCTCTGCGCTGCCATTCAGCCTGCGTGTCCCCAGAGGTTTTGTGTTTGGGAAACGGGCCGTTCTGGGTTCTGGGGGGCTGTGTGGGCTGTGTGGGCTGTGTGGGTTGCTGACAGATTGACAGTTTAGATGTCTGAATGTGTTTCTGACCAGCCCACGTGGTCTCTCAGGAGCTGAGATGCAAGTACAGGGTTTTGTGTGTGAAGGTGCCTCATTAGGAAAGACTCAGAAGGCAGCAATGCAGCTAATGAGGAGTTTGGCAGATAAGATCTATGCTCTGGTCTTGGAATTCAGCAAGAAAAACAATCAGAGGCGTTACCTAACATAGCCAGCAAGTAGCTGGTAAACCAGCTAGACCTAAAAAGGCACCATCCAAGTTGGGGAAGGTCTCAGGCCTGAGAGGCGGTGAGAAAGCCTTGGCCGGAGGCACTTAGGGAGCAGCCTCGGGGGTGATGGCATCGCACTCAGCATTTTCTTTAGTCTTCCTCGTCTGGGCATGTTCCGCAGAGTCTCTCCTCATCCTCACCCACGTTCTAGAGGGTTCTTTATAGACTGCCCAGTATAATGACTTGTAAGACAGCCAGCCCGTTTATGGAGCAGTACTTATTTATTTATTTTTAATAGGTTTTTATTGATTTCGGAGAGGAAGCGGGGGGGTGGGGAAGAGAGAGAAACATCAGTGGTGAGAGGGGACCACTGATGGCCTGCCTCCGCATGCCCCGCACTGGGATGGAGCCCACAACCCAGTCAGGGCACATGCCCAGGGCGAGGGTAGATCCCCAGTGTGGGGCGTGCAGGAGGCAGCGGATCCATGATGCTCTCTCATCATTGATGGTTCTCTCTCTCCCTCTTTCTTCCTCTCTGAAATCAATCAAAATATATTTAAAAACAAACAAAAAGCAGTGCTACTGCGATCACTCTTCAGCTGCCGTGCTGGAGGGACAGCTGCCGACGGCCGGTTCCTGGCCTCCCCGGGGGGGAACTCGATCATCGCTGCAACAGGAATTCTCTTTAAGGAAAAAAACCCCGGGCGAGTTTTTCTCGGAGGTGGCAGGTCCTCTGAGTTCCAGTCTGAGTTCCAGAAGCTTCCCGTCTGGGATTTTTCGCCGAGCCCTCCTGTAAACATCCACGGGAACGTTCTGTCTGACGTCGCGGTGATGAATCGCTCTGCGGACAGAAAACATCTTAGTCTGAGCTGCGGCTCGCTGCTCTTGTGACCCTCCTTGTACTTTTTCTCCCTCCCGAGGGAGGGACCGTGGCTGTGGCGCATCGCTGCTGGTCCGGGCGGAGGGGGGAGTCTGAGAGACACGGCCCCCGAGGCTGGTCACTGGACCAGCAGGACGGAGCTGCCGGGGCCTCACAGAGCGTGTGACCCTCTTCCCGGGGCGCACACGGGGCCCGGCGGGAGGGCCACTTTCCCATCTGACCCACCCCCCGGGCTTCTTACCCACTTTCTCACCCAGGGCACAGTGGGGGGGGGGGGAGGACAGGGACATCGGGAGCCAGCGGGGACCCTAAACCTTCCCTGAGGCCGAGCCCAGCTGTGGCCGCCTTCCTCGGAGGAGAGTCTCTCTTCTGCCCCAAAAGCCCGCCTCCGGCCTCCACTCCCCCGACAGCCACTGCCAGGGCTGCGCCGTGCCCGCACTGCCACGCACAGGGGACGGAGAAGGCCACGGGCGGGCGGGCACGCAGCCACGGGACCAGGGGGAGGGGAGGGCTGCCGGGCCCTGGGGGCTGAGGCAGTGGGAGCATCTGCCCCCCTCTCTCTGCAGGGCAGAGGCCCGGGGCTGAGCAGTCCCTGCAGCCCCACGTGACTCGGTGGCTCCTTGCTCTGCGCCTGGGCCGGCAGCCCTCAGCGGGTGCCCCTGTCCACAGGGAGAGCCAGCATCCTGAGGAGGAGGACCTCAGGGAGGAGGGCGAGCACATGGCCCCCGCCTCTGCCCCGATACAAAGCTTCAGTGGAATAGAAATGTGGTCCAGGGGTGGCTGGAAGATTCTGGAACCTTCCTATTTTGGTAACCCCAGTTTCCCTCTCATGACAAACAGCAAAACAAACGAGGAAAGAGAGCGAGGAAGTCGCAGTGAGAGGGAGGGTTAGGGACGTGGTGTCCTCCTCCATTGCATCCTTGGAAACGAGGACGCCAGGGTAGAGGTGGGACACCTCAGTGTGAGGAAGCGCCCACTGGGGAGGGGAGCACTCATTGGGGAGGGGAGCGCCCATTGGGGAGGGGAGCACCCATTGGGGAGGGGAGCACCCATTGGGGAGGGGGAGCGCCCACTGGGGAGGGGGAGCACCCATTGGGGAGGGGGAGCACCCACTGGGGAGGGGGAGCGCCCACTGGGAGGAGAGCACCCACTGGGGAGGGGAGCGCCCATTGGGGAGGGGAGCACCCATTGGGGAGGGGGAGTGCCCATTGGGGAGGGGAGCACCCATTGCGGAGGGGGAGTGCCCACTGGGGAGGGGGAGCACCCACTGGGGAGGGGAGCGCCCACTGGGGAGGGGAGCACCCATTGGGGAGGGGGAGCACCCACTGGGGAGGGGGAGCGCCCACTGGGGAGGGGAGCACCCATTTTGGAGGGGGAGTGCCCACTGGGGAGGGGAGCACCCATTGGGGAGGGGGAGTGCCCAGTGGGGAGGGGACAGGCTCACTGAGCAGGACCGCTCCGGGTGCTGCAGTGCAGCCAGGGCGGGGCGGGGCGGGGTGGGGCGGGGCGGGAAGGACTCTGCAGAGGGGAGGGGACATGTCTTTTCTGGGAGGATTCCCTGTGGGGCGCACGGTCTCCTCAGCCTGAGTGAGGGGAGGAGGGCCTGTGGAATGTGGGCGCAGGAGGAGCGGAGGCTACGGCTGTTGTCATTCAGTGAGCTGGGTGTGTGTTTGGCTTTTCACGGTGAACCTGTGAGCACCTGAACCCTCGCTGGGCGCCTGCCTGGGGCTCAGGGTCCGAGTCCTTTCTCGCCTTCTCCGCTCCTGGCAGCCGGTGGCGCGGGCAGTGGAGCCGCCCAGGGACACGCAGGCCGCAGGTGTGGGTGGCGGGAAGCTCAATCACGTTCGTAGGCGCTTCAGCCACTGCCGTTATTGGGGTCAGAGGATGAGGCACAGTGTGTCTGAGGCTGGCACGGTCGGTGCACCCCACACTAAATGTGCCACCGAGCCGCTCGCTGCGGTTCCGGAGGCTCCCATAAGCCTGGCAAGGACATGGCATGTGGGGGACAGGTGGGCACCAGGGAGGAGCCGTGGGGGCTGTTCTCCGAGGCCGCTGTGGCCGGGAGGCAGACGTGAGGCCTGGGCGGGCCAGGAGAGCAGGAGAGCGGCCCCCGGCCCCCCCCCCCAGGCTGGGAGGCATGTCAGCCTCTGGGCCGCATTCCTTCCTCAGGACGCTCGGACAGCCTGGCCTTTACCCCGTCCCTCTGCCCTCCTCCATGCCGCGCGGTAGCAGCCAGGCCTGCTGTTTTAGAAGCCGTGTCTTCCCTGCAGAATAACCAGCGGTGACGGTGACGCGGTTTGAAAAGGAATCTGTTTTGCACCGGCCCCTCCGCTGCCGAGCCTCCGGGCTGGCCGGGCCGCGGGGGAGGGGAGGGAGGGGAGGGGAGGGGCGGGGCGGGGCGCATTCCACGGGAGGTCATGTGTGTGGAGTGCCGGGCCAGGTCCTGCCATGTCTCAGCGGGGTTGGCGACCTCCACACGTGGGCGTGGGGGAGGCCCTTCACGCCGCTCTGGCTCTGGCGGGGGTGCCAGGAGCCGGAGACCCCACAGCCGGGCAGTGAATACTTGGCCACATTCCACAGGAGGGCCAAGGTCAGGGCCTGCCCCCTCCCTCCCCTAGGGACCTGGCTTGCAGTCCCAAAGAAGCAGGCAAGCGGACAGCACCGGTCTTTAGGTCTTTACTTTTTCTAGAATGTTCTTTCAACTTAGGCAGCGGCTCTCAACCCATGCATCACACCGAAACCATGCCTGGGCCCACTGCCAAGCAAGTGAGCGCCCTGGGAGGGCCGGGCACCGTGCGTGGGCAGAGGGGGGCTGCAGCCAGTGAGGCCCAGCGCCAGCACCCAGCACCCAGCACCCAGCGCCCAGGGGACCAGGGGCCCCGGCGCTCTCTGGCCTCAGTGCCCGGCAGCTGTCTGGTGTGGGGAGAGGAATGGGCTGAGGGGCACTCCGGGATGGGCCCTCGCCCCGTTCTGGCACCATCTCTGAGGGAGGGGAGGGAGGGGGATGGGAAGAGGCAGGAGACACCTCTGGCATCCCGCTCTGCAGGGTGCGTCTGGGCAGAGGGCGCATAGGAAACAGGGGTAAAAGCAGGTGTAACAGGGTCTCAGTGCTGCCCGGGCTCAGCAAAACGCCCCTCCTCAGCCTTGGCCGCTGTGAGGGGCCTCGTCCTCTCCCCGCTGTGCAGCCGGAGCCCTTACCTCTGAGGTCACAGGGTTTGCGGGTCAGGGCGCCCTCTGGGGCGGGGCGGTCACTCTCCTGTTCAGACGCCTCTGCCCACGCTGCCCGGCGAGGCCACGCAGGAGGCCGGAGGTGCCCGCGGGCAGGGCCGGCCTCACCGAGGCTCAGCCCGACGGGTCCCAGCGCAGCAGCCTCAGCTGCCTCCGCCCCCCTGTCCCCCACCCCATGTGCCCCCGCCGCCTCCGCCCCCTGCGCCCAGGAGCTCCATCGCCCCTGGGAGAAGCCGCTGTGGGCCCAGCGGCGCAGGGCCTCCCTCCAGGGGGCCGTGTTCAGCTCCCGTTTCTCCTCGGAGCAGGGCTGCCGTCGGTCAGGAGCACCTGCCCCCGCTGCCTTCTCAGGCTTCCTGCGGCTGTGGAAACAGGTGCCCGACCATGTCCGGTAAACGCGTGACATCAGTACCTTTTCCTTGTGCTTGACTTTCTTTTCTGAGTCCTCACCTCAGGGCCAGAGACTGGGACGGGTCTGATTGGCCGCCCAGAGCTGCAGGGCGGCCTGCTGGGAGCTGGTCAGAGGGGCTCACTGAGACGCTCGGCTCTACCCCCCTGGGACCCCCGCCCTCCAGGGAGCCAGGGTCCCCGGGAGCTGAGCTGAGGGAAGGGCGGGGGTGGGGTCTTCCTGAGTCGCCTGGCCCCCGGCCTCTGACCTCTGCTATCCCCAGCTGACCTTTGCTTCTGGAAGGACGGAGAAGCCGGGAGAGAGGAAGGTGGTGTGCACTGCCCCGCACACACCGGGCCTTGGCGGAAACGTTGTTGTTGTTTTAATATAGTTTAATTGATTTCAGAGAGGAAGGGAGAGGGGGAGAGAGAGAGAAACCTCGATGATGAGAGTGAATCATTGATTGGCTGCCTCCTGCACACACACACTGGGGAGGACCCTGCAACCTTGGCTTGTGCCCTTGATTAGAATCAAATCCCAGACCCTTCAACCCATCGGCTGATGCTCTGTCCACTGAGCCACACCTGCCAGCGCTCAACCTTGTGTTTCCATGCAGCCGGAGGAGAGCTGGAGACCACGCAGGCGTCCGGTGGGCAGGCTGAGCAGGGCAGGGCGGCCACGGCATTTAGAAGGACCCGCCCAGGGGGTGCCCGCTCTCTCACAGGGACCCCGAGTTTCACATAAGCCGCGGCTCACACTGTGGGACGCAGAGCAGCTTCTCTCGGCCTTCCTCAGGTGGCCCCTCCAAGCTTCAGGGGGCGGGGGCAGGGAATGGGGCGCACCTCTTCTGAAGCAATGTCCCGTTCATCACATTCACGTTTGACCGGCTTGTGGCATCCCCACCCCTCACGGCCACCCCTGGGCACCGTGGCCTCGCCTGGCTAAGGGTCCTCTGCTCGGTGGGTGTCGGAGCATCGCTGGTGAGCGGGTTCCCGCTCAGAACTGGCTGGCCCCTGGCTTTGGCCTTGTCCGGCTGTGGCCTCCTGGGGCTCCTGGGGTCTCCGGGGCCCAGGAGCCGCTGCAGGAGCTGTAGGTGGTGTGTGTGGGGGGGAGGGGCGCTCCCAGGGCTGCACGCAGTCTGAAGGATGGAAATGGGAGCCCCATTCCTGCGAAGTACTTAGCATTTTAAACGGTCGTGCATTCTTAAAGGCATTGCCAGAGCTGGGGAAGGGGCAGGGCTATTAATACAGAACATAAACAGGTTTGAGACCAGTTCTCATTCTTCCTGATGAATGAAATAGTGGAGAAGATGATCATTTTCAAAATTAGTGAGGAAGCCCATGATATTCCATTGCTATCAAGTTCAGTGCGTGATTGAAGATACTCCATCGCAGACATTTGATTGGGTGTGTTTCCGGGGAGGGACAGCGAGGGCTCTGATCCTTCCAGCTCTTTATGCCCGCAGGGCTGGAGGTGCCTCCTCCTGAGCTCTCTCCTCCTGGGAGTCTGATCCCATGATCCCGCTGGAGGCAGAGCCCACGCCAGTTCCATGTTTATTTATTTGGTCAATGTTTAGCCTGCGGTTGGGCATTTCATGTCCCCGTGGAGACAGAGCAGCACAGAGTGGTGAAACATGGGCGGAGACAACAGGTCTTTGGAAACGAGGAGAAAATCAGGAAAAAGGAAGAGGAAAGGGGTGGATGGCGCCTTAAACCTTTCCTTTTAATGTTTCTCACACATTTGGAAAAGAGAGTAAGTTCTTATATGCCTGAAGGAGCCTTTCAAACACACGGAACATATCGTCAGCACGTGCGGGTTATTTCACATGGAAAACAGTATCGTTAGCATGTTCTGCACCCCGGAGAGACTGGAGGCCAGCTATTTGAAGGACGTGTCCCCTAACTTAAAAGTGCTGTTTGCTTTATGGCCTCCAACTTAATGGCCTGTGACTGAATTTCTTTCAGCCCTGACCATGCCTGTGCTACGGGTTAAAATAAATAAATGAATATATATATAGCCTTCAAAGTCATTCACTAGAACACATACATTTAAATGTTGTGATTAAATATCTTTAATCAAGCATTGATCTTGATAGTAATATGAATATTATAGACTTTCTCACTAATTTTGAAAATCATTATCTTCTCCAGTATTCATCGAAAACAATTAGAACTGGTCTCAAACATATTTATGTTCTTTATTTATTTTTATTTATTTTTAATATATATTTATTGATGTCAGAGAGGAAGGGAGAGGGAGAGAGAGAGAGATAGATCATCAGTGATGAGAGAGAATCATTGATTGGCTGCCTCCTGCATTCCCCCTACTGGGGATCAAGCCCACAACCCGGGCCTGTGCCCTTGACCTGGGACCCTTCAGTCTGCAGGCCGGTGCTTTATCCACTGAGCCAAACCAGCCAGGGTGTATTCTTTATATATATGACATCACTTATCAAAATTAATTTGAGTATGTACATGCATTATCCAGACTTCAATGTCTTGCCTTATGTGTGTTTCCTTTTATAGCCCACTAACGATAAAATACTTGGGAAGGTTGTTCTCTCAATGGGCTGATGAGTAACCCAGTACAGCATGCTGCCTGTTACCCAGTGTTGGTGACGGGAAGCCCTGATACACAGTCCTATACTAGCCACGAGGGCCAGGTGTTTGTTTGTGCATTTTTTATTTTACTGTTTTAAGTAGAATAAAGTGAGGACTACATGGGAATCTAAACGTGCCTCAAAATAAAAAGTTTAATTTTTAAAAAGCATATTATTGAATGATTAGAGTAATTCATGTTTTGTATTTTTCATTGTGGCAAAATATACATTAAAATGTTTCCATTTGTTTGGCCAGTGTGGCTCAGTGGTTGAGCATTGACCTATGAACCAGGAGCTTACAGTTCAAATTCTAGTCAGGGCACATAACTGTGTTGTGGGCTCCATCCTCAGTGGGGGACATACAGGAGGCAGCTGATCACTGACTCTCATCATTGATGTTTCTGTCTCTCCCTCCTCCTTCGTCTTTGAAATATATATTTAAATTTTTTATTTTATTTTATTTTATTTTTACCAGTTAACCATTTTAAAGTTGCAATTCGGTGGCACTAAGTACATGCACAGTGTTGTGCAACCACCTAGTTCAGAATGAAATTTTCACCACCCTCAATACAAACCACAGCCATGAAGCAATCACTTCCACTCCTCTTGCCCGCAGGCTGGAGACCACAGGCTGCTTTCCGTGTCCATAAACATGCGGCTCTTTACACTTCATAGCGATGGGATCCTGCAATAGGCCAATTTGTGTCACGTAGCATTATGCTTCCACGTTCGTTCATGCTGTGGCATGTAGCCGTCCTTCATTCCTTTTTACCGCTGCATAATATTCCTCTGTGTGGCTGTGCCCCGTTTTGTCTGTCCATTCACCAATGGATGGACTTTGGGGCTGTTTCCCCTTGGGGCTCAGTGGACAGTGCTGTGAACAATCAAGTACACATTTTTATGTGAACCTGTGTTTTCAAATGGTTGGGGAATTGTAGTCTCTGTAGGAGGAGTTATGGGGTCACGCAGTAGCTCTGTGTTTAACTTGTTGTTGTTGTTGTTGGTGATCCTCACCTGAGCCTATTTTTCCCATTGGTTTTGAGAGAGGAAGGGAGGGAGGGAGGAGGGCAGACAGAGAGAGAGAAAAACACAGAGGTGAGAGAAACACATTGATCGATTGTGTTTGGACCTGCAACCCAGGTATATGCCCTTGACTGAGAATCAAACCCGAGACACTTTGGTTCGCAGTTCAGTGCTCTAACCTCTGACCACATGGACTGGAGATCTGTTTAACTTCTCAGGAACCGCCAGGCTGGTTCCCACAGTGGCTATACCACGGGAATGCCATCAGCCATGAGTGCGGTCCCGTCACCACAGATCCTCACCACAGTTCGGTTTCTTTTCCTTTTCTGATTCTATCCCTCCCACTGGGTGTGAGGCGGCATCTCATTGCGGTTTGATTTACTTTTTCCTAATAATTAGTGGCGCTGAGCATCTTCTTATGCGTTTATTGGCCACTGGTGTAACTTATTTGGAGAAATGTCCGTTGCAATCCTTTGCCCACTCTTTATTTGGGTTGTTGGCCTCTTTGTTGTTGAGTTTCTTCTTATTTTAAAAGGAGACGTGCCCACCGGGGGCCTCCGTTTGCTGGAAATGTTCTTTTTCTAGACGTGGGGGGTCCTGATGGTGGTGTAAAGAGTTTGGTGGTTTTTTTCATTGTTTGTTTGTTTTTATTGCCGCAAAGAGGACTCTATGAAAATGTCCAGGAAGCACTTTTCCTCACACAGTTCCCGTGACGAGCTCTTGTTTCTGCTCTCCCCTCAGCTGGGAGCCGAGGTTCCCATCCTTTGGCCCCTGAGGCCTAAGTTTGGCCGGGGCCGGCCTGGGCCAGAACCCAGGGGCGAGAAGGACTGTTGTACCTGACACTCGGCCCCGCGCCTCTGGGTGTTCGGTGACTGGGAGCTCACCGCCAGTTCTGCCGGGATATCATTCCATGCATTGGCGGAGTAAACATGCAAATGAAGTGCCCTTTCTTCTCCGGAGTGACATTTAACTCAGCATATTAAATCAAGTCCTCTGAGCTCCTAAATATAAAGAGGCAGCAGGGAGTAGCCGCCCGGTGAAAAGCTGTCTCCCTGTGAGCACATACAGACTGAGGCGCCCGCACAATGGCCTCATTCAGACGGGAAGCTTAGAAGCCAGTTTTCTAGACACTGGTGCTATTCTGGAACCTTCTTTCCTCTGCTCCTTCCTGGACAGCGCTGTGAAGGAGCAGACGACAAGGCTTTGATTCACCACATCCTCCGACTGTCCCCACTGCTCCACACGTCTTTAAAGTCTGGAAGCTTCCGCATGCACGATTGTAGGAAGGTTTAAAATAAGTCCTGATTTCCACCAGGGAGCACACCTTTAAAGGTTTTGTTTTTCCTTATTTGACGGCTATTTTTTTGTTTTTAATCTAATAGTCATTTTTCAGTTGGTCGGACTTTACCCGGAAAATCATGACTGGTTGGTAAAGGTTGCACATAAGGAAACCCAAGTTGTGAAAATGTCCACAACGCTCTTTTGATACCTTTCAAGTCGTAAAGGCCACCCAGGTCGCCGTCCTGGTCTTTCACCCTCGTGGGTCAAAATAGCAGCCGCCCCAGGGCCCGGGGAGCCGCCCAGGGCCCGGAGGAGCCGCCCCGGGGCAGGCTGTGGAGGGGGGCAGAGCACACACCCCACCCAGGCGCCAGGCAGGGGTCACCGTGGCCGGTGGGCTGCCAGCCGGGGTCAGCCCTGTGTCCTCCCAGGCCAGCGGCCACAGAGCCCCTTGCTCCCGCTGGCTCACCCCGGCCCCCGCTCGGCAGGACCCGGCCGAGGCTCCCCTTGCACATGGCAGAGGCCAGCGTCTGACCCGCTGGGACAGCGACTGTCATTCCTGGGTCTGCTCCTCCTCGCCCTGGCCGTGCTCCCCACAGACAGCATTGGGAAAGCCTTGCCCAGCTGGCAGGCAGAGTCCTCTCGGAGGTTTAAAAAGTATGTACTCTCCCTGAGCTGAAAGCAGTGTCCCCCTCTTCCTGGCGCATAGAGGGCACCACGCTGTGTCCCACTCTCCCCACGATCTCCTCGTGTTCCCTGTAGCCCAGGGCTTCCAGGGCTTAACCCGGAGAGGGGAACCTAGGACGGTGTGGGTCCGGGAGGCGGACGTCCAGGTGACAGCAATCGCAGTGACAGGCATCGGCCATGGTCCTTGAGCATTTGCTTGTTCGTTCATCTCGTGGAGTAGTTCTTCGGTTGCACTTGCGGCTCAGCAGTGACTGAGCTCTTTGAGGGAGGCCTGGTGTTGATCTCACCTGTCAGTCTTCATGGCTCTTCCCATGGGTGGACTTCTGCTAGTCTGTGCTGAATCAGCACCACGCATTCATAGTGCTGTCACATGTAGACACTCATGTACGTACTGGTAAATTACATACACTGCAGGCCTGCTCCATTTTCCTTTCTTACGTACTGTCTTTCTCAACTTTGTCGGGGGACAAAAGAGGGGAACATTGAGCCAAGTCAGCATTCTGTCTGTCTGCTCAGCTCGCCCACCTCAGTGGCAGGGACACGAAAATCCCGGGGCACCTTCTGAAAAGTAGAGTGAGGCGGGTGCCAACAGGGAGTGGTTGACCCCCGGTGAGAGGGGAGGGCCCGACCACACCCCAGGTGAGCGGGCCTAGCCTAGACCTTCCCGCTCTGAGATCTGGTGACTTATTCTTACACCAGTGAAATACTGGGAAGTCATAATTAATTAAATGTGGGCTCTTTCAATATATTTTTATTGATTTCAGAGAGGAAAAGAGAGAGAGAGATAGAAACAGCAATGATGAGAGAGAATCATTGATCAACTGTCTACTGAGAATCGAGCCCACAACCCAGTCATGTGCCCTGATTGGGAATCGAACCGTGACCTCCTGGTTCATAGGTTGACACTCAACCACTGAGCCACGCCTGCTGGGCTCCCTCTTTCTTAATGTAACTGCGTTCCATGCTTCGGATTGTCTGCTCTTCTTCAAAGAGGCACTGACCCACCCATATACATAGCACAGCCCTGAGATATGAAACAAGAAGTTAAAATGTGATTTGGCTTGGTTTTGGCAGCGGAAATTATGGGAAGGAACTAGTGGAAATTCTAGCAGGCAGTAAATTTTCAGGCCAGTATATTTGTTTAAGCAAATTGTGATCCTTGGCTAATGGTGGTGTTAATCTTATTTCCAAAATTTTTGCCCTTTGTCATTTTTGCCCTTTGAGTTCACCCTTTGTGACGCTGACCCGAGTGCAAGTCTGAGATTGCAGCCCCTGTAGCAAAGGTCTCCACCAGGCTGTTCACATTGCCTGCCCGGAAATCATCAGATCTCCCCCTCGTCTGAGTCTGCTTCCTTATCCCCTGCTGACCCTACCCCTTGCTCTCAATGTCAGTGAAAGTCAGAGGACTGTAGTCCATAGGAAGGGGGCGAAGATCATCCCAGCTGTTCTTTTACTCTGTGCCTCCCAGCATGGTGTGTGCTCTAACATGCTAGTGGAGGATTATAAAAATAGTGCAAGCATTTAATGAAATTAAAAAGAATTCCACAAGTTATAGCATGTCCATTCATTTTCAAACATCTTTATACATATAACGAGCCAGGGTCCATAATGTCCAAAATGACCGAATGGAAATCAGTCCTGCAGATCAGACCTGGAGAGAGGCCCAGAGAGAGAAGCAGGGTATTATCTGCTTCCTCCGTGGCAGCTGTTGATCATCCCTTGCCTCTCTGTCTCTCCAGGCCTCCCCAGCAGCTGTGGGGGCTGCTGATCAGCTGTGCCTCTCTGATCAGGCCCAGAGATAGGCCTGGAGATGGTGACTGGCATAGAAACTGACTAACCGGAACCAAATCTGGGTGAACTGCGAGGAGCCAATGGCTTCCTAGGAGGCAGACCTTTTGACACTGACTAGCATAGAAACCGACTAATCAGAACATAATCTGCGAAGGCAGAACATAATATGGGGGCTGAGGAGGGGTTTTAAGGGCAACAGCTCTTTGGTGTAAGGTGTAAGAAAGTGGTTCAATTTTTTATTGACCAGTTTGTCAGTATAGTGTGTATGGCTGGCTATCAGACCACATATAGGGATTATGTATTTTTGTCTGCCAAAAGCGTCTCCTGCTGAAAAAGGTTCTCTCCCCCATTTAAGCAATCTTATCCAATATAATCTATCTATACTAATAAAAGGGTAATATGCTAATTAGACCAGGTAGACTGGCCATCTTCTGGATGTCCAACTTCCTTCCAGACAAAGCCTTGGTGGTGGGGCCAGAGGCAGAGGCAGTTAGGAGTGATCAAGCCAGCAGGGGAGAGCAGTTGGGGCGATCAGGCAGGCAGGCAGAGGCAGTTAGGGGAAATCAGGCAGGCAGGTGAGCAATTAGGAGCCAACAGTCTCATATTGTGAGAGGAATGTCTGGGATCGGGCATAAACCGGCAATTAGACATCCCCCAAGGGATCCCCAATTGGAGAGGGTGCAGGCTGGGCTGAGGGAACCTCCCCCAACCCGTGCACAGATTTTGTGCCCTGGGCTACTAGTATAGTAATAATTAAATAACCCATTTAATCTCTTTCATCATGAAAAACTTCAAGCTAACGAGAACATTAAAGGAACTACAAAGCAAACATGAATGTGTCCAATACTCAGTTTTCTGAAGTCTAAACATTTCCCCACAATTGTTTCTTTTTCATAAGAAAGAAAACACCATGAGGATTATTGAGAAAGCCAAATAATGAGCAAATTTCCCCCTCTCTTGTGGTCAGAACCAGCTGGGAAATGACAAAACCATCCTGGAGCACAGGTGACCACGGACACTCCCCCTGTTGACCCCAGGGTGGGCCTGACTTGCTCCCCAGCACCTGCTCAGAAGCCCCCAAGAGAAAGTGAGTGAGAGAGAAGACCAGGCGGCTCCACAGCTTCTCCTCATCTGGCCAATAGGTCAAGTGTGAAATCAGGGCAGAGAGAGAAAAGAGCAAGGCGTGTTTCAGCACGCAGGCCCCCCCCCCCCCCCCCCCCCCCCGTCAGGGAGCAGCAGGACCAGGAAGGAGCTTGGTCCTCCAAAAGCTTACAGAGTTAAAGCCACACTTTCTAAATCTCCTTCTGGGACCGATCACCTTCCCTCCCTCGCCCACAGTCCTGAGGTAACCTCTGCCTGGGTCTTAAGATCCTTGTCTTCGACAAGCACTTTGTCACTAGGGTACTTGTTCAGTACAAGAATGCTTCCATTTAAGAAAAACATTGGCTGCCAGTGTGGGGGATATTAACTATAACATCTGTATGTACTTCCATTTCAAGATACCCTCGTAGACTAACGGAAAGAATGCAAAAGATGCTGCTACCGGAGAGAAATGCAGTGCGGAGCCAAGGACATCCCTGCCCAACTTCTGTTCTAAGCACGAGGAGACCAGAATGGCCTTAGCGGCCGTGAGAGCTCAGGAAACAGAGTTCAGAGCTCCCCCCAAGCAGAAAGAGAGCCTCAGAGACCGTCTCCTCACCCAGAAAGGAAAACAAGCGTGCTCTGACCCCTGCCTTCGGAGACATTTCAACATTCCAGGCTACTGAGATTTTTCTGCATCTCTTATAAACAAACCCCAATGTCCTCTAAAACACTTTCTGATTTATTTTCCAATGTTTTTTCTCCCTGTGAATAACAAATCATATTCATTTAGGAACATTGCTTCCTCTTGATAAACTGGACAAGTTTTAAACTGGGCAGAGGCACCAGAGTTTTGGAGTGAGGAGAATGTTTGGTAGTGAATGAGGCAATGGAAAATTTCTACCACCAGTAGCTAGGCAGGGAGAAGTACTTATACAAAAGTCATTCTTAAGTGGCAGTGTATTATTAGGGGCAGTACTAAGCCATCCAGAAAGATTAGCCTGATGAATGTTATGGTATAGGGCCCTGGTCAGCAAACTGCGGCTCGCAAGTCACATGCAGCTCTTTGGCCCCTTGAGTATGGCTCTTCCACAAAATTAGGAGGACCCTAATTAAGTTAATAACAATGTAGTTTAAGTTTTAAAAAAAAATGTGGCTCTTAAAAGAAATGTCATTCGTTGTACTGTTGGCATTTGGCTCTGTTGACTAATGAGTTTGCCGGCCACTGGTCTAGGGGAATCAATAGTGGCACCACTTGAAATGTCCAGTTAAAGCCAGGGGTAACTCTAGGATGAGCAGATTTGTTACAGGTTTTGTTTTTGGTTGCGGTTGGCACAGTATTTAATTTTGTAAGCTTCATGAAGTCCTTGTGGTTCTAATGTTAATGATCGACCACTTGCATGTTAAACCGGAAAGTATTTAGATAATCATATATCATCCAAAAGGAATGTTATAAGTCTGTATATTTTGCCTCCGGCTTCTGAGCTATCTGGCAAATAAAAATAAAAGAGAGAAAGGTCAAGGCCCAGTGAATCAACTATCTCTTTAAGGTCCATGGCAAAATAAAATGTAGGCGGACTTCATTGTATGGGTTGACTAGAGGCCTGGTGCACAAAATCGTGCACTCAGAGTGGTGGGGGTCCCTCAGCCTGGCCTGTGCCCTCTCAGTCTGGGAACCCTTGGGGGATCTCCCCATGTGGCCTAAGCCGGCAGTCGGACTCCTTAGCACTGCCACAGAGGCAGGAGAGGCTCTCACCACCGCCGCTGCACTCACCGGCCGTGGGTCCAGCTTCTGGCTGAGCGACATTCTCCCCATTGGAGTGCACTGACACCAGGGGGCAGCTCCTTTGTTGAGTGTCTGCCCCTTGGTGGTCAGTGCACAACATAGCAACTGGTCATTCTGCCATTTGGTCAATTTGCATAATAGCATTTTATTATATTTTATTGTGTTTCTAAGCCCTTGCCTACAAATCATTACATTAACAAATGTCTAGGCACATCCCTCTTTGCAAAAATACTGTAGCTGACTCAAAATGATAGCAACCATTTTCAATCTGAATAATCACAACCTAATTTAACAGATATCTTTTTCACTTGTTGGAATTTCACTAAGGGAGGAATATCTAATATATTTTATAGGTGATATAGTTCAGTACACAGGACCACATTTTTAAAAGCTTTAAACTTTTACTCCTCAAATTTCAATAATTAAATGGTCCTATGTAATAAAGGCCTAATATACTAAGTGTCCAGTCGTCCAGTCAACCAATCAAAGAATAATATGCTAATGATATGCTAAGGCCGCTCAACTGCTCACTATGATGTGTACTGACCACCAGGGGGAAGACACTCTAGTAGTTTAGCTTGCTGCTGGGATCCAGCCAATCAGGACTGAGCAAAATGGGCCAGACACGCCCTGGAGCCCTCCTGTGGTCCCTCCCCAGCTGGCCAACTTCCCGTGTCCCTCCCAGCCCTGATCATACACCAGTGGAGCCCCTCAGCCTGGCCTGCACCTCTTGCAATCCTGAGGGACCACCATCCCCCAAGTGCACAAATTTCGAGCACTGGACCTCTAGTTTCAAGTAAAATACATATTTGGAATTTTTATGATTTTTTAAATTTCCATTTATTTTTTTGTTACACCTAAGGGTAATATCACGTAAACAATTTTAACTCCAAATTTTACAATGAGAATGGCTAAGGGCTCCTTTTGTACTATTGGTACAGTAGGTACTAGAAAATCCCTTTTCTCCCCTTTTTGAGATGCCAGTGGTTCAATCTCAGAGTGAAATCCCGGCCAGCTGCCGTATGCACTCTGTCTGTTGGTGTCTTACAGTGAAGGACCTGAATAAAAAGCGGTACCTTCAGTAACAGTCTTGTCAGTTAACTTACAAATTTACATGTAATTTCTCCGCAGTGACATAGAGGAGGGGTAGGGTAGCAGGTTGCCCGTCCTGAGGTTCTCTCTTCAGTGTGCACAGCAGGTCATTCCCAGGAAAGCAGAGAGCCACACACAGCGATAGGAAAGCTTTCCAATGTCCTTATTCGCATTGGGCGCACTCAACATGGCCACCAGCCGACCAACAGAAAGGAAGCAGGGCCGGCAGGGTGCACGCCAGGCTGAGGGGCTCCACTGGTGTATGATCAGGGCCGGGAGGGACGTGGGAAGTTGGCCAGCTGAGGAAGGACCACAGGAGGGCTCCAGGGCGTGTCTGGCCCGTTTTACTCAGTCCTGATTGGCTGGATCCCCAGGTCCAAAGAGCCGGGGAAGCGCCAGGTAGCAGCCATGTCTCCTGCACTTGGACACGTGTGTGGCCTTCAAACTCTGACGCTCAAGCCACACAGAAACATGGTTTACTAACCAGTGTAAGAGCTTCAAGAATGGAGTCTCCTAGTGCTAGGAACTGGAAATGGCCGTGAAGGCCATGGGTAGATTGGAAATCGCCTGTTTCCGTCGCCTGCCGTGTCTTTGGTTTCCTGGCCTCCTAGGTCCTGTGTGCCTGCTCACAGAAATATCCCTAACACGGTCAGTGTCTCCTGTCTCACCGAGCAGAGATCACATGTAAACCAATAAACCTCATGGAAACATTTGTATGAACAACAATACAGCTTTTGCCTGGCCAGCATGGCTCAGTGGTTGAGCATCAAGCTATGAACCAGGAGGTCATGGTTCGATTCCCGGTCAGGGCACATGCCTGGGCTGTGGGCTCCATCCCCAGTGGGAGGCAGCTGATCAAAGATTCTCTCATCACTGATATTTCCATCTCTCTTCCTCTCCCTTCCTCTCTGAAATCAATAAAAAAATTTAAAAAAAATAATAATAAATTAAAACAAACAAAACAACAATACAGCTTTCATTAGAGCCGCATCCACCAAGGACAGCGTGTCCGGGTGCCCGGAAACCCAGGGGGGCGCAGGCCTGCTCCCTGGAAAGGGCCTCTCGCCCTCCAGTGCCGCCCGGCGGCCGCGCAGAGGTTGGTGAGCTCAGAGCCCGGATGCCAGCCGCGGGGAGCAGCTCTGAGCTCGTGTTGCTGCACAAACACACAGGCGTGCTTCCCGCGGTGGGAGCCCGGGACCCTGCGGTTCTCAGCTGTTCCGTCCTGTAAAACGGGGGTGGTGCCTGGGCTCTGAGACCAGGATTCTCAGGAGAGGGGTCCGAGCGAGCGGCCGGGCCGGCAGAGATCTCTGGGGGAGAATGTGGGAAACCACAGGGGAAGATAGAGGCTGGCAGGGCCGCTGGTGCAGAGCGCGTCCAGGGGGTTTGCACGAAGGGTGTTTGGGAAACACGCCTTTGGGTTTGGTGTCTGGGCAGCTCCAGCCGGGGGCACGTTCTTACAGCCAGGGTGACCTCCATGCTGAGACCTTCATTTCCCTGCTTGTTCCCTCCTGGCCCAGAGCGCAGACTTGTATTCAGCACCTGCTGTGTGCGAGGAACCAGGGTCCCGGCCCCTTCCCTGCCCCCGGCGCCAGGTACCCCCAGGGGCGCCCTCCCGGTGAACTTCCGTTTGTGAGAGCCGGGCCGGGGCATCGGCATTGGCAGTCCACACAGCGGGCTCCCGCACGCCGCGGGCCGGGTGACAGCGCCGGGCCCAGGCGGGACCCTGGCACCCCGAGGTGTTTATTTGGGTTGGCTGCCCGGACCTGCTGGCGGAGGCCGATAGCTCGCTGACACATGACGTCACTGCGGATGAAAGGCCCGCAAGGCGAGAGGGATGGAGCCGGCTGCTCCTTACATAAGGGCCGGGCAGAGGGGAAGCGCCCATTGTTTGCAGGAGACCCAGCCTGGGTGGTGCTTTTCCCAGAAAGTGAGAACGCCTGAGGGGGTGGTGATGTCATTTCCAACGCGGTGCTGCCTCGGGCTCCTCGCTCCGGGCTCTGCATGGTCTCCCCTCCCTCCTGTGTTTATTCCCGCGTCCCCCGCTGCAGTCCTCCGGCTTCTCCGGCTCCGGCTCGCAGTTCTGGTAAAATAATCATCTGGGAACTCCAGTCAACAAGAATGCCGCCGTCCCGCCGTGTTCTTGGCCAGATTCCGTTACGCTTTTGTTCAGATTTTATCCGTGAAGGCAGACACGAGATCCCACTCAGCCTAGTAAGAGTCCTCCAGCCAATGGGGACTCCAGGCCCGCAGGCCGCTGCTCTAAGGGCTTCCTCACGTGTGACGAGGGGAGGGAGGGAACGTGCTTCCGACGTGCACAGCTCCCATCATCAAAGCGTGTTTCTTCCAGCTCCTCCGAGGTAAATGTGCCTCACCGAAGTCCCAGGAGAGAACAGTAAATGTGGAGTTACTGTTGGCTTTCCTGGACTTGCTGGTGGAGGTCAGAACTGTGGACGGTGAGAGTGACGGAGCCAGACCTTTTCTTACCTCCAGTCTGGAATACCGGATGCATCGCAATATGCAATGATAGTGCACACACGGGTGACTGGGCATTTCTCTCCCTCCATGCTGCAGGGGGCGGGCTCTCCCAGGTCTGGGGACACGGGCCCACCTGGGGGGCTCCCCAGCTTGGGGTCACTGCCCAGGCGCACTCTCTGACTCTCAGGTGGCTGAGGACGGTGACCCTGTTAGTGAGGCCTGGACATAGAAGAGTCTGGAAGGGCCACTGCAGGCGGGCATCCTGTCCTTGGACCAGACTTAGATCGTTAGATGGTCCCTAGGGGGAGGGGGGGAAGCAGCCTGGACTCGCTATGACCAGAGCACTGAGATGGTATCATAAACATGCATCGCTCTCAGGGCATGCGGTGGGACTCCAGGCCTGTGGCCACAAGAACTGGGCCTCACCTCAGACCTTCTTCACACATGTCAGACCTTCATACATGTCAGACCTTCATACATGAGACCTTCATGCACATCAGACCTTTTTCATACACCTCAGACCTTCATACACCTCAGACCTTCATATATGTCAAACCTTCATACACCTCAGACCTTCATACACATCAGACCTTCATACACTTCAGACCTTCTTCATACATGTCAGGCCTTCATACATGTCAGACCTTCATACACGTCAAACCTTCATACACCTCAGACCTTCATACACCTCAGGCCTTCATACATCTCAGGCCTTCATACACCTCAGACCTATTTCATACACATCAGACCTTCTTCATACACACGGTTGTGGCCGCTGTAGGAGCGGGACATGTGCTGTGGAAATGAGTCCTCGAACCCGCTGACATCACACTTCTGTGTCGCGGTTTAAGATCCGAAAGCCCTCAGAATGGGGGAACCCTCTCCCACAATGAAACTGGGCCGCCGTCTGGTACGCTGGCGCCTTGGATTTGCCCGTGGAACGTGTAAGCGTGTGCGGAGCATGCTCTGTGAGCAGCGCAGCTTTGTGCTGCTCACGGCAGCCAGGCCTGGGGCGTCTGTAAGCTCATCATGCTTTCAGCAAAGCCGTGTGCAGTGACCGCCGGCTGAGCCAGATGCTCTGACTCCGAGGGAGGCTCTTGGAAAGCATTCCGAGCTACACAGGGCCGAGTCCTCTGCCGCTTCACAGACACTGAAAGGGCCAACACCATGCAGAACCCTGTGGAGAGAATCTCACTCATAAAGGGTTTCCTTACCTGAACTACAGGGCCTGGGGGAGGCTCCGCCCTCGGTGCCCGCCTAGAGTGCTCAGGTTGCCTAGATGAACCACCTGTCATCTCCACCGCGGCCGTGGGCACCCAGCCCCCACGTGAGGAGCCTGGTGCACCTGCTGAGCGTCCCCCACGGCGTCGCCGGGAGAAGGACCCGGCAAGCCGCAGGCCTGGGCAGGGGCCACCTCCGGTGGGATCGCCGGCTGTCCCTCGGGAACGCTTCCTCTCCGGGTGTTAGCTGGTGATTCGTGCCTCCCCGGTGCCAGGAGGGCACGTGGAGCTGTGCGCATCGCCCTGGTGCCCTGGGTTGCTGGGGTTCGCTCTTCGGAAGCCCCCTGTCCCCGGAGTAGCCCACTGTGAGCCGCGTTTCTGCTCGCTTCCCTCGCGTAGTGAAATCCCACCCTCTGGGCGTGATCAGACGCTACCTTACTGTGGGGCTGTGCTCGAATGTCGGTGGGCGTACTCTTCACAGCCATTACATTGACCTCTGGTCAGTAGTACAGTTCACATCATAGGCCTTTCCTTTTCCATATATGTATTTTTTAAAATTGGTTTCAGAGAGGAAGGGAGAGGGAGACAGAAACATCAGTGATGAGAGAGCATCAGGGATGGGTTGCCTCCTGCACATCCCCCCACTGGGGATCGAGCCTGCAACCCCAGCATGTGCCCTGATGGGGAATGGAGCTGTCACCTCCTGGTTCCTAGGGAGGCACTCACCCCTGAGCCACACAGGCCAGGCTCACAGACCTTCCTTGGCCCCTCGATCTTGAGCGCCATGGCTCTCATTCCTAAGAGCCCTTCTGTGACTCGAAACGAGAGGGTCCCAGTTAACCCTGTGTCACCTGACTCTCTTCCCTCCCACAGTTGTCCTCCGCCTCTGCCTGTCCTTCAACGTGGACGTGAAGAATTCGATGACCTTCAGCGGCCCCGTGGAGGACCTGTTCGGCTACACTGTGCAGCAGTATGAAAATGAGGAAGGAAAATGGTAAGCCGGGCGCGGTGTGTTGCTGTGGTGGAGTTTCCCAACAAGGTCAGGAGAACCGTCACTGGGCTCCAGTTTTGTCGGTGCCCCTCGTTCGGGCGTCATAATGTCAGGTTCTTTTCCCAGCCTTACAAAGGGCTCAGCGTTCTGGAGAAAGATAGATTCAATAAGGAGTCCAAAGGCGAAAGATTAATTTTGAAAGGCATTGGGGATCAGGCTAAAGGGAGCTGAAGAACTCTCCCTTGACCAAGGACCCGTGCTTTTATTAAACATAATTTTTCCCGAGGTAAGGGGGAGATATACACTTCAAAGGGTACTGTATCAAAGGGTAGAATACAGAAGCGTTGTCAGATTGGGGAATAGCCTACAGCTGTTCAGGTGCTTGGCCAACAAATTCCCTGAGCCATCTGGCAGTTCACAATCCTATTCAGGTTTGGGGGAAGTGCCATTTAGCCATTTCCAACAGGTAAACTACATGTGGCTCACCCTTGTTGAGCCACCTAGCTTCACCAACCTTTTGGTAAAACTCTTTGAAATTATTACATGCTGGAGTCGGTTCTCAGCAGTTTAATGACTGAGAGTTGAGCAGATGCATCGCTCACAGCCAGAAATGCAGTCGAGTCGATTGGTAATGGAAACTGACAAAGTGAAGCAAGAAAATGATTATTGGCGACATTAAAGGAAGTGAGGGGGATCTTTTTTCTTTTTTCCTTCTTAGAGAGAGAGGGAGAAAACGCAACTGGGTTGACATCCGGACAGGTCCTTGTCTGAAACAATCTTAGTCATGTAACGATGGGGCTACACTTCCACTGTCCTCTTTTAGAGGTGTTGGCACCCAGCAGAGAGACCTGGAGGCAGAGGAGGTGATGTCCTTGGAGGTGAAGGTTGTTTCCACGATAGAACATCGGGCCCATGTTTTGGGTGCTTTGCGGAACTGCTGAGTTCAGTCTAATTGTAATGAGCCTTCCTGGATTTCTATCACATGCTTTTAAGCACCGTGAGATTGGTGGCATTCACTGCAGGTATGATTTGTAGGACCTTGTTAAAGTGATGTCACTTTCAGGTGTGCAGCATCATAGTGCAACATCTGTAGACACCACAGAATGGTCGCCTCTCCCAGCCGGTGTGGCTCAGGGCGTTAGGTGTTGTCCCTGCACCGGGAGGTTCCCGTTCCATTCCAGATCTGGGCCCAGACCCAGGGTGAGGGCTGGATCCCCGGTGGGAGAGCTTGCTGAAGGCATCCCATGGATGTTGCACACTCGAAAGGACATTTCTCTCTCTCTCCCGCTCTCTCCTTCTCTCTCTAAAATGGAAAAAAAAAAAAAAAAATGATAGCCTCCAAAAGTCTAGTTACCGTCCATGGCCATGCAGTTGACCTCTCACCCCTTTCCCCACCCCAAACGCTCTTCCCCTCTAGTAAACACAGAAATGTTCTCTTTGTCCTGCTCTTATCCTATATAATGAAAGGGTAATATGCAAATGGCGGAATGACTAGGAACGACTGGTCGCTATGACATGCACTGACCACCAGGGAGCAGACACTCAATGCAGGAGCAGCCCCCCAGGTGGTCTGTGCGCTCCCACAGGGGAGCTCCACTCAACCAGAAGCTGGGCTGACAGCTGTGAGTGCAGTAGTGGTGGCAGGAGCCTCTCGGGCCTCCTCCATAGCACTGAGGATGTCCTACTGTGGCTTAGGCCTGCTCCCCTGAGGGCTCCCAGGCTGCCAGAGGGATGTCTGACTGCCAGCTTAGGCCTGATCCCCCAGGAAGCAGTCCTAAGCCGGCAGGTGGACATCCCCCGAGGGGTCTCGGACTGCGAGAGATTGCAGGCTGGACTGAGGGACCCCCTCACCCCTCAAGTGCATGCATTTTCATGCACTAGGCCTCTAGCTACATAATAATAATAATAACAATGAATAATAATAATAACTAAAGAGGGCAGGAGGAAACCTTTAGAGGGGACGGACATGTTTATGGCATAGACTGCAATGGTTTTATCTCCAAGCTCATCCAGTGGTACATGTACGTTAAGGATATGATGCTGCACACCTGAAAGTGACATCACTTTAACAAGGTCCTATAACAAGCTTTGTATATTTATTATTATTTCAATGAAGTGCTTCTAATAAAAAAAAAGTGGCTCCCCCGGGGAAATGTAGTCACTAAGGGCCAGAACGGAAAAGTCTCCACACCCAGCGGACGCCCTTCCTCTGCCAGAACTTTATTGAGAAGTGACAGTTGACAGCGCTGCCTTTGCACAATCACACGCTCCTATGGGTGTGCATGAGGCTTGTGAGCATGTGGCTGTGTGCGGGCGTCAGACACGTGATTCCACGCGGACATCCCATGCTCACACTGGTTTTGTGGGGAAAGGCGTGAGACGCCAGGGCAGCAACAACACTGTGGGCAGTGAACGGAACAGCGAGCCAACTGCAGACTTCCGTGCCCGGCCTCCAGGGGTGCCGTGGTGGCCGCATGTCGTTCCAAAGAGGCCGGGCACGGGCGGTAACACAAAGCACACACGTTTCAGAAGCGTGTTTGGGTGTCCTGCCGGAGCCTATACAGCCTGTGGGACAGCTGGCAGGCTTGGGAGACACGGACTCTGTGACTTCTCTCCGGAGGTGGGGCCTTTGTAAATCCTGTTGCTGTGCACGTTCTGGACGGTCACCAGCCTCTAGCTTTTTAAGGCCTCCTGACCCGTCTCCCGTCGTGGCCGCATCGGCCGGAGCAGGAGGCCTCGCGGCCCAGGCCTGTGGTCTGCGTGTGAGCGAAGCCTCGCTTCAATCATTTAGAAAGAACTAGAAGGTAGCAGGGAGGCGGCCGGCGCCTGTTCCCAGGGGAGTTGATGGGAGTGTGACTTCCCTCCTGCCTCTGGCTCGGGACCCGCTTCTCGGCTCAGAACTGGCTGCGCCTCCACCTCCGATGGGGACCAGCTGTGGCTCTTCGAGGGGAGGAGAGCTGATGCGGGCAGAGGAAAGCCCCGGAGAGCAGGGCTGGCCAATCCCGTGCTCTGACAAGAAGAAACTGAAGTGTGTTGCACTGGAAGCCTCCGGGTTCGGGGAACCAGGTCCGGTCGCCAGGCAGCCAGGGTGCTGTGGGCTCTCCCTCCGTTGCTCTCGCTCCGCGCCCCCAGCAGGTGCACCCCTCTTCTCGTTGCCGCACCCACAGCCCCCCCCTGAGGCCCAGTGACCTCTTGGCCTGGATGCTAAAGGCAGGTTTTCATGGCTCAAATGCAGTCCTAGTCCCTCTCAGACCCTGCCTCCCCCACAGGCCTGCTGCCAGCCAGGTAAGGCCCTGAGGGCCCAGTGACTTGTCCTGGTCCCAGGAGCCCATGTTTTAAACAAAGCCCAACCCGGCTCCGGGCACAAAGACTTTTCTTTTTTATTTCTCTCTAATCCTCACCTGAGGGTATGTTTTATTGACTTTTAGAGAGAAAGGAAAAGAGAGGGAGAGAAAAAGAAACAAATGTGAGCAAGAAACAGCTATTGGCTGCCTCCCGTATGCACCCCAACCAGGAATCGAACCCGCAAGCTGGGCATTGCTCTGACTGGAAATCGAACCCAAGACCCTCCAGTGCACTGGACCACACGCAGCCGAGCCCCTGCGGCCAGCGCTAAAGACTTCTCAGCGTCTGGCCAATGCGCTCACATGTGAGCACAGCGCCCATCTATGCTTGCAACACCTTTCAGAGTTGACAGGTTCTCTTTGCCAAGCTTGTCACTCCTTTGGCTCACCTCCCCAACTCTGCCTGCCATGACCGTGACCGTGACTGTGTCCGGAGCACAGCAGCTAGCAGCCCACTGCCCGGCTCCGCCCGGAGGGCCATCCGCCTCATTACTCGATAACACCCGGCAGCCGGGTGCTGGGCCGCGGGCAGTGACGGTGTGGCCATCTGGAGAGGGTTAGGGAGAAGAGTGTCCGGAAATAATGTGAACACGAGGCCACAACCTCCAGGATCTGGTTTTTACAGAGAAAGGAACCACAGACGTGCATCGCGGGAGTCAGAGACCTGCTTCTCTGCGAGTAAACAGAATGGTCACAATGACACTATGATCACCCACATTCTCCGTTACCACCGCTTAGTATGCGTGGAGCTCCATGTGGAGATGCTCTGCTCACTTCTGAACTCATTGGGTGCTTCTCTAGAAAACATTCTGCAATCTTAATATGCTGACGAAATATTATAGTAAGTCAGAGTTGATCATGTCGCATCCCCCTTGGAGAGCTTCAGCGGTAACCACGCCGTCTCCATGAGGAACTCAAGCTCTTAGACTATAGAACCAGCATCAGACCCACAGCATCAGACCCTCAGCATCAGAACACGCAGCATCAGAACCAGCTCCAGCTACAGGAGCTCCTTGAACTTGTCCAAAGAGCCCTGTTCTTTCTCGCTTCTGAGACTTTGCCAAAGTTCAGGCCTCGTCAGTGCCGTGTGGTGTGTGTATAGTTCTGCTTCCCCTCTAATCTTAGACAGCCTGAACATCGAGTTTTATCCATTTTCTATCCCCAGGGCCTGGCAAGATGCCGAGCCTGTCGAATGTTCTTCATAAACACTAATCCATCTCTGATAGCCTCGACGTAGAGACTTTTTCACTGTAAAAGTGATGTCATCAATCACATTATCAAAGGCTTGGAAAGCATTGGGGGGGATTGGGGAGGGCAGGATAAAACCTAACCATAACCTTTTTGATGTAATTTATGCTTTTCGTGAGCTTCCTTCCAATCTATGTTTTACATAGAGGTGGCTGTTCCATCATTTGGAAAAAGAAAAAAAAAGATTATAATAACAATAAAGAACTAACATGTAGACAGCACATCCTGCGAGCCAAACACTTTTCTAGGCATTTTACATGCATTAGCATTTTCTTTCCAAGGGGAGCCTGCGAGGTAGCTACTCTGATTGTTCCCATTTCACAGGTGAAGTAAACGAGTCACCGGAGGAAATTCACTTGTCCTAAACCACACAGCTGAGCACATGGGAAAGCTATGGTTTGAACTCAGAAAGTCCAGCATCGAGGCTCCTGCTTATTTCCTATGTGCATACTACATACTCTCTGTATAATGTGATGTGTCATGTTACATCCTACATAGAAAACACTTAGACCAGTGTCTGGGCCGGGCCATGAAGTCATTAAATGCTAGCAATGATCAACATTGCTGTTATAATGAATGTAATTTGTTACACTTCACTTTAAGTCTTAGGTTGTCACTAAACGAGGTAGGCTTACTTTACATTAGGTCAAAAGGAACTTTTGATCCCACCAACCTATCTTATTACCCATTATTATTATTTTTTAATCCTCACCTGAGGATATTTTTCCTGTGATTTCCCGAGAGAGTGGAAGAAAGACAGAGAGATATCGATGTGAAAGAAACACATCGATTGGTTGCCTCCTGCACATGCCCCATCCAGGACTTGGGCCAGGGAAGAGCCTGCAACCAGATATGTGCCCTTGACCGGAATCGAGCTCTGGACCCTTCCGTCCGCAGGCCAATGCTCTATCCACTGAGCTACACTGGCTAAGGCTTATTACCCATTATTTTTTATGACTGCACAATGTCCTATAGAATAACCCTGCAGTAATTAATTCACTGTGGCTGTTGGTTACTTTAGTCTTTTATTTTTAATTATAGATAACACTTGGGGCCTTATCTTTATGCATTACACGTTCCCCCTTCATGTAGGTCATTTTTTTAAAGGAGAAATCCCCAGAAGTAAGAATTATGTGTTAAAGGGCTTGAACATTGTTATGATTATTTATTCTTATCAGAAGTGCCTTTGCAAAGGCCTTATGTCATAACGATGTTTTATGGAGTCTGGTCAACAATTCAGTCTTTCCAGTTGTTATTAAACGTCTTTCCATTCATACCAGCTTCTCCCAGAGGCCCATGCAAAACACGTCCATCCCTTTTCAATATGATAGACTTTCAAATACTTAAATTATTTAAAATGTGTGCCTTATCCACCCGCCCCCCATAAGCCCTCTCAGGTCCCCTTTAGCCATTCTTTCTTGGTGCTGAACACCCGCGCCCCCCCCCCTCCCCCCCGCGAAAACCCACTCCTGCCAGCCTCTCTGGTCTGGTCTGGTTCCCGGCCTGCAGCCGTCGGAGTCACCGAGTCCCCGGACATTCCGTGGCTCCGGCCTGTGAGCTCGGAGGTTCCCGGCCGAGAGCAGGCCGGTTATCGCCTCCTCCACCGCCCGCCCGCCCGCCCGGGCATCTATTTCCCGCCGCGCAGCCTCCGGCCACACTCACAGTCTTGGCCTGAAGGACGCGCTGGGCGCTGGCCCACGGGCTCTCTCTGTCAGCGGAACCCCCTCGGGTATTTTCTCAGGAACGGCCCAGTCCGGTTTCCCACATCCTGTGCAGATGGCGGGGACAGAGTCCAGGTCAGCGGAGTTACTGACATCGGTTTCCACATCATTGTTAACCGGTTTGTTTAAGTCTCTTCTCCCAGGAAGTGGCGATACTTCCGAGAGCCCGCGGGGGCATATTGATGTCCTTGAAGGTGCTCTGTGCTTTCTGAGTCTTCGTTCAGACCCGAGCAGAGACACGGGCCGAGGCCCCCGAGCGCAGCCGTTGGCCCGGACAGGGTCCCCGACAGTCAGCGTCTGTGGGCAGATTGTCACCAGCAAAGAATCCGCAGCTGGGAGGTCCCCCCGGGCCTCACAATCGGCCACATTCACCCGTCCCGTTTCTGAACACATCTCAGGAGACAGGTCACGGCTTGCTGGGGCTAAAGCGCATCATGATTATATTGTAAGGTGACCAGATGTCCCGCTTTTGGCAGGACAGTCCCGATTTTTAACAATTTGTCCCGTGTCCTACGGTGTTTTTAAAAAGTCCTGATATTTGGAAAGAATCTTTTAACTCTTTTGGACTTTTTTAAAATTCTGCAGGACGTGGGACAAATTGTTAAAAATCGGGACCGTCTGGTCACCTTATTATATTGTGTCCATTAATTTTTATCTGAATGATCTTTTCATCACCTATAAAGACATAAATGACTTTGCCCGGGTCTCCTAGCTGTCCTTGTTTTCTAAGGACTCACTCACCGCACCGGCTGCTATGACATCTGTGCGGGGCCAAGATCTGTGGTTCCTACCGTCCATTAGGTTCTCAGTCCCAGTGAGAAAAAGCTCGTCTGCGCTTCCTTGTGCTTTTTAAAAACTGACACAGCAGCAGGCTGGACCAGTACTTACCATTTCCGCCCCCATGAAAAGTATGCTAAGTCATATCCACTAAAATGAAATATTCTGAGCCCTCTCGCCTGCACACTTTCTGGGTCATGTGACTCAGATCGGCCTGCAGCTGGGAGAAGACACTCTGCTCACCTGGGTAACAGGGCATTGACCCTTGCAGAGCGCTCTCTGGTGGTATCTGTGGGAACTGCTCTCGGGTGTCTTAGGACAGTGGTCGGCAAACTGCGGCTCCTTGGTCCCTTGAGTGTGGCTCTTCCACAAAATACCACGGCCTGGGTGAGTCTATTTGGAAGAAGTGGTGTTAGAAGAAGTTGAAGTTTAAAAAATTTGGCTCTCCAAAGAAATTTCAATCGTGGTACTGCTGATATTTGGCTCTGTGGACTGAGGAGTTTGCCGACCACTGTCTCAGAAGAGTCTCAGGACAACTGACATACAGAGATTCTTATTGCCGGAAGGTTCACCGAGCTGCTTCCCTTCCAGGGTGCTCATCGGCTCCCCGCTGGTGGGCCAGCCCAGGAACAGGACCGGTGACGTCTACAAGTGCCCCGTGGGCCGCGGGGAGGCCCTGCCCTGCGTCAAGCTGGACCTGCCCGGTACGTAAGGTCCGATGGTGAGGCCCGGTCCCCGTGTTCTCACTGAAAACAAATGTCAGCAGCCCGAGAAGTATTCCAACCCCCCCACATCCTTCTTCCCCGGCAGCGTCCAGTCACAGGCATGCTGACCCCTCCGCCCGCGTTGGCGGTAGACATCCACTGGAGAACAGCCACAGGGTTAGACAGACACTGGGGCAATGTCCCCATAACGCTTCTGGGACGGAGCCAGTTCGGGGCCTTCGCGCTCACGGTGTCCCCGATGGCGGTGGAGACTGTTCGCTGAGCGAAGAGAAGGTGCTCGGACAGGCGGGGCACGGAGGATGTCTGCATGAGAAGCCGTGTTTGTGTTTCCCTCCTTCACCCGCTTCTGTTCCGTTCCCAGTCAACACGTCCATCCCCAACGTCACGGAGGTGAAGGAGAACATGACCTTCGGAGCCACGCTGGTCACCAATCCCAAGGGGGGCTTCCTGGTAAGAGAGCCCGAGGGGTGGTAGTCAACGGACTAGGACCGTGGTCGGCAAACCGAGGCTCCCGAGCCACGTGTGGCTCTTTGGCCCCTTGAGTGTGGCTCTTCCACAAAATACCACAGCCTGGGCAAGACTATGTTAAAGAAGTGGCGTTAGAAGAAGTTTAAGTTTAACAATTTGGCTCTGAAAAGAAATCTCAATCGTTGTGCTGTTGATATCTGACTCTGTGGACGGATGCGTTTGCCGACCACTGGGCCAGGAGGCTGCCCTGTGCCGTCACATCTGTGGACACCGCGTGACCTCTGCTCTTCCCCTTTTCGTTTCTCCAGGCGTGCGGGCCCCTCTATGCCTACCGGTGCGGGCACCTGCACTACACGACGGGCATCTGCGCTGACGTCAGCCCCGCGTTCCAGGTGGTGAACTCCATCGCCCCCGTGCAAGGTACCGCCGGGCCGCGCTCCCCGTCTGACGGCCCGGGCTGGCGGGACAGGTGCCTGCAGGAGCGTGCCTGAGAGCCCGAGCCGCCTGCTCCGCTACCCGCATGGCCAATTTAGGGAAAGGTTGGCTTTGCCAACATATAGCCGAACCGCGGCTATTTTTGGAGCTGATATTAGTGTACATAACGCTCCACAGAGCGGTGTTTCAGCACCGGGAGAGCTGTCACTGGTTTATGTAAAGGCTGAGCCTGTGGGGGCTGGGCCTCCTGTGAGACCCGCCCGGAAGGGCACCGGCCTGGGACGCTCCCCCCGGGGCAGGCTCAGGGGGACCGGGGGGGGGTTAGTGACCTGAGGGGGAGAGGAGCTTTGCCCGGTCAGACTCTGACCCCGCGGTGCCGGAATGCAGTGGGCGTCCCTCCTGCTTCTCCTCACTGTTGTTTCTGGTCTGAGAGCCTCGCCTCCGCTCTGTGCACCGTCGGTGAGGGCTGGGGCGCCCCAGGCAGGAGCCTCCCTGCACCAGAGCCCCCCGCCTGAGGCCGGTGCTGCTGTCTTGCAGAGTGCGGCACACAGCTGGACATCGTCATCGTGCTGGACGGCTCCAACAGCATCTACCCCTGGGACAGCGTCACCGCCTTCCTCAACAACCTACTGGAGCGCATGGACATCGGCCCCAAGCAGACGCAGGTGCGGCCGGGCGTGTGCACCCACCCACATGCATCAACACACATGAAACACGCATGAAACACACATGGCCCCAAACTAATGGAGGCGGAGGATTGCGAGCTGGCCTCAGCCCTCCCAGGGACGCCACCTGGCTGTCCCCAGCGAGCAGGTGCCCGGGGCTGGGTGAGGGAGGGCCTGTGTGCCCTTCAGGAGAAGGGAGAGCTCGAGCTCGGTGAAGTCACTCAAAGCAAGTGGCATTTTGGTTGGCCGGAGTGGCTCAGTGGTTTAGTGTTGACCTATGAACCAGGAGGTCACGGTTGGGTTCCTGGTCAGGGCACAGGCCCCGGTTGTGGGCTCGGTCCCCAGGAGGGGGCGTTCAGGAGGCAGCCGATCCATGACTCCCTCTCATCATTGATGTTTCTCTCTCTCTGCCTCTCCCTCTCCCTTCCTCTCTAACATCAATTAAAAAAAGAAGAAGAAAATGGCATTTTCACATAAAAAAGCGTTCCTTCTCCCGGATGCAGCAGGTTTCTCCTCGGCATTGAGCTGGGAGAGGCTGCTGAGCCTCCTCGGGGGGTGGCCGGTGGCTCTTGAGACACTTAAATTCCTAATGTTTTGGGTCATTGGGACATTGGACTTGGCATTGACATCCCCTTATCTATTTTACTGTGAAACACGTGTCTGTGGGCAGCTCTGTGCCAGAGCCAGTGGGCTGAGCCCCCTTGGCAGCCGCTCCCCCACCTCCGGGGGCAAGCCCACGGGCTCGGAGCTGTGGGTCCCTCTGCGGGACAGGGCGGACAGGGCGGGCCGTGCAGAGGGACACACAGCCCCAGTCTCCGGGCTCAGCCTGTGCGGTCCCTGTTCCTAGCGGTCAGGCAGTGAGCGTGCCTGTCGGCAGAGACGCACAGAGGAGCCATTCTGCTCCTCGGAGGAATTCCAGCGCCAGGGTGGGCTCTGGACCCGTCTTTCCTGAGGGAACAACGCCTTCATTCACAGGGACCGGGGTGCCACCGGCGAGGCGGGGCCGGGCTGATGGGCTGACCCCTGGGCAGACAGTGAGGTCACAGTCTCGGGCTCCTGGCCCCTTTCCACAGGGAGGGAGACCCCGGGGCCCTCGACACCCACCGTTCACCCAGGCGCCTCTCCCTGGAGAGCAGGGCTCTGTGTGTGCCGCGGGGTCTGCCTCCCGGGAACTCAGCTGCCCTGTGGCATTCGTTCTGTTTTCCCCAAGGGTCCCCCCCCACCGTGCTGGGTGGCCCGGGCGATCACAGAGAATGGTTTGCTCACCTGTGATGCTGTGTTTCCCCGCCAGGACTCCCGCACTGTTCCTCAGAGCCCAGTGCTGGGCCGTACCCCAACCTCCAGCACCAGGAGCTCCGAGGGTGAGCGCGGGCCTGCATCTTAAGAAAAGCAGCCTCGGAGTTCTCGCCCAGGCTGACGTGGGAGAAGCACTGACTAGTGCAGTGTTACCACACTAGAGGCAGGTGCACGAATTCATGCAGGACGAATTGGGCTCCGTGGCCTCTGCTCTGCCGTCAGCATGTCCCTTAGTGACGCAGGTCCCCACAGGCCAGGCCGCTCCATGGGGTGGGGCATCCCTGCACCTGCCTGTCCCCCAGCAGGGAAGGCGGGAAGGAGGGAAGGGGGGAGGGAGGAGGGAGGGAGGGAGGCGGCAGGCCAGCGAGCACAGAGGCTTCGGCAGGACGGTCAGTGCACATTTTGGGGTGCAGCGCCAGGGACAGGAACGTGCATTCTGAAGGCAGTAGCCCCCCCTTATCTGCATTTCGATTCCTGTGGCTTCAGTAACCGTGGTCAGCCATGGTCCGAAATATTAAATGGAAAATCCCAGAAATAAACAGAAAATCCCATAAATTGTAAAGTGCGAGCCGTTCTGGGCAGAGAGATAAAATCTGCCCGTCCTGCTCCGTCCCTCCCTCCCGGGGCGTGAATCACCGCTTTGTCCCGCTTCTCACACGGCGGTATTTGGGGAGAGGCCGCGTTCACGTAACTCTCCTGACGTAAACTGTTTTAATCGCTCTGTGTCGTTAGTATTGTCAATCTCCTGCCATGCCTAACCGATAAACTTCCCAGCGGTGTGTACGTGAAGGAGAAGCATCCATGGGGGTCTGGGACGTGTCCCCCTGGAAAAGGAGGGGCAGCCATGGTTACTCAGAGTCTCCTCCGAGTCTCTGTGTGGTCCCATTAAAACTTCTACAAACAGTCGGGGAATTTCTGTAAACCAGTTTTAACCCACGGCAGAGAGAAGGCCATAAAACTGCCTTCCACCGAGGCGAACCCAGGCGCTCCGAGCTTGCCATGGACAATACGGCGGCGTAAGCGTGATGGGGGTCGGATGGACCCCCAGTACCCGCCCCGGCACGCTCTCCGGACAGACGAGGGTGACATAAGTGCGCCACGTCAGTGCGTTGCCCTGAACAGGGCCGTGACTCCGGAGGCGGATGTGAGAGTGAACTGTGCTAACGGGACCGTGTGGGGCGCCCCCACCCAGAGGTGGAGGCCACGGAGCCAGGCAGGGCGAGGGAGAGACGCCATTTCACTCCGGGACTGCCATTGGTCTGTCTTTCCCTGCACACTCCATGGCCGCTTCCCAGAGGCCTCCGGAACAAGGCCCGATTCATCCTGTGAGTCTGCAGCCTAGCCCTGCCCTGGGCCGCCTCCCTCCGGCCCTCCCCCGCGGCCACTCCCCGGAGCTCCCTGTCCACGGAGACAGTGACGTTCACCTCCTGGCCTTGCCCTGGATGAAGACCCGCTGTGACTGCCTGCCGAATGGCGTCCGCGCTCTCAGGGGCCCCGAAGGCTCTTGTCACCGTCACCCGCTGCCTCCCTGTGCCCGCCTGTCTTCCCGCAGCCTCCTGCCCGTTCTCTGAGTACACAGCTCTGTGCCCGAGGCTCTGCCTCGGCCTCCTCCCGCCCAGCCCGGGGCTGGGGGCCTTCTTAGATGGCCCTCTGCATGAGGAAGACAAAGCACCGTCTTCTTTAAACTCCCGGTCGCTCTGTGCGCCTGTACATTCCTGGAGAGGAAGACAGGAGAGCATCCCCCGCTGATTCCCAAGGGCCCTCCCTCCCAGCCTCCACCCCGGACCGGCCTCTGGCCCCACAGCACCCAGTGAGGTCTCTCCCTGAGCCTCTGGCCCCACAGCACCACTGAGGTCTCCCCCTGAGCCTCTGGCCCCACAGCACCCAGTGAGGTCTCTCCCTGAGCCTCTGGCCCCACAGCACCCAGTGAGGTCTCTCCCTGAGCCTCTGGCCCCACAGCACCCAGTGAGGTCTCTCCCTGAGCCTCTGGCCCCACAGCACCCAGTGAGGTCTCTCCCTGAGCCTCTGGCCCCACAGCACCAGTGAGGTCTCTCCCCTGTGAGCTTTCTGCCCCGAGCCCCATTTTAACTCATGAGCTCGCTAATGACAGCTTTTGCGTTCCAGGCCTGGGCCTGGTTGGCAGTCGGGCGTGTGTCTGAGCGGTGGTGTGATGGGTCTCCGTCTTGTAGCCTATACGCTCCGTGGGAGCAAAGGCAAAGCCTGAGGCGGAGGGTGGGGAGTCCCCAGTGTCCCCCCCGCCCCGGGCCCACTCGAGTCTGCAGTGGAAACTGCCGAAGGGACAGACGGATCATCTGAGAAGTTTAATAACCTTCGTTGTCCTCTGGGCTCAGGCTGCCCGTACACAGAGACACTGCTGCTGTCGAAATGGCAGGGTGTGTGTTCTCATAGATGCTTACGCTCGGCTGGGACGCAGAGGGCCCGCCTCTGATGCACAGGTTGAAGCACACGTGTCTCTGCCCCCTAGGTGGGGCTGGGGCGCGTGGCTGACGGACGACTCTCGGGCTTGCTCTTCCAGGTGGGGATCGTGCAGTACGGAGCGAACGTGACCCACGAGTTCAACCTCAACACCTACGCCTCCACCGAGGACGTGCTCCTGGCTGCCAACAGGATCGTCCAGCGGGGCGGCCGCCAGACCAGGACCGCCCTGGGCATTGACACGGCCAGGTACTCGACCCAGACCCGCCAGCCCGCGTCTGCGGCGGCCATGCCAGCGCCGTGCGCGTCCACCTGGCGGCGCTGCATCTGAGCGTGTGTTGACGGCCGGTCACGGCTCTCAGGCAGGGCCAGAGCCAGACTCTGCTCTGGTTTTGTAAGAACCCTTTACGTGCCTGTCCAGTGTCTCCCAGTTCTAAATGCGTGTGTCTCCTATCCCTGCCCCAAGCTTCCTTCCTTCGCGGTAAGCTCACATGTCTAGTCACAAGGCCTGGATCCTCCTGTCCCAGTGGTCAGCAAACTCATCAGTCCACAGAGCCAAACATCAACAGGACAACGATTGAAATGTCTTTGGAGAGCCAAATTTTTTTAACTTAGACTTCTTCTAACGCCACTTCTTCAACACAGACTCGCCCAGGCCGTGGTATTGTGTGGAAGAGCCACACTCAAGGGGCCAAAGAGCCACCTGTGGCTCGTGAGCCGCAGTTTGCTGACCACTGTCCTATGCCAAGGAGAGGATCCTGAGATGTTTCCATGTTTGCAGGCATGCAGGGAGTCAGGGCTTAATTTACAGAAAGAACCTGGGACGAGTCTCGGGGGGTCCAGGGCGCCGTGCTGACGGTGCCGGAGAGAAGGTGCCGCGGCAGCCAGCCTGCGGCTACTCCTCCGTCACCCGGAGCCACTGGTCTCAGACCGCCCGGCGGGCTCCAGGGAAGGGCTGCCGTCACCCCTCGGCGGGGTCTGCCCTCGGGCAGTGGGCAGCGTGGTGACCCTCCGGCGTAGGGCTGTACGGAGGCTGGGCTCCGGAGAAGGCCATGAGCTTCGCTTACGTACCAGCCTCTCGCACCCGTTTCCCCTCTGCTCGTGCACGGGGAGAAGCCAGAAAACCGACGGCCCAGCGTAGCCGGCAGAGCACGCATTTCCCCGATGGCCGGTGTTTTCTTCTCCTCCTCCTTCTCCTCCTCCTCCTCCTTTTCCTTCTCTTCTTCCTCCTCCTCCTCCTCCTCCTCTTCTTCCTTCTCCTTCTCCTCCTCCTCCTCCTCCTCCTTCTCTTCTTCCTCCTCCTCCTCCTCCTCCTCTTCTTCCTCCTCCTTCTCCTTCTCCTCCTCCTCTTCCTCCTCCTTCCCCTCCTCCTCCTCCTCTTCCTCCTCTTCCTCCTCCTCCTCTTCTTCCTCCTCCTTCTCCTCCTCCTCCTCCTCCTCCTCCTCTTCCTCTTCTTCCTCCTCCTCCTCCTCCTCCTTCTCTTCCTCCTCTTCCTCCTCCTCTTCTTCCTCCTCCTTCTCCTCCTCCTCCACCTCCTTCTCCCCCTCCTCCTCCTCCTTCTTCTTCTTGTACATTTTAAGAAAAATTTACTGTGAAAGTGTAAGTGCAGCGGAGTGCTCTGTGTGCCCTGAGCGGCATGAAGGTAGGAGGAGGTAGCTGTCGGGCTTGCCCCAGCCCTTTTCCAGGAAAGATCCCCGGCCAGATCCCTCCATCCCTCCCGCACCCCCCTGGTCCCCGCTCCCTGCTGGAGAACCCCAGCCCCCCGTGACCGGGAGGGAGGCGGCACCTGGGGCTCCCTGGGGCCCCTCGCCTCCTGCCGGCCCTTAGTCCTCTCACTGCTCTCCTCCGCCCTCAGGAAGGAGGCGTTCATGGAGGCCCGCGGCGCCCGCAGGGGCGTCAAGAAGGTGATGGTGATCGTGACGGACGGGGAGTCGCACGACAACCACCTGCTGCCCGAGGTCATCCAGGACTGCGAGGGCGACGGCATCCAGCGCTTCTCCATCGCGGTGCGTGCCGGCCTGGGCGGGCTCTCCGCCGTGGCCCTGGGCTGCTCTGCCTCCCCGGCGCGGCGGGAGGGCGGGCATCGGAGGGGCGCCCCCTGGCCGGGGCCCGGGTGTAGAGCCCGGCCACTCACACCCCCACGGCCCGGCCAAGGGGCGCCCGCAGCTACGGAAATGTCCCCGTTAGCGCACTCCGGCCGGCAGGGGCCAGGACCGGAGCAGGGACAGTCCCTCGGTTCCCGGGAAACCTCTGGCCCGCAGTGATGATGGGATGTTACCTGCAGAGCCCGCGCTCCCGTGAGCACACTGTGGCCATGCAGAGAAGTCACCGCACACACAGCACATGCCTCCCCCAGGCCCGCGCTCCTGTGAGCACACTGTGGCCATGCAGAGCAGTCACTGCACACACACACACACACACACACACACACACAGCACATGCCTCCCCCAGGCCCGCGCTCCTGTGAGCACACTGTGGCCATGCAGAGCAGTCACTGCACACACACACACACACACACACACACACACACACAGCACATGCCTCCCCCAGGCCAGAGCTCCTGTGAGCACACTGTGGCCATGCAGAGCAGTCACTGCACACACACACACACACAGCACATGCCTCCCCCAGGCCGCCAGAGCCCTGAGCACTCACACCTCCTCCTGTGACTCATTCTAACCCCCAGCAGCTCCGTGCAGTGAGCTGGTCCCGGTGCCCCCGTGGAGAGGGACGTCAGAACGTGAGGCTTTGCAAACAGGACAGTCGCTGAAGTGACCTTACCTGCACGCTGTCACACACAACAGCTTTTCATACTGCGTCCACAGCCCCCTGCCCTCTGGTGCCCCCAGAGGAGGGCAGCTGGCCTTTCCCCACGCTCTGAACGGGAGCCCCGGGCGGCAGGCCCATGGCTGTGGGCGGCAGGCCCAGTCTCCATGTCTCCAGACTCTGCGGCCCCCTCACCCCTGACGCATCAGATGACCGACTGTCCCTGCTCTCCTTCCCAGGCCCCGGTTTCTCACTGGCCACTCACCTCACAGCTTCCCAAAGGAGAGCCCCCCCCCCATCTTCCCCGCCCCCCACACCTGTGCAGGGCACAGAGACACCAGCCTAGAGACACAGCTGGTCACCATCCGAGCAGAAAGTCCGGGCTCTTCCCCGGAGCGGTGAGAGGAGGGCGGGCGGGGAGGGCAGAGGACACTGACTTGGAGTCAGAAAGACCTTTGTTTGAATCCCGCCTCTGACAGCGGCCAGTTACTCAACCCTGTGAGCTCCAGCTTCTTCTTATTTAAAAAAATATATGTTTTTATTGATGTCGGAGAGGAAGGGAGAGGGATAGAGAGAATCATGGATCGGCTGCCCCCTGCACGCCCCCTACTGGAGATGGAGCCTGCAACCCCGGCCTGTGCCCTGAGCGGGAACCGGACCCTGACCCCCTGGGTCACAGGCCTGAGCCACGCCGGCCCGGCTGGCAATTCCTGCTGACACCAAACAGACCGGAGTCCCCCGGCGCGGCCACTCCCGGTCTGCCCTCGGGAGGAAGGGAGCGTGTGCACAGAGGCCTGGCTGGCTGTCCTAGCAGCTCCCTCGTTGTCGCTGGGACCTGGGAGCAGCCAGGCGCCCCCCGCCATCGCCCCTCGGGCCCCAGCCGGGAGGCTGCGGGCGGGAAGGACCGGCTGCCCCCGCGGCGGGCGGCCTGAGGGCTGTCAGAGCCTCACGCAGAGTGAGAGGAGCCAGGCCCGCGGCGCATCCCGCTGATGCCTGGCCGCTGACGTCCTGGAGCGCCGCTGGGAGGGCAGAGGCAGACCCGTGTCCCCGAGGGGCTGGGGGGTGGATGTTGGGGGGGGCGACCAAGGAGCCAGAGGGAGCTGGGGGCAACAGGAACATTCCATGGCTCCACGTGGGGAGGGGGGGCTGATGGCATAGAACCCAGATTGTCCACCTAAAGAGAGTGGTTTTTACCGCCTATGAATTACACCCATAAACCCTTCTCTTAAAAGGGAACCACATGTCCAAGAACACCTCCTGGAACATCTAAACAATTACAGTTCACAACACCGCCAGCCCCGCCGCTTCTCAGAGAAAGAATGTCCCCGGCCTGGGCCTTTGGTTTCAAACGGGAAGTCCTAATTGTTTATTTCCCACACTTCCAAGTGAGAGAGCTCCCGGTCCAATATCTGTTTGAAATGGACATACAGCCCTGGCCGGTGTGGACCAGTGGGTAGAACATTGGTCTGTGGACTGAAGGGTCCCAGGTTTGATTCTGGCCAAGGGCACATGCCTGGGTTTTGGGCTTGATCCCCAGTAGGGAGTATGCAGGGGGCAGCCGATCCATGACTCTCATCACTGATGCTCCTCTCTCTACCTCTCCCTCTCTAAAAAATCAATTTAAAAAATTAAATAAATTTAAAAAAATAAAATGTACATGCAGCCCTAGCCGCTTTGGCGCAGTGGGCAGAGCATGGCCCCAGGGACTGAAGGGTCCCAGGTTCAATTCTGATCAAGGGCATGTACATTGGTTGCGGGCACATCCCCAGTAGGGGGTGTGCAGGAGGCAGCTGACCAATGTTTCTCTCTCATCGATGTTTCTAACTCTATCCTTTTCCCTTTCTCTCTGTAAAATCAATAAAGCATATTTAATAAAGAAATGAACACATAGAATGCAGGTGGGTGGGCCTGCCCCTGGGCAGGGTTTTCGGAAAGAACCACGGGTTCACCGTCAAGCAGCCCCCCTGCTTGGCCAGCCGGCGGGGCAGCCCCGGCCAGCGTCACCTCAGGGGCCGGCAGGCGCAGCACAGGGACCGTCCCTGCACCGCCGCCCGCCCCTACACCCATCTCCCCGCCCGATGGCGGCGTGGGACAGCTCCCTTAGGGAGCCTCCGTGTCCGGCCGCTCCTCTCCGAGCAGGTGACGCTCACGGAACCGCCTGGCCCCAACGCCGCACCGCCTTCGGTCCTGGCGGGGCCCGGGTCCGTCCCCCGGGGCCTGGGGCCTGTCCCCCCGGGGCCTGGGTCCGTCCCCCGGGGCCTGGGGCCTGTCCGCACAGCGTGTGAGGCCCCTCCCCTCCTCTGTCCTCAGATCCTCGGCAGCTACAACCGCGGGAACCGGAGCACCGAGAAGTTCGTGGAGGAGATCAAGTCCATCGCCAGCACGCCCACCGAGAAGCACTTCTTCAACGTGTCGGACGAGCTGGCCCTGGTCACCATCGTGGAGGCGCTGGGCGAGCGCATCTTCGCCCTGGAAGGTGGGGGGGTCCGTGGCTGGGGGGGTCAGTGTGGGGGGTCCGTGGCTGGGGGGGTCAGTGTGGGGGGTCCGTGGCTGGAGGGGGGGTCACTGTGGGGGGTCCGAGGCTGGGGGGGCAGTGTGGGGGGGTCCGAGGCTGGGGGGTCAGTGTGGGCGGGTCCGAGGCGGGGCGGTCACTGTGGGGGGTCCGAGGCTGGGGGGTCACTGTGGGGGGTCCGTGGCTGGGGGGTCACTGTGGGGGGTCCGTGCTGGGGGTCACTGTGGGGGGTCCGTGGCTGGGGGTCACTGTGGGTGGGTCAGTGGCTGGGGGTCACTGTGGGGGGTCCGTGGCTGGGGGGTCAGTGTGGGGGGGTCTGTGGCTGGAGGGGGGGTCACTGTGGGTGGGTCAGTGGCTGGGTGGCGTCACTGTGCTCGGTGGTCCTTCCTGTGAGTCTGACCCGCTGTGTGGCGTGTCCGTGGCCCAGGGCGGGGCTGGCTGTGTGGGGACACGTGGGGGCGTGAGAGCCCATGAGGACGGTGGCCGTGGGGACGTTCAGGAGCAAATATGTGCCCGCGCGTCTGTTCCTCTCCCGGGCCCGGGCTGAGAGGGGGCCGCTGGCGGGTGTGTTTCTCGGGTTTGTTTCCCAGCGAGGGGCCTGTCCGCAGGCGGCTGCTCCCTGTTCATTCCCTTCCCCCCCTCCCCCCCACCCAGCCCCACCCTCCTCCCCCCTCCCTCCCCCCTCCCCCCTCCCCCCTCACGCGTGTGTGGCAGTGACGTCACTTCTCTCCGGTTCTTTCTTGGCTCTTTCACGGCCACTGGCTGGGCACAGAGCGGCCTTGGGGAGAGGAGGCGGGAGAACGCTGGCCGGGCAGCCAGGCCGCCCTGCCCCCGCTCCGGGACCAGCCACCCTGACCCCCGGCCGCTGAGCGTAGCGCTCCTCCCGGGAGCCGGGAGGCCCTCCAGGTCCCGGTGGGCCTGCCATCGCACGAACGTGCATCCGGAGCGATGGGAGCAGGCCGGGAAGAGCGTTTAGGAGGAAAACCCTGAGCTGCAGGCGGGAGCAGAGCACAGGGCAGTCCTGTTTCTCACCTCGAGTCAGTGACCGCGGCCCAAGGCTCACAGGAATGAAGCCGCACCAGAGACGGGGGGCGGAGGGGCCCCTCTCCTGAGTGACCTTTCCAGGTGGCTTCTGGCCTGGGTGCCCCCTCCAAGGCCGCGCGTGGGAGCGCTCAGACACCCCGGAGGCCTGTGTTTAAGAGAGAAATCACTTTACAAGGAGCTCCTCAGGGTAACAATGCCGCCCCCTGTGGGCTAACCAGAAGAGGGTTTGGGCACCCTCCCTCTGATTCCCTTTCATCGTGAGATGGAAAGGGCTTCGTGTCCTCGGTCACCTGGGAAGTCCGCATTCCCTGTGACATTCACCTTTCCGCAGTCACTACCATAGCAATTCCGAGGTCCCTGCGTGCTGGGACAGCGCCACCTGGTGGGGGCGGGTGCCGGCACCGTGCCCGGTGAAATCAGAATGTGGTCTCAGGGCCCGTTCCCATCGGACCTTGGAGACGCCCAGAATCCCCCAACCAGAGGCCCACGGAGGTTAGAGCGGTCACCGCGCACCTGGCAGCCAGGGAGGCGCTGGCGGCGAGAGTCAGGGAGGCACAGCGCCTCCTGCTCTGTCCTCAGATCCACGCAGAGCAGCAGTGCGGGGGCCGGCAGGTCTCCGCTGCCGTTCCCGTCGCTGACCGGGCAAAGGGAGAGGGGAAAGCACCTGAGTGCCGGGGGCTCGGTGAGGGTCACAGGGCATCTCGGTCAGTTAGCAGAGGGTCATGGGTGAGATCGAAGCGATCGATTTGGGTTCTTGGTGGATGTCCCATCGAATCCGGCATATAAAAAGGCATTGCTGGTGGACTTGTGAACATGTATGCCAGGAAATAACGAGGAGATAAGTGTGATTCACAGATGGGATTGTTCCCATGCCTCCGTGAGAGGGCAGGCTGACATTCTGAACATCTGCTCTATTTTTACGTCCCTGCGAGGCCAATAGAGCAGCAGCTCCCCCCGGGAAGCCAGTGAGTCAGCGTCCCCTCCGTGCCCCGCGGCTGTGGCTCAGGGCTGGTGCGGGTTCGAGAGGAGCACATTCCCACAGGGCGCTCTGCACTGGGCCCAGGATGCTGTGTGCATGTGTGTGTGCATGTGCGTGCGTGTGTGCGTGTGTGTGTGCATGTATGATTGAATGGCACATGGCCCAGAGCCTGTCAAAAACTCCCCTCCACCCTAACCGGTTTGGCTCAGCGGTAGAGCGTCGGCCTGTGGACTGAAAGGTCCCAGGTTTGATTCCGGTCAAGGGCATGTACCTTGGTTGCGGGCACATCCCCAGTGGGTGGTGTGCAGGAGGCAGCTGATCGATGTTTCTCTTTCATCGATGTTTCTAACTCTCTATCCCTCTCCCTTCCTCTCTGTAAAAAATCAATAAAATATATATATATATTTTAATTAAATTAAAAGCCCCTCCTGGTCTGTGAGTGACACCCACAGCCGGAGATCAGAGCAAATACAGACGCAGCATGCCTGCCGCCTCACCCAGCACGGGGTTCGGGAGGGTCTCAGCCAGACGTGGGGGTGGGTGGGAGTGCCGTTTTCTCAGTCTGGAAGGCACGGGGCGTGGGGTCCGTACCTCAGCAGAAATCCCGGCGAGAGGCCGGCCAGAGGCCCCCATGCAGGTCTCCGGCTGCAGCCTGTGGACAGAGCCGGTGAGGCCTGTCAGCGGCGGGTGTGGAGGACTCGGCACGTGTGGCGATGCCACCACACCACACGCCAGGACGGGAGCCCGGCCTCTGCCAGCGTGCCCTGCCCGCCCGGCGTTGGCACTCCGATGGGGAAACGGCGGGCACTGCCCTGAGGGCGGTGACTTTGGGCCGGGCGCCCTCTGTCCGAGGTGCTAAGGGCTCTCTCCCTGCAGCCACCGCCGACCAGGCCGCCGCCTCCTTCGAGATGGAGATGTCGCAGACCGGCTTCAGCGCGCACTACTCCCAGGTACGGCTCCCTGGACGGCTCTCTCCTTCCAGGAAAGGGAAAGGCAATTCAAGGTCATAGTTCAAGAGCGTGAGTTTTTTTGAGGTTTTCCTCCCAAACCAACACCCAGCGTGGGCGCCACAGGCACCGGTGCGGTTGGTGGCTGAGCCGTTCGCCACGCCCTGGTGGCATTTCTAACCCACAGGGAGGGCACTCACAGCACGGTCGCTGTGACTCCGTGACGTGAGCGCCCCCTTGGTGGCCCTGCATCGGGCTGTGGGAAGTGCTGATTTGGAAGAGCTGCCGATGCTGTGGGAGGGGCCTTTCTCTCGGTGTTAGACACTCCAGGGCTCTGCCAGGGCTCCACTTCAAGGCCCAGGGTTCTTGGCACCGAGAACACAGCATCAGAAATGGCATCGTTTGCAGCTGATGGAGGAGGAGGCAGCGCGGCCCGGACAGGCAGGCTGGCACTCCTGTGTGCCGTGTGCCATAGAGCCAATCTGGGCCATCCCCGATCCTGGGAATGGAGACGGTGCTCCGGGCGGCCGGGCCCCGGGCACTGAGGGCCCCGGGCACTGAGGGCCCCGGGCACTGAGGGCCCCGGGCACTGAGGGCCCCGGGCACTGTGAGGCCCCGGGCACTGTGAGGCCCCAGGCACTGTGAGGCCACGGGCACTGTGAGGGCCCGGGCACTGAGGGCCCCGGGCACTGTGAGGCCCCGGGCACTGTGAGGCCCCGGGCACTGTGAGGCCACGGGCACTGTGAGGCCCCGGGCACTCTGAGGCCCCGGGCACTGTGAGGGCCCCGGGCACTGTGAGGGCCCCGGGCACTGTGAGGCCCCGGGCACTGTGAGGCCACGGGCACTGTGAGGCCCCGGGCACTGTGAGGGCCCCGGGCACTGTGAGGGCCCCGGGCACTGTGAGGGCCCGGGCACTGAGGGACCGGGCACTGTGAGGGCCCCGGGCACTGTGAGGGCCCCGGGCACTGTGAGGCCCCGGGCACTGAGGGCCCCGGGCACTGTGAGGCCCCGGGCACTGTGAGGGCCCGGGCACTGTGAGGCCCCGGGCACTGAGGGCCCGGGCACTGTGAGGCCCCGGGGTCCACGGTGGGACGCCCGTGGAGGGTGCCCGCCGCACTGCGGACTGCGTGTCCGCTCCTGTGAACCGGCCCGTTTTCCCTCCGGCGCCAGGACTGGGTCATGCTGGGGGCCGTGGGCGCCTACGACTGGAACGGCACGGTGGTCATGCAGAAGGGCACTCAGATCCTCATCCCCGGGAACACCACCTTCAACGTGGAGTCCTCCAGGAAGAACGAGCCCCTGGCCTCCTACCTGGGTGAGTGGGGTGTCGCTGGCAGGATGGGATGGCTTTCAGTCGTGTTTCTGTGTCTCGTCGTTAGCATCGTCTGCCGATGTGTCTGTAGCTCCCTGACAGCTATGCGGAGGTCACGGCCAAGGTCCCTATTGGACGGGGCCCGGGGGAGTTCCCGGGCTCTGAGCGGCCCTCGCAGGAACACGGAACGAGGAAGGCATGCGTCCTCGGAGGGCTGGCGAGGCTGGGATGGGTTCGGCCCATGTGTGTGCGCTTTCCGAGGTCTCCCTGTGTCTGCCACTCTTTAACCTCAAGAGGACCTTGGGACCTGGCGGACCGGAAATGAGGCAAGAAAGAGACACTGTAACCCAGCTGATATCCCTCAGATCAGACTCCTACTTAATTTTATTGTGAGAAAAACCACTCACCACTTACTCCTTTAGCCTTTTTTTTTTTTTTTTTAATGTTCTTATAGTTTTTTTAATAGAGGGAGAGAGAGAGGAAGGAAGAGGGAGAGAGAGACAGAAACATCGATGAGAGAGAAGCATCCATCAGCTGCCTCCTGCACGACCCCTCCTGGGGACCCAGCCCGCAGCCTGGCATGTGCCCTCTCTGGGGATCAAACCAGTAGCCTCTTGGTTCATGGGTTGATACTCAACCCCCGAGCCACACTGACTGGGTTAGGCGATTTCTAAGTGTTTATTATTGTTGACTACTCATAGTCTCTTAGATATCTCCTACCCTTAGTCTTTCTATGGGCCCTGGTTTTGGAGAAGAGACGTTTAATTTGCTTGGTCATGCAGCTTCCTCTTTCACAGCTCTGTTCAGTGAGAGGAACATGGGACTTAGACCCAGTGATCAGCATCCGCTCTTCCCCAGAGGCGTGTCTGGAATGAGAAGGAGCGTGTCTGATGCCACCTTTCCCCAGATCAGTACCAGGAGGGCTGTCCCGGGGCGTCTGGGAATGCCCCTATCTGTCATATCATCTCAGTCACGGCTGGAGGGCCCGGGAGGGGAAGGGCCCCGGGGTGTGCTTCCCAGCCCCTAGCACTCAGCACGTCTTGGAAGCCCTCTGTCGTCCAAGGCCTGCCTCCCGGGGCTGGGCTGCTGGGCGAAGAGCAGGGAGGCCTCACGGGGCTCCTAGGTCAGCACGCTGGCATTCCTTCCTGCCGCCTTCTGTCCTGGAGGCAGTCTGTCCCTCTCTCCTCCTTTCCTCCTGTTTCAGGGAGAGGGGAGCAGGGTGTTCCCTGGCAGGCCCTGGCATCTCCTTTCAGGCACGTACGAAAGCTGACTCTGTGAGTCCACGTGCAATGTGGAAAGGCTGCTCCCAGTTTATAATGTTCTTTTTTATCCACAAATGAGTGAGGTCATGTGGTGTTTCTCTTTCATTGATTGGCTTATTTCACTCAGCATGATGTTCTCCAATTCCATCCAGGTGGCTGCAAATGATGAGAATTCCTTCTTTTTTATGGCAGCGTAGTATTCCATTGTGTAAATGTACCATAGTTTTTGGATCCAATCATCTGACGGGCACCTAGGCTGTTTCCAAATTCTGGCTATTGTAGATTGTGCTGCTATGAACATAGGGGTGCATATGTCCTTTCTGATTGGTAGAGACAGTAAAGCAACAAGCAGACTGTCAAATTACAGCGGGGAGGGGAGGGAGATCTGGGGGAGATAATAGAACAACCGAAGGACTTGTATACATGCATATAAGTACAACCAATGGACACAAAACTCTGGGGAGGGAGGGGATGTTTGGAAGGGAGGGGGGGCAAAAAAAATCAATAAAATATATTTAAAAAAAGAAAGAAAATGCTGCTCCCCTCGGAGCGGGGTCTCAGGGGGCCGGTGCCAGTCGAGGGGAGCATGCCTGCGGCCTCTCCTCTGCAGGCTACACGGTGAACTCGGCCACGGTGCCCGGGGGCGACGTGCTGTACATCGCGGGCCAGCCGCGCTACAACCACACGGGGCAGGTCCTCGTGTACCGGATGGAGGGCGGGGACGTCCGGATCCTGCAGGCGCTGCGTGGGGAGCAGGTGAGCTATGGCCGCAGGGCCCCGTCCGTACTCGGTGCAGGTCCCACTCAGCCGCCGGCTGTCAGCAGCTCAGGAACAGAGCCTCCTCGGCCCCGCGGCTGGGCCGGGCCTGTGCTGGGCGCTCGGGGGCCTGGAAGGGCTGAGTTTGGCCGGGGTGGTCCCTGCACCCGTGTGGAGACTCTCGGGTAAAATCGCTGCCCCGAATCCTGCCCAGTCAGCTCCTCAGAGGTACCTCAGTGTGTGCGCTCCCATCGCTGCCTTTCTTTCTGTAAAAGTAACCTCTGCAGTATCACTGGTCTCTTCTGACTGGTGGAGAGGAACGTGGTGGAGAGGAACGAGGTTGGGAGAAAGCTACGGGGGGGGGGGTGGTGGTGGTGGTGGTGGGGGGCTGCTAGTCAGCAGCCTGGGCAGAGCCGGGGGCTGAGTGAGCCGTTTCTGCAGCTCAGCCCCTGCCCTCTGGCCTCGCCCACGCCTCGCGCTGGTGTGAGCCCGGCCAGGCCGGGTGGTGTGCCCACTGCCAGGCAGGCGCTCGGCTTCCCGTGCCCAGGCTCCTCTGACGGCGCTCTGCCCTGTGCTGTGTCCCAGATCGGCTCCTACTTCGGCAGCGTGCTCACCACCGTGGACGTCGACCAAGACTCCCACACGGACCTGCTCCTGGTCGGGGCGCCCATGTTCATGGGGCCCGAGAAGGAGGAGCAGGGCAAGGTGTACGTGTACGCCCTGAACCAGGTAACGGGGACGAGGAAAGGGGCGGCCGGGGCAGCGTCTTCCTTCCTTCATCCCAAACCAACATGAACAGCTTCTCCTTCCCGCTCATCTCAAACCAACAATGAACAACCTCCTCCTTCCTGTTCATCCCAAACCAACAATGAACAACCTCTTCCTTCCTGTTCATCCCAAACCAACAATGAACAACCTCCTCCTTCCTGTTCATCCCAAACCAACAATGAACAACCTCTTCCTTCCCGTTCATCCCAAACTGATCGTGTGGCTCCCCTTCCGCACTCACTGGGGGGAAAGGAGCAGAAACAGTGTGCGGGCCGCTGCCACCTCTTCTCTGCATGAGGCTGCAATTCCGACGACGCTGTTCAAACTGCTGGGTGTTTTCTGCTTCGAACACGTGAACCATTCCTTTCAAACAGAACACGTAGGATAAAGATAAACATACAGCTCACAGCCAGCCATTCAGGAGCTCTGGCCGGAGGTGTGGGTGGCCTGGGGTGTGGGTGGCCTGGGGTGTGGGTGGCCTGGGGTGTGGGTGGCCTGGGGTGTGGGTGGCCTGGGGTGTGGGTGGCCTGGGGTGTGGGTCGCTTCGGGGTGGGGTGGGGGAGGGTGTCAGGAATTGCAGTCAATGACACCAGATCTTTGCAGCAAACGGCACTTGTGGTTTGTGGAAAACCTCACTGGGCTGGAGTGAGATTCTGACTTTAGACATTATTTGTAGGTGAAATAACTATTGATTGATTCATCAGAAGAGTTGGTTTTTAGTTTTTGTTGTTTCTTGCTGCTTACAGCAAAGTCGGTATTTATTTGTTTTTTGATTTTCAGTCTCCCCGTATTAATTATTTAATTCACAAATGATTTATTTTCCTTTCTACCATTTTTTTCTTTTCCTTGTCCTCCCAACATTTTGGGATCCTCCACTGTTTTCCCCTTTTCCCCAAGAACGCATGCTCCTCTCTGTTCTTTGTCGCTCGCACCCTGGGCCGGTACTGAGGTTTTGGCTGCTTCTCTCCGGAGAGGCTGGGGGAAAGCTTGCTTTTGAACAGAGGGTCCTCTGTGAGGGAACTCTACGGGGACTTTTCACAGGAGCACAGTATTGGGGGGAGGAGGGATGGAGACATGGATGGAGGGTTTCAAAAGTCAGTTCTTTTGCTTTAAGAACACACATTGGGCAGTCCCCTCACCCTGAGGCATTGAGAGAGGACCCACTCACACCCCAGCCGGCTTCTTCTCCACCGTCAGTCTGTCTGTCTATCCATCTATCATCTATATCTATCTATCTATCTATCATCTATCATCTATATCTATCTATCCATTTACCATCTATCTCTATATCTATCTGAACACGCTGGTCTCAGACACCTCCACTCGGCTCTCCGGCCTGGGTTTAAGGGATGTTACAACCTGCACGGGGGATGCACACATGGTGTTCCTAGTGGCACTTCCCTGTGCAGCCCCCCACCTCCACCCCCTTTCGCAGTCCCCCTCCTCCCCCCAGCCCGGGGTCCCTGCAGACACCTCCTGTCCTGTCTCCCGCCAGACCAGGTTTGAGTTCCAGATGAGCCTGGAGCCCGAGGCGCAGGTCTGCTGCTCGGCCCGGAAGCACGCCGCCTGCACCAAGAGGAACAAGCGCGAGCCGTGCGGCGCCCGCTTCGGCACGGCCATCGCCGCCGTCCGCGACCTCAACCTGGACGGCTTCCACGACGTGGTGGTCGGGGCGCCCCTGGAGGACGACCACGCGGGCGCCGTGTACATCTTCCACGGCCGCGGCCGGTCGCTGCACAGGCAGCCCGCGCAGGTGGGCCCGCCCGCCGCCCTCTCCCGCGGGGCCGGCCCCGCCTCGCCTGCCCCGCCAGCACTGCTCCATCTCTGCCTTCTGAGCCGGAGACAGGGTTCTCTTCTCTTCCCAGCTGTCTTTGTGCTGTTGTTGTTGACTTCAGAGAGGCAGGGAGAGGGAGAGAGAGCATCCATGATGGGAGGGAATCAGGGACCGGCTGCCTCCTGCACGCCCCACACTGGGGAGCGAGCCCGCCCCCCGGGCAGGTGCCCTGACCGGGACTCGGACCGTGACCTCCTGGTTCCTAGGTCGACACTCAACCCCTGAGCCATGCCGGCCGGGGGCCTCTAAGTTGCCTTTATAGCAGAATTACTCTGTATTTCGTTCTTTTACCTGGTTTTTGTTGTTGTTATTTGCCAGTCTCCATAACCTGATCTTTTAAATGGTACAAAACAAAACAAAAACGGCACTAACAAAACGAAAGAGCACTTTTTAAAAATACATGTTTTTGTTGATTTGAGAGAGAGGAGAAGGGAGTGGGATGGAGAGATAGAACACTGTGAGAGAGATCGGCTGGCTGCCTCCTGCATGCCCGCCACCGGGGATCGAACCCACAACCCTGATGTGTGCTCTGACTGGGAATCGGACCCGTGTCCTCTTGGTTCATGGGTTGGTGCTCAACCCCGGAGCCACACAGGCTGTGCAGACGAGTCCTCTTTGCAGAGCTGCTTGGCAGCTGCAGGGTGCCTGTCCCCGGAGGAGAGAATGGTGCTGGTGGGTTTTCCGTAGGAAACGGGAGGACGAGGAGACCCCACGTTAGGGAGGGTCTGCCTGTCCTGTCACCTTCCACCGGGTTCCACCAGAGCTAAGTCAGGGGGTCCACACGGCCAGTGTTATGTGGGGACGCACACAGCCGGCCTCGGAGAACTCCCCACATTCGTCCGCCCCCCCCCCCCCCCCGCGCCGCCCCCTGTGGGCACCCGGGAGTGGACATGAGCTGCTGAGACGGAGGTGGCACAGTGAGCATGTGTCCTTGGCCTCCAGCCCCAAGTTTAGTGAACAGACCGACCCCGAGACCGGGTCCCACTCCCTCCTGCCTGAGCGAGCCGTGTTTTCACGGTGCCCAGCGCCTCTCCGCTCCCCGGGCCCGGGACTGGCAGCAGCTGGGAAGCAGCCCCATGGCAGGTGTCCCCGCTGCTGGACAAGGCGACGCCCTGTGGCTTTCCCTCCTCCGGTGTCAGGAGCCCGAGGTGCCTGCCATGGACAGAGCGTCCTTCGGGGGCGCGGAGAGAGGGCTCTGCGCCCACGAGGGGCCGCGGGCGGGTCCCCGCAGGTCCCGCAGCGGGAGTGTGTCCGCCCGGCCATGTCCTCCGCGTGTTCCAAATGCTCTGAAGAGGCTCCTCTGACATCGCCTCTCACCGGCTTTCTGCAGCGCATCCCGTCGGGCGGGGACGGCGAGACCCTGAAGTTCTTCGGCCAGTCCATCCACGGGGAGATGGACCTCAACGGCGACGGCCTCACCGACGTGACCATCGGCGGCCTCGGCGGCGCCGCCCTCTTCTGGTGCGTATGCGGACCGCACACACGGAGTCCGCGTGTCACCGCCTTCCAGAGCCGAGGTGGTCGGGCGTATCCGACCAAGTGTTTGTCTCCTCCTGCGCCATTGCTCCGGTAAAAAGCACGCGGTTTGGTGGCTGGAGAAGTCAATGAGTCACAGTAAAGGAACAAGGAGAACCAGCCTTGATTTGCTCAGCCTTTAGAACACCTTCGTCCCCAATTAACTATAGAATTTTAATTAACTATGCATTCTGGCTTATGGTCAAATACATATAATAGGGTCATTGTATTTGTTTATTACTAAAATAACTTACCAATAGCATCAATAACCCTAGTTTTAATTAGTTAAAAACAATTTCAAAAAGGGCTCTATTTGAAAACAAAAACAAACAAACAAAAAAACAACAACACCTGGTTAAAATATATGAAGAATAACATTAATGAGAATTTTGTATGAACCTTTTTTAAAAAGACTTTATTAAGAAATATAAAGAAAAGATTTAATGAATAAAATTATACTTAGGATATGAGCCTTGCTGGAAAGTTCACATGTTGATGCTTCCAAATTGGCCCCTGGCTTAATGTAATTCAGGTGAAAGCAATCCTCAATGGCCATTTCCCCAGAATGTGCCTGGAAGAGCAGCAAAGAAAACCGAGAGAGACCCAGTGCGGATGGAGACCTAAACATCGATGAGTTTGTCGTAATTTAAGATACAACTAGTGGTCAAATAAAAAGTGTATGCTAAATCACACACAGATAATAACCATTATGTAAGAAGTGTTTTAGCTATACATGTTACTACATATGCAGTTACTATATGTATAACTGTATACAGGTGCTAGCCCTAGAGCTATGTACAGTTGTTACACATAGAACTATGTACAGGTGCTATCCATGGAGCTACTTACAGTTGTTATAATACATAGAACTATGTACAGTTGTTGTACATAGAACTCTGTATAATTGTACATAGGACTATATACAGGTGTTACACATAGAACTATGCATGGGTGTCACACACAGCTCTGTGCACAGATGTGAAGCACCTCGCTGTATGCAGGTGACAGTGATACAGACTGCGTGGCCAGATTTTGGTGCATTCAGAGATCAGCATGTCTGGCCACTCGATGTATAACCAGGGTAGCCTGGGGCGCTGGCTGGGCCCCCAGAGGTGTGCCTTGGGCCGCCGCCCTGAAGCCGGGAGTCCCCAGCTGGGGGCAGAGAGAACATGCATTTGTTCTCGCTGACCTGTCAGTGCTGGGTTAAGGGGACGTGTCAGCCCGTGGAGCTGGGGACCCGGAAGATGAGGCACCCCGGGTTCAGAGTCCGGCGCAGTGCCCGGCGGCAGGGGGAGTTGGCCCTCCGGAGGAAGGGGAGGCAGAGGGCCTGGGTGTTTGGGGCAGGGCTCCCTGGTCATGCTGGGTGCCCTGTCCCCTCTCCCGGGAAGTCCCTGCTCCTGCTGGGGCCTCCGGGAGGGGTCTCTGAGGAGTGGCTCAGGCAGGGGGTCGGGAAGCCGCCTGCGGTGCTGTTTCCGGGCCGGCAGCTCCAGGAACCCACGAGTCACAGGATGTCTGGGTGGCGCGCCCTGAACCCCCAAGGTCATGTCGGGCTGGCATCTCTGCTGCCCTTGGCAGACAAAGGCCCAAGGCGGTTCCCAAGCCACCCATGTCCTCGGAGCACCAGCCGCCTGGTCTGGACTAGGTTCTCCAGGGAGACGGGGCCGTGGGGCGTTTCTGAGTCCCCGCGTGTGGACCAGGGAGGCCGTGGGGGTGATCACCGCGGTCTGTCTGTCCAGGGCCCGAGACGTGGCTGTGGTGAAAGTGACCATGAACTTTGAGCCGAACAAAGTGAATATCCAGAAGAAAAACTGCCGCATGGAGGGGAAGGAGACCGTGTGCATCAACGCGACCGTGTGTTTCCAGGCGAAGCTCAAGTCCAAGGAGGACTCCGTCTACGAGGCTGGTGAGCGCCGCTCACGGCGGGGGAGGGGGCAGGACGGGGGGGGGCGGGACGGGGAGGGGGGGCGGCGCCCTGTCCAGCACAAAGGCTTCCCGCGGGTCCCCCTGGGCAGGGCCTGTGCAGCCCGTGTGCCCCTGAGAACGTGTGGGTCCCCCCCCCCAGTGCCCCTGCAGGAGGCCAGCCCCCCCCCAGGGCCCCTGCAGGAGGCCAGCCCCCCCCCAGTGCCCCTGCAGGAGGCCAGCCCCCCCCCCCAGTGCCCCTGCAGGAGTCCAGGCCCCCCCCAGTGCCCCTGCAGGAGTCCAGGCCCCCCCCAGTGCCCCTGCGGGAGGCCAGCCCCCCCCCCAGTGCCCCTGCAGGAGGCCAGCCCCCCCCCCAGTGCCCCTGCAGGAGTCCAGGCCCCCCCCCCAGTGCCCCTGCGGGAGGCCAGCCCCCCCCCAGTGCCCCTGCAGGAGGCCAGCCCCCCCCCCAGTGCCCCTGCAGGAGTCCAGGCCCCCCCCAGTGCCCCTGCAGGAGTCCAGGCCCCCCCCAGTGCCCCTGCGGGAGGCCAGCCCCCCCCCCAGTGCCCCTGCAGGAGGCCAGCCCCCCCCCCCCAGTGCCCCTGCAGGAGTCCAGGCCCCCCCCCCAGTGCCCCTGCGGGAGGCCAGCCCCCCCCCCCCAGTGCCCCTGCAGGAGGCCAGCCCCCCCCCCCCAGTGCCCCTGCAGGAGGCCAGCCCCCCCCCCAGTGCCCTTGCAGGAGGCCAGGCCCCCACCCCCAGTGCCCCTGCGGGAGGCCAGCCCCCCCCCAGTGCCCCTGCAGGAGGCCAGCCCCCCCCCCCAGTGCCCCTGCAGGAGGCCAGCCCCCCCCCCCAGTGCCCTTGCAGGAGGCCAGGCCCCCACCCCCCAGGGCCCCTGCAGGAGGCCAGGCCCCCCCCCAGTGCCCCTGAAGGAGGCCAGCCCCCCCCCCCCCGGAGCGTCCTGTGGAACCCGCCCCTGTCCGCAGACCTGCAGTACCGCGTCACGCTGGACTCGCAGCGGCAGCTGTCCCGCAGCTTCTTCGCGGGCACCCAGGAGCGGAGGACGCAGAGGAGCCTGCGTGTGCGCGGGGCCCGGTGCGCCCAGCACTTCTTCTACATGTTGGCAAGTAAATCCTAGAGCAAAGCGTCCGCCCGCGTCACCCCCTCCCCTCAGAGCTCAGGGAGCCAGCCTTGTCTCCGGTGTCCACTCCGCACACCCGCTGACGGCCATTCCTTCATAAGCCGTCCTCCCTCTTCCCCGGCGGGCGGCGGCCATGTCCCACGGAGCAGGCACAGGCACAGTAGGCGGCCTGTCTCTTCCTTCTTCCCTCCTTCCCTCCCTCCTTCCCTCCCTTCTTTTCTTTCTTCTTTCCTTCCTTCCGTTCTTCCTTCTTTCCCTCCCTCCTTCCCACCTTCCCTCCTTCCCTCTCTTTTTCCCTCCTGTCCCCCTCCCACCCTTCCTCCTTCCTTTGTTCCTTCCTTCCTTTCCTTCACGTGGAAACCATGTGCCTCCACTGGCCTTGTCTGTGGATGTGGATGGCAGTGATGGGTGCCCGGGGGACGGTCGGGCCATTACTTTCTGAGGTCCCTGCTTGTCCCGAGCTCTGATGTTCATCCCTGACGTGAAGTGGAGGGTTTGGTGCTGCTGGTCTCTGTCTATCATAGTGGAGGGGCGGGGCCATGGAGAGCTCAGTATTCATCTCTAGAAACAGCTGGCCAGCTAGTGTGAACCGGTTCAGATGTGTTTTATTGGGTCGCCATCTGGGCAGGGAGCATGCCCAACGAAGGGCAAGAGTTTTCGAAATATTTTCTGAAAACACAAACAAGCAGTGCGGATGGATGCCATGAGAACGCAGTGTGGAGTAACCGATACTGAAACACAGACTTTCTCCGTGACTTTCTCGTCCATATTCCCAGGACGTTTATCAAACAAGCGTGTCCTGTCAGTCCGAAGGTCGCCCCTGGCCGGAAAGCCGCCCCTGGCCCGTGGGAGGCCGCCAGGACGGAGCGCTGGGGGCGGGGACCGGGTGCGAGGGGGGAGGCGTGAGGCCGGCGCTGCCTCCAGCCTCTGAGAGGCAGGCGTGTGTGTTTCTCTGAAGCTGAGCGCCCAGCAGGGGTAACGGCCTGAACTAGCTCCCTGGCCCCCGGAATTCTGGAGGCTCTCACGGGTGCTCGGACATTGCTCTGCACTCAGCCAGGACGGGGTTTGCATCCGGTGACTTGGGCAAAGCAGTTGAGTGCCCTCGAGGTTCAGTGTTTCCTCTGTAAACTATTGGCCCGTGCGCGTCACGCTCTCCATTGTGGACGGGCCGTGAGTGCTGCTGCTCCTGACGGGAGTCCCAGGGGTATTGATCGTATCAGCACTGTTATTGATCAGTCACACTGCACCATCCTACACCTCAGGGTGCACGGGGACTCACGGGGGTTTGCCGCTCTGTTCGGGGAGACTTTCCTGCAAGTCTCATTGCATAGTGGCCTCTGGCTCACGGTCGCAAGAGGAATGGCCTTGCTATGAAGTAGCTCCGAGGGGTAGGTCCCCACATGGTGAGGTTCAACACGCCAGCAGGCCCCTCTGAGGGTGGGGGAGCAGCTGGTCACCCCGAGGCCTCTGCCTGCCCACTGTGGCCTGGTCCAGAGAGAGGGCACCCGTCTCCAGCAAAGCAATGTGAGGCCCTGACTGGTGTGTCTCAGTGGATAGAGCGTCGGCCTGCGGACTGAGGGGACCCAGGTTCAATTCTAATCAAGGGCATGTACCTTGGTTGCGGGCACATCCCCAGTAGGGGGGCGTGTAGGAGGCAGCTGATCAGTGTTTTTCTCTCATCAATGTTTCTAACTCCCTATCCCTCTCCCTTTCTCTCTGTAAAAAAAAAAAAAAAAAAAAAAAAAGGCAGTGTGAGGAGGTTGTATGTCAGAGCGGGGGCAGGAGGACGTGGCCAGGCTGGCTGGACCGGAGAAGCCGCCACGCCGAGGCCAGGGCCCCCCGGAGGCTCGGTGCCAGTGACTGTGTTCTGTTTCGCTCTCCAGGACAAGCATGACTTCCGGGACTCGGTGAGGATCACCGTGGACTTCAACCTTTCCGACCCGGAAAACGGGCCCATTCTGGATGACTCGCTGCCAAACTCAGTGCATGAATCTGTAAGTCGTTTCTTAAAAATGTGGAATACCTATTGGTGGGAATGTTAAGGAAAACTTGAAAGACATAAACACACACACTTGATTTAGGGTTACATGTATGTGTGCATGGCAAGGTACGGTGTATTCCGTCATTCCAGCAGGTGCTTACACACACACACACACACACACACACACACGAAGTCAATTATATAGTTCTTAAAATCTACACTGCTGTAGACTATTCCCAACTCTTTAGAACGTCCTCTTGCTGGGGACTGAGGGAGTTTGTGTGGCACCTGTGTTATCTCCTGAGTCCGGGACGAATTGGAAGGACATGGGTTGGCCGATGGGTCTCCCCTTTATGACCAATAAACATTAAAACACTTGGCCCTGGTTCTTTGAAACCATTCTGGTCTGATGGGTGTCCTCCTACTGAACAGACTTAGGCCCCGGTAACCAGAGGGTCCCCCCCGCTCAGCCATGGCTGCCTTCTCCTGGGCCCTCCTAGCCCGTGCAGGACAGAGGCTAAGGCTGAGAGTGTGCTTCCCACGGGCACACTCTCAGGAGGCGGGAGGCGCGGACCTGTGTCCCCCCAGTCCTGCCCCACACCCAGCGTCCCGGCCCCACCCTGAGAAAGAGCCTGCAGAGGGGTCCGCGTGGGACCGAGCAGAGACACGGGATAGGGCCTGGCCCTCCCGGCCTCCTGTCCTCCTCACTCTCCCCACTCCACATCGATGACTGAATGTCGCACACACACCAGGCTCAGAAACGAGGGGCGGGGTCAGCAGGGTGTGTGCCATGGAGGGGACTTCTGCCTAATTTTGGGGGGCCAGAGCTGTGGGACAGGATGTCTGTCTGTCCAGGCGAGTGAGGGAGCGGTGCTCCGGGCAGAGGGACGTGCAGAGGTCCTGGGGCAGCGAGGGAACTACACTAACCTCGGCCCCAACCTGCAGCTGCAGAGGAAGGGCGGGGGAGGCCATGGGCGGAGGTGGGAGACGCAGGGGGAGCCGGGTCCTCACACCTTGTGCCCCACTCGGGGTGCGGAGACCGGTCGGGAGCTGTTGGTTTGGTTCGGGGCGGACATGAGGCTGGCCCCCGGGACGGGGTGGGTGGGGTCAGACTCCGGCGGCCGGAGGCAGGAAGGGCCGTCCCGGTGATGCGGGACAGCGAGGGTGGGCTGTGTGGGGTCAGGAGACTCCCACGTATGTGGCGTGACCAATGCCCACCCCCACTGGGCTCTGTCATCTCCTAAGGACGTGGTTCTTCTTCTTCTTTTTTATTTATTTTTTATTTTTTTATTTTTAAAATATATTTTATTGAGAGGAAGAGAGAGGGATAGAGAGTTAGAAACATCGATGAGAGAGAATCATTGACCAGCTGCCTCCTGCACACCCCCTACTGGGGATGTGCCCACAACCAAGGTACATGCCCTTGACCGGAATCGAACCCAGGACCTTTCAGTCCACAGGCCAACGCTCTATCTACTGAGCCACACCGGTCCCTTCTTCTTCTTTTTTAAATAAATATATTTTATTGATTTTTTTATTGAGAGGAAGAGAGAGGGATAGAGAGTTAAAAACATCAATGAGAGAGAAACATCCACTAGCTGCCTCCTGCACGCCCCCTATTGGGGATGTGCCTGCAAGCAACATAGGTGCCCTTGACGGGTATGGAATCTGGGACCCTTCAGTCCGCAGGCTGACGCTCTATCCACTGAGCCAAACCGGTTTTGGCCAGACATGGTTCTTTCTAACAAGACTCCCGGCCGCAGCTGAGTGTGACACTGCTCTCAGTCTTCGCCCTCGGTGCACCTGGCGTGGTTTTCTGAAATGTTTCCACTGCAGCCGGTTCGGGGAAGCCGTCCGAACACCGCCTGCTTCTAAGGGCGGGGCCTCGGTACCCACAGCAGAAGCTCCCGCTCCCGCTGCGCCTTCTAGAACCGGCAGACACGCTGCGGGCCTGCGGAGAGCCTGCCTGGGGGCCGGGCCGCGGTGTCAGCAGGCACGCCCCTTAGCCGGCGGGGCCCCTGATTCTGAGGGCGCCCTGTGGCCGTTGCAGATCCCCTTCGCCAAGGACTGTGGGAACAAGGACAGGTGCATCTCGGACGTGGCCCTGGAGGTGTCTACGCTGGAGAAGGACCTGCTGGTCGTCCGGTCCCACAGCGACAAGTTCAACATCAGCCTCACGGTCCGAAACCAGGGGGACAGCGCCTACAACACGCGGACCACGGTGCACTACTCCCCGAACCTCGTCTTCTCGGGGATCGAGGTAACACTCACGTCCTTGTTCGCTGATTCTCAGAATGGCGGACTTATTGAACCCCCTTTTCATACCGCTGAACTGATTTTGTTTTTTATCCTCGCCCAAGGGTACGTTTATTGATTTGAGAGAGAGAGAGAGAGAGAGAGAGAGACAGTGATGTGAGAGAGAAACCTCAGTCAGCTGCCTCCCGTAGGTGCCCTGACCAGGATCGAACCTGCAACCTTTTGGTGCATGAGACGACACTCCAACCAACTGAGCCTGCTTGTGCTCTGACCAGGAATGAAAACATGACCTCCTGGTTCATAGGTCAAAGCTCAACCACTGAGCAGCACCGGCAGACTGATGTCACGTATTGAATGACATTTTATATTTGATGGGATAGAGTATAACTGATCCCACCTGACAGCTGGGAAAATTCCTCCTGTGCGTCTGTTCTAATTCTGTTCCCTTCTCTTCCCAGGCGATCCAGAAAGACAGCTGTGAGTCCAACCATAACCTCACGTGTAAGGTGGGCTACCCGTTCCTGAGGAGAGGAGAGATGGTAAGCAGATCGTACCAATGCACGTGGCAACAGGATGTGAAGAGCACGCTCACAGCGGATAGGTGGTTCCTGCTCCTGGCACCCAGGGTGCTGGCGATGAGGGCTGAGTCCCCATGTTGAGCTCTTGAGGTCAATGGCAGTATTGGCACAGTCAAACTCACCAGGATAAACCACAGACGTATGGGGTGGCGTGCCTGGCACCACGGAGCTAGAAAGCCCTCGGGTTGCAGTCCCGTGTAGCAGACTTTCCTGACCTGTGGGAGCAGTCATCTCTCCAACGGGGGGTTTAGAACTTTATACAGAAACACTTCTGTCCTCTCTCTCTTTAATAACGGCCTCATTGAGACATAATTCATATACCATACGATTCAGTCCGTTCAAGTGGACAAGTCAACGGCTTTTAGGGTATTCCCAGATTGCAACTGTGCAACCATCACCACAATCCATCTTAGAACATTCCCTCTCCCTCCCCCCGCAACACACACATGCACACACACACACACACACACACACACACAAAATAACCCTGTACACGTTACCTGTTGCCACTCTTTTTTCCTCAACAGCCCTTCTCAAAACCTGGGCACCCACTAATCTATTTTCTTTCTCTATGGATGTGCCTATTCTGACATTTTATATAAATGTGGTCTTTTGTGACTGGCTTCTTTCACTTACATAATGTTTTCAAGCTCCTTTGATGTGAGGGAGAAACAGTTCATTCCTTTTTATTTACAAATAGAGGCCCGATGCAGGAAATTGGAGCACGGGTAGGGTCCCTAGGCCTGGACAGTGATCAGGGCCAATCTTTGGGGAGACCAGCAGGGCAATCGGGTTGTGGGGAGGCTTCCGCCAGCACCCGCCTTGGCCATCCTGGTGCTGCCACCAGCACGAGTCACCTCCCTCTGCAGGGCAACCAGCGGGGCAACTGGGGGGGCCCTGATGGCACCCACCTCTGCCGGCCCGGGGCCTGCGGGCTGGGGCAGCTCCTGTGTTGAGCGTCTGCCCTCTGCTGGTCAGTGCACGTCATAGCGACTGGTCATTCCACCGTTCAGTTGACTCACATGTTAGGCTTTTATTCTATCGGATGATATTCCGTTGTTTATGGCATTGAGGTTGTTGCTGTTTTTGGCTGCCATGAATAATGCTGCTGGGAATAGCTGTGTACAGTTTTGGTGTGGACACATGATTTTGATTCTCCTGGGTGTAAGTCTAGGGGTGGAATTGCTGGGTTGTATGGCCACTATGTTAACATTTTGGGGAACTCTGCTGTTGACATGTGTCTTCAAAAAACCTAGCTTTTGGTCCTTCCTTTTGGTGTTTATGAAGAATCACGCATCACATAATCCGTTTGCGCAGGCACAATTTTTTAACAGTAAGTCCCTCTCTCTGAGTGTCAGGTAGCAAGACATTTTCCATTTTTCCTGAGGTGATATTTTAACTGCAAACTTTTAAAAGCACAACTCACTGGTTTTTAATAGCTTACTCTAAATTGCCACGTCTTTTATTCGGTTTTCCCTTGTTGTTGTTATCCCTTAAAGGGTCAGAACCTTTTTACTCTATGGAACTACAGCAACCAAGTGTCTTTCCCTCTGTTTTACAGTACGCATGCGTAGGTAATTGCTGATATTTGAAGATTTATATTGAAGAGACTTTAATTGTGATCATCTCATAATTCCATTGTGTGTGATTGTGATCTTGTAGACTATGGTACTATAGTAAAACAAATAGGCTGTCCCTTCATGGTATAATGCTTTATGGGTGGTATACATTATATTTATTAATATAATTGTAATAAAGCGCTTAAAGTCAATATCAACAGGTAAAGCACATTGCATTTCATGTTGAAAGTACGTGCACATCATATCTTGTTCCATTTTTTGAGGTGTGATGTGTTTTTATTTTGGAAGATAATACATCTTAAGTAGCTTCATGATTTGTGTTTAGGTAATATCGTTTATGTAACTGGATACTCTAATCAAAGTAAACGCTTTCTTTATCTGGCCCTAAACTGAAGATGTATCTTTTATTTCATAGGTAACTTTCAAAATACTATTTCAATTTAACACGACCTATCTCCTGGAGAATGTGACCGTGCACTTAAGTGCAACAAGGTTGGTGTGTGTGTGTGCGTGCAGACTAAGGCCGCTTTAAAAAAAGTAAATAAGGGCACTTTTATTTGGCAGGAACAATTTAATCCTCTAACTGGGTCAAACCGTTTGTTTAGCAAAACATGGTGTCATCGCGTCACTCACCTCTGCCCAACTGTGGCGACATCTGCTTACAAGTCCACGGGCTCCATCACTTAACCTCCTACTGGCTGCCTGTCACAGTCAACGGAATCCCTCCTTTTTTTTTTTTTAAATATATTTTATTGATTTTTTACAGAGAGGCAAGGAGAGAGATAGAGAGTTAGAAACATCGATGAGAGAGAATCATCAATCAGCTGCCTCTTGCACAACCCCTACTGGGGATGTGCCCGCAACCAAGGTACATGCCCTTGACCAGAATTGAACCTGGGACCTTCAGTCCACTGGTCGATGCTCTATCCGCTGAGCCAAACCGGTTTCAACGGAATCCCTCCTTTTATGGCCCCTTCCCTCAGTTTAATAGATTTCCTCCAAATCAGAACTTTACACTGGTCACTCCTCAGTCATCAATAAAATGTTTAATAAAATCTCCATCGTATAGGTTAGTGGTTGGCAAACTGCTGCTCGCGAGCCACATGTGGCTCTTTGGCCCCTTGAGTGTGGCTCTTCCACGAAACACCACGGCTTGGGCGAGTCTATTTTGAAGAAGTGGTGTTAGAAGAAGTTTAAGTTTAACAATGTGGCTCTCAAAAGACACTTCAATTGTTGTGCTGTTGATATTTGGCTCTGGACTGATGAGTTTGCCGACCACGAGTCTAGGTGAACAAACCCAGGCGCAGAGTCAGTGACTTGCCCCGGGTGTGTCCATGTGCAAGAACAGTCCCACGGAGCCAGCCCAGAGCCAGCGGTGGGCACTGTGAAATCACTCACCCCTGCTTTTTTAATACAGGGGGTTGTGAGGTGTATGTGTGTGTACATGTGTGTACACACATGTCTGCATTTGTTTACCTAGCCTGTCATTGACATGATAACTAAATCCAGGGAATGATAAGCTTTTAGCAGATAATTCAAGCATCGAGGCTGCTGTGGAAGGACTATGAGTGTAGACAGGTTCTAGATTTGCTCTGTGAGGCCTCATCTCTGACAAACAAGAACCACCTGTGAACACAGCAGTTCTGGGCCCCGACTTGGCCCGAGGAAGCCGTATTCCCAGGGGGGAGGCCCCTGACCTCGAATCTAAGGACTGACCCAGGTTCTGGCCGGTTCCCTCCCGGGAGCGTGAGAAGCCGGGCGAACCAGGGTGGCTGTCACCCCGGCTGCTCTGCGGTCCCTCTGCCCCCTCCTCACCCATTGGAAATTCGGGAATTGAGCTCCTATGCTTCCATTGTGACCGCCTCGGCTGCTCTCCCAGGCGCTCGGCGGGCGGGGGCCGGAGGGGGGTCTGTCTGACGCGCCGTGTTTTCCAGTGACAGCGAGGAGCCCCCGGAGACGCTCTGGGACAACGAGGCCAGCATCGCTCTCCCCGTCAAGTACGAAGCGGGACTCCAGTTCTCCAGGTGGGAGGCTCCGCCTTTGTGACGTGCAGTGAGCTGAGGTCAGAGAGGGAGGGCCAGAGAGGCATCCACCATGAGAGGATAACCCGTCGGCTGCCTCCCGCACGTCCCACAAGGGGATCAAGCCCGAAACCCGGCCTGTGCCCTGACCGGGAATCTAACCGTGACCTCCTGGTCCCTGGTCCGTGCTCCACCACTGAGCCACACTGGCCGGATGCACTGCCTTTTTATGTTGATGCCTATCTACTGACCCAGGTCTCCTAGTAAGCTACAGAGAGGCAAACTTACATGCCCCCCCCCCCCCCCCCCCGCAATCCCACCCCAGACCTTCCCACTCAGAACCCCGGGGCGGGCCCAGACATCTACCTGCATCAGCCTCCAGGGTGCCTGGCTCTGAGGGCTGAGAGCCAGCACACTAAAGCAGGAGGTGCCAGTGCCCGGCTGCACCGAGACCGGCCTCAGGTCTGAGCGAGGGAGACAGGCCCCTGGCCGAGGCGGGTCTCAGCCAGCACAGCTCCCGGCTGCCTTTCAGGCCTCCGTTCCTGAGCTGAGCAGACGATGCAGAGGGCGTAAGAATCAGGGAGAAATGTGGTTTAAAAGCCTTATCGCTGTATTCTTCTCCGTTCTATGGCGTTTCCGTCTGGCTGGTACAGACCACAGAAACGGGGGCCTGCAGGTATCCAGGAGCCTCTGCTGGTTTCTCAGCCTCATGTGTCATTGGCTATTTTCCTATTTTGCTGCATTCACTTCTCTTGGGAACCTGACTCTTTTCCCAAGAATGTTTCCACTTATTTAAAAACAAATGTTGGCAAATACTTGCAAATATTTTTTATTTGTCTCCTTTAAACGGACATGCTACTTCAGCTCTGTATTATGCTTTACCCTACGTTCACCGTGAAAAGGCTGCATGGAGACCATCGCATGTTTAAGCTTAGCAGTGAATGTAGAATTTGAATCTTTTTAAAACCTACTTAAAAGTCACAAAACACCAAAAACACCATGGTTCAGCCTGGCTAGCCACTGAACGTGCCATCAGTGAATTCATGAACAAGTTTCATTTGGTAACAACGAGATTTTGATTGGAAACACTGTAGACATTTTTTTAGCATTTTAAGGCCATTGACGTATCAGTGACTCTTGAACTAGAGTAAGTATAACCCTTCTGACCCCTCAAAGATTCCGTTTTGGGGTTTGGGGCGAATGCGCTTGCCTCTGAGTTGAAGTCTCTGTCAGTAACCATTTTTGGTGAGGTTCCCGGATCAGAGAAAGAGGCAGAAAGCGGCCAGATAGAAGCCAACCTTCGCTGTGTCTACTCCCTCCCTCCAGCTCAGCCAGTGAGTACCACATCTCCATCACGGCCAACGAGACTGTGCCCGAAGTTGTCAATTCTACTGAGGACGTTGGAAGTGAAGTTAATATCTTCTACGTGGTAAGAAGCCGGCCTCCATTAGTGTTTCCAGGAGTTACTTGTACATTTGTACATTAAATGCAAGTATTGACAGACACGCAGGAACATTTTGGTTCACCAAATGTTCTATATATCATTGTTTCTACATATCAACATACTTTTATTTATAATTTCAGTGCTTTAAAATACTTTTCCTCAAATTGATCATTATCGCTGAGGCAGTGTTAAAGACCCAACTCTTTAATTTTCTGATAATAAGACACAATTAATTAGAATGACTTTCTAGAAAAAAATAGACTATGAAACCAAATAGATACTACCTCCAATATTTACTTTTTTTTAAAACTATGACTGAGTAAAGCACTTTCTAAAAAATAACCATAGCTATTTCAGAAAGTGATTATTTGACATTGTCTTGGTCGTATTTCCATTTATGCAACAAATAAATAAATGTTTATCTCGGTGTGCTCATTGCTACTCTTTTTATGTATTATACTGTCACTTATGTTCTCACTGACACCTCTGTAAGTTATGTTCTCTATTTCAACAATGCTCTTCAGGGGTTGTTCATAGCCTTGGAAAAGGACAAAGGAAAAGTGAATGCTGGCTTTCCTTGAGTCCGGGTCCTGTTAGGGGCGTGGAGGGTGCGGACAGAGTGCGGCTGTGTCTGGCGTACAGCTCGCCGGCCATCGGGCGCCCGCTGTGGGCACGCTGAGGGATGCTGTTCTCTGTGCAGCGTCATAACCGACCGCCTTCCTACCTTCCGGGACTCAGCACCGCACCCGGCGGCCGGGAGAGGGCGCCGTCCGCGGGGCTGGCCGGGTGCCCGCTGCGGGAGGGAAGGTCACGCCTCTGCCCCCCTGCAGGTCCGGAGAAGCGGGCACTTCCCCATGCCAGAACTCACGCTGTCCATCTCCTTCCCCAACCTGACGGCCGACGGCTACCCCGTGCTGTACCCACGCGCCTGGGCCTCCTCCGACGTAAGTCCGGCCGCGGGCGCCCTGGCTGCCGCCCTCCCCGGGGTGCACGCCCTCTGCCCCACGGGCCACGGCCACAGTGACGGGGACGGAGGGCTTTCCCGAGGAGCGAGGGGGGCACTGGGGCCATTTTAAATAACAGTAACTCCCCCCCGCCCCCCTGTGAGCAGCTGCTGGGGTGACAGACCGCCCTGAACTGGGGGCTCAGGACAGCAGAACGTGTCCCCTCCGCACGGGAGGCCTGGCTCTGCCATCGGGGTGTGGGCAGCGTTGGTTCTCCCCGAAGGCAGGGTGGGGGGTCCTTCCTGACTCCCCTAGATGCTGGCCGCTGCTGCCGACCCCGGCGTCCCTCCCCGTGGCGGCGTAACCGGGGCCCCGCCCCATCTTCCCTCCCCTGTCTCCGCACAAGCACGCTCGCCGGCGGGTTCGGGGTCCCCAATCCAGGCGATGGCAGCTGAGGTCACTATTCACCCCGTCAGCCTGTTCCCAGGAGGTCACCTCCCAGCGTGCAGCGGCCGGGGCGGGCGTGTCTTCTGGGGTCACCGGCCAGTGGGTCAGAGAGGGTTTCCGACAACGCCTCTTCCGCTGCGGCCTGGACTGTCCGTCACACCTCTCATTTATTGGAGGTGCTCAAGCAAAGAGAGACTTCTTTTTAAATATACGTGTTTTTTGGAGTTCAGAGAGCAAGGGAGAGGGAGAGAGAGAACACCCATGATGAGAGGGAATCATGGACCGGCTGCCTCCTGCACGCCCCACTGGGGATGGAGCCCGAACCCGGGCCTGTGTCCCGGTTCCTAGGTCCACACTCGCCCTCGGAGCCACGCCTGCCGGGCGGGTATTGTACGTTTTAACGATTCTTGCAGCACACGGGTGTGCCGTGGCACCCCGGCTGAGAATCGCCGACGTATGTAACAGTAGTTCTGCCAGCACCGGCCGTTTCCGTGGCGTCCTGGCCGCCGTCTGTGACAATCAGAAGCGGCTGGGAAACAGCGCCGCGGCCGCACTGGAGGGAGGCGCCGCCTGTGCGCAGGGACTCCCTGGCCGCCACGCGGCCTCTGCGTGTCACCGCGCGACGGGGCGTCCCTCCGCCCGCGCGGTGCCCGCAAAGCCCGTCTTCCTCCCCCAGAACGCGAACTGCAGGCCCGCGCACCTCCAGGACCCGCTCGGCCTCGGCTCTGGGAGGAGGACCATCACACTCACGTCCGAAGACTTCAAGCGAGGCACGATGCAGGTAAATCCGCAAACCAGACAGGCGCCCCCCGCCCCCCTCCGCCCCGCGGGAGAGGGTCCGTGGGCACTAAAACCCCGCCCGACGGCTGTCACACCGGCTCTTTCCCAACGTGCAAGCACTGACGCACCCCGTCCCCGCAGGACTGCAGCACCTGCAGGCTGGCCACCGTCACCTGCAGCCTGGCGCCCGCGGACCTGAGCCAGGTCAACGTGTCCCTGGTCCTGTGGAAGCCGACCTTCCTCAAGGTGAGCCCCACTGTGCCCTGACACTGTCTGCTGACAACGCCCAGGCCTCCCTGAGCGTGTGCACAGCGGGCCTCCCTTAGCGTGTGCACCGCAGGGCTTCCTTAGAGTGTGCACAGCGGGCCTCCCTTAGCGTGTGCACCGCAGGGCTTCCTTAGAGTGTGCACAGTGGGCCTCCCTTAGCGTGTGCACGGCGGGCCTCCCTTAGCGTGTGCACCGCGGGGCTTCTGTGGAAAGCCCTCAGGTGGGGAGTTTAAGCACGTGGCCCGGCCCGGCTCTGCTCACCAGCCACCGGCCTCGCTCTCCTGTCTGTGACTTCCTGCAGGGCCCTGTCCCTGTATGCGTTTCCCAACCTCCTCATCCTCCTTCTCTGCATCTCAGAAGACAAGCGCCTTGTAGCACCGTTTCTCAGCAGTTTAGAACGCAGCTCAGGTCAAAGGGTTCTAGAGAGACAGTCCTTGACATGTTATCAAAGAATAGCGCTAACATACACTAACATAGCGGCCAGATTATTATGATCTCTGAACGCATAATAATCTGGCCACTCAGTGTGTATATGTATGTGTGTGTGTGTGTGTGTGTGTGTGTGTGTGTGTGTATTAGAGGCCAGATGCATGAATTCGTGCATGGGTGGGGTCCAGCCAGCCTGGCCAGCAGGAGGGGACATGGGCAGTTGGCTGGCCTGCCTGCTGGTCGAACTCCCGGTGGAGGGGACAATTTGCATATTAGCCTTTTATTCTATAGGATAGACGCTGAGTGGCCAGATTATTATGTGTTGAGAGATCACCATAAACTGGCCAGTCAGAGATCACCAGAATCTGGCCACACATCGGTTGTATTAAATCAGGCCATCTCCCTGTCTGTAGCGATACCTAAATAAGTAGGCATGCACCCCCAGCCCGACGAGCGTAACACGTGTGTTGCAAGGAGCCCGTCTCTTTGCAGATGGGCTTCTCCAGCCTGAACCTCACCGTCCGGGCGGAGCTGCGGAGCGAGAACGCGTCGCTGGTGCTGAGCCCCGGCAGCCGGCAGAGAGAGGTGGGCCTGGGCTGGGCGCTGTCCTCCCGCCAGCGTGGGGGCCTGGGGTCTGGTTGCTCAGAGCCCGTCAGTGACTAGTCCTGCCCCCAGGAGGCGACTGACACTATTGCTTCAAATTGTACTTGATCCGCCCTAAGTGTGAGTGGGGGTAGGGAGGGCGGGGAGGGGGCAGGAGGGGCCATGGCGTGTGCCATTAACGCGCCAGCTGAGCGGAGCACGCCTGCGGAGGGGAAGGACCGCGGGGGCTCGGCCTGGGGGTCCGGGAGGGTCCCCGCGCCCACACCCGTGCCCACACCCCGCGCCCACACCCGCGCCGCCCCTCCAGCTCGCCATCCAGGTGTCCAAGGATGGGGTGCCAGGCCGCGTGCCGCTCTGGGTCATCCTGCTGAGCGCCTTCGCCGGGCTGCTGCTGCTGCTGCTGCTCATCCTGGGCCTGTGGAAGGTGAGCGCCCGCCCCCACTGCGGCCCCCACTCCGAGGCCGCCCCCGTGGTGCCACGCGGCATGGGAGACCCCGGAGCACGGCCGGGGCGCAGGAGAAAGAGTGTGTCTCACGTCCCGTTTCCAAACATCACGGAGGCTCCCTTTGGAGCAGGAGGGACCTCCTCTCTGCCAGGGGCCGTGGGGATGGCCATGACGTCCCCCGGGGGCCGGTCAAAGGATCAGCTTACACATTAGCCCATCCAATGTCCAACATGAAATTAACTCACCCGGCAGGGCCAGGCCCAGTGATTTCTCAGGCCTTCTGTGGCCCGCGGGCTGGACGCTCCCCATCCCTGCTCCAGCGGTTGGGATGGTTGGGATTATAGGGAACGTGTGTGTGTGTGTGTGTGTGTGTGTGTGTGTGTGTGAGAGAGAGAGAGAGAGAGAGAGAGATCCAGCCCTGCTCTGCATGTAATGCCTGGTGTGGCCACAAGGTGGCGCCCAAGGCCCGGCTCAGTGGTGTCATGGTCACACTTGCCATGGAATGGGGTTCCTTGGCTTACACACTCCTGGAGGGAGAGAGCCGGTTACTCCCGGTTCCCTCACTGTGTCCCTGGTTCCCGGCTCTGCAGGGGCCTGGGTGGCTTTAGAGGAATTTCTCTGCCGTGTCCATGGGGGAAGGCAGGGCAGATGGAGACCGGGCCCACGCACTGCAGCGTACGGTGCCCAGATGCTCCTGAGCCCCGGTCACTTCCTGACTGCACTGTGCTCACTCGCTGTCCACTCAGGTTACATGGTGATGGATGTAACCCACTGGAAGGTTAGCAAGGACTTAGTCATGTGACTTCGTTTTGTGGCATTCAGTATTTCTCAATAGGTCAGTGAGAAAAAGGCCCTCTCAATATGTTTAATTATTTGAAGGCCCAGAATTGTTAACATAGTATTAAATTAATTTCTACTCAAGGAGATTAGTATTTTATTACTTAAGTTCAAGTTATTAATTGTGTTATGTTGGGTGTTTCCTCAACAGATTGGATTCTTCAAAAGACCACTAAAGAAGAAAATGGAGAAATGAAACATTTTACAAGAGAAAAAAATAACTATTCAATGATCTATCCTCAGGTTTGCCTCAAATATGTGACAAGAAATTTATAAATATGATTAAAGACAGTCACATAAGTTTATATAATCCATCAGGGTTAATCACTTGGAAAATGAAGAGATCAAGCAAGATCCAGAAGCAATACCATATATATATATATATATTTTATAAAATGATAAAAAGTATTTTTAAATAATTACTCATTTTTGTTGAGTATTTAAGCAAAATTAGTGTTTTTTGAAGATGAAGAACAACCTGTAGAAATATGTTTATATATGAAATCACCAAAATATTTAAGAAATGCATAGAAATATTTTTATGATCATTGAAACATTTACGTTCAGAACATTTAAGCTTTTTTTATTGATTCCTCATCAATATGCATCAGCATGAGTCAGCACTGGTAAATGCTGAGAAAGAAATTGACTGAAGAAGATCCCTCCCCCTGATTCAGATGATGAGAATCTCCCCGGTGGAGGCTGTTGTGGACGAATTGGGATTAAGCCGCCGAGAACCACGCATGACGTGGCTTTGTCTGGGACCCAGCTCCTGGGAGGTTCTCTGTCCAGGGCGCTTGGACACGCGTGCGATTGCGCGGAGATCCCGTCCGTGGGAAGTGGAGGAGGACAGCCAGCGCGCCCACGGACTCCCGGAGCTCCGACCGAACAGCCTCCTCTGGCCTCGAGCTCGAAAGCTCCCCCTTCCACGCCAGCTCCCCGCGGAGTGCGTGTCCCCGGTGCTCCCGAGCCCAGACACACCGCCTCCCTGAGCGCGGGCTCGCGTCCGCCGCAGTTCCTCGTGGAAAGCCACGTGTGCGTGGGGCCCGCTGACGTGGATGCTGAGCGGGACGTGGCACGGGTCCTCGCTCCGCACCTGAGGGGCCCGGGGACTCCTGGTGCGGCCCCCGGAGGAGTATGCCAGCTTGGTTTCTGAAGGCCTCCCTGTCCACGCTCGCCGGGGACCCGCAGGGGGCAGCCCGGGACCCTGCGAGGGCGGCCCGCAGCCTGGCTGTCACCGGGACGCCGGCTCCTGCAGCGCGGCCCACGCACGCACACAGGACCCAGACAGGCCTGCGAGGGATCCGGCGATCCTCCCCCGCGGAGAGGCCGTCCCCCGTGGGGTGAGCGGCTGCTCTCGGGGAGCCTCACCGCGTGGACTCCCCGGCCGGGCTCCCGGCTGCTGCCGTCTGGGACAGGGACGATGCGTGCAGGGCGGCCGGAACCACCGCCGGAGCATGCGCTGGGCCTCCGCCGCCTCCCCTCCTTCCCTCCGACTGCCGCCCCGGCCCCGGCAGAGGCCTGGCCCCCTTCTCTCCGATCAGCAGAGGCATGAAGCGGCCTGGGTTCCATTTTTAAAACTGACTTCTGTGGGGTTACCTGAGGGCTCGGGGTCAGCCTGCCTCATGGCTCTCCACATGGACCTCTCCAATCCTGATGGTCAAGGTCAAAGCCAGGCCCCCAGGGAGGGCCACGGTCACCGCAGCCGGGAGAAAGGCAGGAGGCCTCTCCGGACCGGAGAGCTGGCCTCCCCCGCCGCCTGTGGCTGCAGAGCTGTCCGCTCGGGAGTTTCCTCCATCCCTCCCCTCCGGTGCCCGAACCACCCTCCCGCCCAACGCGACTTCTTGGTGGGAAAGCTCGGGCTCGGGCTCAGCGTCACCGGTGCACAGCCCGCCGCAGCTCCACCCGGGCTCACGCATCCTCAGAGAGACTCCGGCCTGAGACGCCGGAGAGCGGCCCCCGCACGGGAGTGAGCACCCTCAGGCCTCACGCTCTGCACGCCCAGGGCGTGTGGAGAGGGGGGCTCTGGGCCTTCCCGGAGAGAGACAACGGGCTGCTGGGCCGGTCAGACACCTGTCCCTTCTGGGCTTTAAGTAGAACATTTCATGGACCTGGCGCCCCATTTCCCGAATGCGATCATTTGTTGAGGTGTATGTGTGTCTCCGTGTGCATGCGTGTTTGTGTGTATGAGTGCACACGCACAGGCACACAGGTACAGATTCCATACGGAATACCTCCGGAGCACCCAGGGGCAGTGCGCAGGAGATGAACGCAGAGGAGCCGCCCAGAAGGAAGGTCTGATCATTTCCATCGGCGTTCACCTGGAGCGCCCGGCGCTGCCCCAGACAAGGCCCCGGGATCCCCGTGCCTGCCACGAACGTCCCAGCGCAGCCGAGACTGAGAAATGCACTGCACTCCTTCATGTGGTTTTAAGCTCTTTCACAGGGAAAGCAGGTGGACTTTAGCCTATTTATTAACTTCCTAGCCATGGCAATGGCAGCTACTTCCTTTTCTGAGCGGACGACCGCTCCCTGTGAAATGAGCTGTGAAGTCCCTTTCTTGGCCGAGCCGTGCCTCCGGTGAATCATTTATCAGCTCCCTCTCTGAAGGGAAGGAGGGCTGCGTCACTGTCCCATTTCCGGGCTCTGGGTGGTCCCGCCGTGGCCACGGCCCAGGTCCCCGCAGGACGCCCTCCGGCTCTCGGAGGCCCTGGTGATGTCGCTGTCGGCCTGTTACTGAGGTTCCGTGATGATGACGGACAGACAGGCGGACAGTCATGGAGACGTGACATGTTGTACATAGACACACATGCAAGCACAATCATCACAGTTCCAATGATGCTTCACCTACTGATCTCAGGCCCGGCAGACGCCGTCCCCACAGCTCCCTGGGCGTCCATTTCGGTGTGTACAGTGTTAGCAGAGTGCTCTGACCTGGGGGGACAGGGAGGGGAGCGGCTGGAGCCGGTGGGTAAGGCTCGGTGTGTACAGTGTTAACAGAGTGCTCTGACCTGGGGGGACGGGGAGGGGAGGGGAGCGGCTGGAGCCAGGTGGGTAAGGCTCGGTGTGTACAATGTTAGCAGAGTGCTCTGACCTGGGGGGACGGGGAGGGGAGGGGAGCGGCTGGAGCCGGTGGGTAAGGCTCGGTGTGAACAATGTTAGCAGAGTGCTCTGACCTGGGGGGACGGGGAGGGGAGGGGAGCGGCTGGAGCCGGTGGGTAAGGCTCGGTGTGTACAATGCTAGCGGAGTGCTCTGACCTGGGGGGACGGGGAGGGGAGGGGAGCGGCTGGAGCCGGTGGGTGAGGCGGACGTGACCCAGCTCCCCGCCCCCAGGAAAGCTCTCCTGCCTCCGCCGGGCCTCGGAGCGGGAGCGGCAGGGACGGTCCTCGTTGTCAGCATGTGCCCGTCCTCCCTCAGCGGCTCCGGGGAGCCGAGTGCCTTCCCCGAGCAGGGCTCCTGGCCATGCCATCTCTGAGCGTCCCCGTGTGATTGTGGAAGGGCCGCTGTGGGCGGAGGTGTGTGTTACAGAACGGACGCTCGCTGCCCTGAGGATCGAGCCTGTGTGGCGCTGACGTGGACCCTCTCTCTCACGAACCTCATGTCCGGCTCCCGGGAGGCACAGATCCGCCCGGCGCCAGGCGGCCCGGCGGGAAAGCCAGCCTGGGTAAACGCCAGAAGGAAAAGCCCGGTGCCCCGCAGCCCTGAGGGCGGCGTGCCCCTGCGGAGCCCCGGAGCCCTCTGTGAAATCAGGGCCGTGACCGGGGGCCGGACACTCAGAGCCGGGACTGCGTCTGACCCGCCTCGGCCAGGCCGCCTCTTCGTGAAGAAAGACTCGGCGGCGGGAACGCAGGGGCCGGGCGGACGGACACTCGTGGTCACTCCAGCTGCCCCGCACGGCCGCGGGGACTGGGTGCTAACGGCAGGCCGCCCCGTGACTCAGCCAAAGGCGGGTGTCCCCCCGAGCAGCCCTGCTGACGCCCCGGCCTCCCGTCTGTCAGGGGGGAGGGAGGGGAAGGAGGGGGCCGCTCCCCCTTCCCTCCACGGCCAGCCAAGCGGACAGGGGACCCCCTCCCCCCACCCCCAGGGACCTGGGCTTTGCAGGGGGGGTCTCAGCACCGGGGGCGGAGCCAGGGGCCGGGGCTGCCCGCCGAGCATCGTGCCCGGAGAGAGGACACAGGAGGCGGAGGGAGACGCTCTGTGTCTCATGTGGACATTCTCTTCCGGAAAGACTGAGCCCCAGGACCCCCGTCCCAGCCCACAGCGGACACGGCGCCTCCACGGCAGGTGGCTGAGCCCCCTCTCCCGGGGGGTCTCACTGCGCCGCAGCCGCAGCCCAGCCTGCCTCACGCCGCACCGGTTCCCACGCGCCCCAGCACTCCGTGTCTGTCCCGAGACCCGCCCGCTCGGGGTGGGACAGCGCCTGGTCGGAAGCGTCGGTCTCGGGGGACGTGGTGCGTGTGTGACCGCCCTGGGTGCACGCTGTCCTGGGCGGGGGTGTGAGGGCTGTAGCCCCGGTGTCACAGGGAAGCACGTGTGGGGAACTGCCCGACACGCGTGTTCACACAATAAACGCCTGCATGGCCTACCACGCGAGCACCTGCCAGATTCTTAAAGGTGTTTGTGTCCGTCTTCAGAGCGGGGGAGGGGAAGGGGGTAGACAGAGGGACGTGGATGGAAGTGGAACAGCGCCCAGGGGCTGCCTCCTGCACGCCCCCTACGGGGACCGAGCCCGCAGCCCGGGCCTGTGCCCTGACCGGAATCAAACTGGCGACGTCCAGGTCCCTGGGTCAGGGCTCACGGCCGAGCCCCACGGCCGCCCGGTGCTCAGTGTGTGACGTGCCTCAACAAACCGCGTTTCCACCAGCCTCTCCGCAGACGGACCCGTGGGAAGCGGTGTGACCGAGTTCGGGAACAAAGCGGGCGGCGCGGTGACCAGCCCTCATAGGGAGCTCGATCTCACCCAGGCTCTGGGCCCCGGCTCCGGGCCGCAGCGAGGTCACCGGTAACGTTAGAGCGAGCTGAGCGAGCGGGCGCTGTGGAACACGCTGTGTGCCGCGCCCTGTGCGCGGGGCCGGGCCGGGCCGGGCCAGGGCCTCCGGGGGGCTCTGGTCCTGGGCATCGGCGGAGTTTTCCGTCCCTGAGTGAGCCTCTGTCCTCCACGTCCACAGGGCTCCGAGGAGGGGTGGTCTCTGGGACTCTGAGTTGGAGGGTTCTACTCGGGATTCGTATTTCCTTCACAGCTGCAGCGTTTTATTATCTATTATTTATCTATTTATTTTACTCCTTAGGTGCCGGGGGGCCGGGGGGTGGTTAGTCTGTCTCTGGTGTTCCCTGGGCACAGGCTAGCTTTTCACAAACGTGAGACAAAAGCATAGGACCCATCTCCCTGCGCGCACACACCCCCCAACGAGAGCTTTTCACAGCGACCCTCCGCAGGGAGCCGCCGGGACCGCGGTGAAACACAGACACGGGGCGGGAAGAGGAGCTCCGTGCGTGTCCGGCTGCAGCTGAAGTGCTCTCCTCCAGAAGGGCCGGCAGGGATATTTTTATTGATTTCAGAGAGGAAGAGAGAAGAGAGATAGAAACATCAAGGATGAGAGAGAACCGTTGACCGGCTGCCTCCTGCACATCCCCTACTGGGTTTGGAGCCTGCAGCCCGGGCCTGTGCCCTGGGGCATCTCACCTGCCGCTCTATCCACGGAGCCACACCCGCTGGGCTGTCTGGGGTTCTTAATCAGAAACACAAAGTTCCCTGTAAGACATGGACAGGAGCTGCAGCCGCTTGTCTGTCATCAAAGGTGTCCGTCTCTGAGGCCTGGCCCTGCTTCCTGTGTCCTCTGCTCGCAGGAAGTGCCCCGACCCTGACTGCAGTGACCCAGCAAATCCCACCCCTCTACCCTCCCACCCTGTCCCAGACCTGCAGAGTCCAGTCCATGCAGGGCCCGGCCCCCAAGTCCTCCTGACCCAAGGAGACCCCCTCTGCTTCCTGAGCCGAGGCGCCCCCTGGGGGTGGGGGGCGGGCCTGCTTAGATGAGAGCCACCTTCTTCACTGCGGAGCTGGCTGGAGGTACTGGTGGGACCAGACGCACAGTCTCCCCAGAAACGCTGGTGAGGGGCCTTCGAGGGCACTGCCCGGGCTTCCTGGACCTGCCGGTGGCCGCAGGGCAGGAAGAGCCACCGGGAGCCGGGTGCCTCTCTCCCTGGAGCCCCCCGCTCCCCAGGCGCCTGGCCTCCGGGCCGGCCTCACCTCCGCCCGCTGTCACACAGGTGGTGTTCTCTCCCCTCCATCTGGAGTCGGCAGCCAGCGGGCTCATTGGGAAGTGCCTTTTAAAGCCGCCACACATGACTAATCAGTCTCCCTCCTTTCCTGCCCTGCACGCCTGGCAGGGGCATCCTACCAGCATTTGGTCTTCCTACCAGGCCACGCCACCCTCTCCTCCCTGCAGCCCAGTCCCCACCCCGCCCCGCCCTGTCTCCAGATTCTACTTCCTTTTAAGTTTATATTTAACGTTATTATTTATTTATTTATAAATATGTTTTTACCGACCTCAGACAGGAAGGGAGAGGGAGAGAGATGGGAACATCAATGATGAGAGAGAATCATTGACCGGCTGCCTCCTGCTCGCTCCCTGCTGGGGATCGAGCCTGCAACCTCGCCACGTTCAGCCACGCCCGCCGGGCTGGAGTTAATGCTGTTTAGGGTCACGGTGACTGAGGCATGGTTTACACACAGCCACGTTCATCCTTTTCGGATGCCGTCACGTGGGTCCCGAGAAGCATGCAGAGCCCCCAGGGTGGCGGCCTCAAGGATTTCCTCAGCGTCCCCGTCTCCTCCCGCCCTGCGGCTCCCTCCCTCCCGCCCTCACCCCAGCCTCGCCCTGAGCTGCCTCTGTCCCTCCCGCTGTGCTTTTCCCAGAAGCTCACGTCAATGGGTTCGTAAATGTGCGGCCTTTTGAACCTGCTTCTTCTCATTTCGCATGATGTGCCGGCCGGGAGTCCCCCCCACACCCCACACCCCACACCCCACGCCCCACGCCCCACACCCCACACCCCACGCCCCACACCCCACACCCCACGCCCCACACCCACCCCACACCCCACACCCCACACCCCACACCCACCCCGCGCCGCCTGGGCCGCTGCTCGGTCCTCTCCTCGCTGAGTGGGACTCCGGGACCCCACGTCATTGTTACCTGGTCTCTCCTCTCTTTGAAACGGGGGTTTGCGGCAAGCTGGAGGGGGCTGTGTTTCTATGATCGTTGTCCTATATTTCCCATCGGCTGAGATGAGAGAGAATCATGCCAAGAATTGAACATATTTACACGGTTTGTTTGTTTTTTTTTAGAAGAAGAAACCTTTTAATTAACAAATGTCAAGCCCTGGCCGAAACCAGGTTGGCTCAGTGGATAGAGCATTGGCCTGTGGACTGAAAAGTCACAGTCAAGGGCATGTGCCTTGGTTGCGGGCACATCCCCAGTGGGGGGTGTGCAGGAGGCAGCTGATCGATGATTCTCTCTCACAGATGTTTCTAGCTCTCTATCCCTCTATCTTCCTCTCTGTAAAAAATCAATAAATATATTTAAAAAAACAAAAAACAAGTGTCCAGCCCTGAGTGAGCGTGGGAGCCTCGCGTGAACAGCCGCTCCTGGGGTGAGAACGTGAAGAATGCCCGAGCGTCTGGCACCGCGTTCATTGCAAAATCACGTCCGATGATGTCCGCAAGCGGGGGCGCTGCTCTCTGACCCGCGTGCCTGGCGCTGACGGGGCAGGGAGAGCAGCCTCTAGGCCGGCGTCCGTCTCACTCGCCCACACCTGGACCGTGTGCTGTGTCCGGACTGCTCTGGTCGCCTGTGGGCTGCCGCTCACCCCTCCCACAGGCCTTTGTGAAAACTCATCCCTTCTCCACGTGCCTGCAGGGCCTAGGATAAGGTGATCAGACATCCTGCTTTTGGCGGGACAGTCCCGATTTTTAACAATTTGTCCCACTTCTTGCGGCATTTTAAAAAGTCCCAATTTTTCTTTCCAAAAATCAGGACTTTTTTAAAATGCCGCAGGACGTGGGACAAATGGTTAAAAATTGGGATGTCTGGTCACCGTAGCCTAGGAGGGCCCAGGGGACCATTTCACATCTCGTATCTTCAGGGCACTCCAGTGTTTCCGAGTCCACACGAGACAGGGACAGGTCCTCGTCCGACAGGGAGCCGGCACGTGGGCCTGCTCAGCCCGTGGATTTCCGCTCCAGGCCAGCAGACGTGGTCCCTGTGGGAGCCGGGAAAGCCTTCTCCCTCTGCCAGCACCGTCTTCCCGCTGGGAGCTGGGCCCCGGCTTCCCGCACAGCCGAGCTTCACCGGAAGGTGATCGGTCCAACTGGCATATTACCCTTTTATTATTGTAGCATTGGTGTCAGAGGGGAGGGGGAGGGAGGGACAGAGACATCGAAGATGAGAGAGAATCACGGACCAGCTGCCTCCCGCTCCCCCCCACTGGGGACCGAGCCCATAGCCCGGGCCTGTGCCCTGACCAGGAATCAAACCGTGACCTCCTGGTTCATAGGTCGACGCTCAACCCTGAGCCACGTCAGCCGGGCAACATTAAAGATTTAAAAAAATTTTTTCATATTATTTTAAAGTTTTTCAAAGGGTAAATATGAAATGTGAAGACATCAAACTGTACAGCTTCTCTGTGTGCGCCTCATTCTATGCCGGCTGCCCCTTGAAGCTGCTCCTGGGACAGAACACCCCCGGATCATGGTTCCAATCTCACACTTAGAAGCTCTGGGACTGGCTGGGCCCGAGCTGGGCCGGAGCCGGGAGCCAGCCACGCGTGTCACGTGGAATCAGGCACTGGGGAAGGAGGAGGCGGGAATGGAAAAACCCGGAAAACCCAGACGGAACGCGGGGAAACTCTGAGGCAGACGTGGTCACCGAGCCGGGTCAGGGGGAGCAGGGCTCCGGGTGTCAGGTGGTGACTTCGGTGACCGCTCCGTGGCCTCCGGCTTCCCGGGGAGGGGGAGCCGCAGGCAGATCTCAGGGCCCACAGAGCAGCAGGCCTCCCCGCCGAACTCCCTCTCGCTCTGCGGGGCGGGCGGCCTGGTGGCGGGGAGACTCCCGGGCCCAGCAGCCTGCAGTCTGAGCCTCCAGCTGTGGGCGGCAGGGGTCCCCGGCCCGGGGTGCGCAGCCGGCCTCGGGGCTTGGGTTGAGGCTCTGAAAGATGGACGTCCCAGAGGCAGCAGTGAGCAGGGAGAAAGGGGCCACCCGACCAGTTTCAGCGGCAGGGGAGGGGAGGGCTCAGGGGAGGGGAGGGCTCAGGGGAGGGGAGGGCTCAGGGGAGGGGAGGGCTCAGGGGAGGGGAGGGCTCAGGAGAGGGGAGGGGAGGCAGGCGGGGTGTGTGGGGAGCCTGGGCCTGCAGGCCTCTGTCCTGGCGCCTGTGAGGATGGGGTCTCAGAGGGGCCCCAGGGGAGGACTTCTAGAAGCTTCATCAGCCCCCAGGGTGTGATCTCTGCTGATTGGCAGGCGCCAGGCGTCATAGGTCAATGCAGCTGGTCCCGAGGCAGCAATGGCAGCCTGGTCCGGTCCCGCTGCTTTTCTGGGCCTGGAGCTGACACTGAGGAAGTCCCTGCAGGCCGGAACCTCGCTGTGCTGGGAGCTCAATGCCTGCGGCTACCCTCCCCCTCCCAACCTCCCCCTCCTCCCCCGCCATAGCTCCCCTCTAAGGTCTAACCCACAAGCTCAGCAGCATGCCAGGGGGGAAAGGCCAGGGAGGGTGAAACCCCATCACGGAGACAGGAAAGTGTGTGTGGGGGGGTGGGGGTGGGGGGCTAAGCCGTGCATCCCAGGATGTGCTGCGGGAGGAAAAGCATCCTGGGGGCCAGTCCCGGTCTTTCCAGCTTTGCCAGTTGCTCAGCACCCTGGGCTTCCCGCTCGGTGCCCTGTAGCTGGCCCATGGGCCCTGCTCTGCCCAGGCTGCCTCCCTGCCCGCCAGGCAGGGCCTGGAACAAGCGGCACCTGCGGGGGGAGGTTCTTGGGCGGCGGGTGTGAGGGTGAGAGAGGAGGTGGGTCTGCAGGGGGAGGTGAGGGTGAGAGAGGAGGTGGGTCTGCAGGGGGAGGTGAGGGTGAGAGGAGGTGGGTCTGCAGGAGGAGGTGAGGGTGAGAGGAGGTGGGTCTGCAGGGGGAGGTGAGGGTGAGAGAGGAGATGGGTCTGCAGGGGGAGGTGAGGGTGAGAGAGGAGATGGGTCTGCAGGGGGAGGTGAGGGTGAGAGAGGAGGTGGGTCTGCAGGGGGAGGTGAGGGTGAGAGGAGGTGGGTCTGCAGGGGGAGGTGAGGGTGAGAGAGGAGGTGGGTCTGCAGGGGGAGGTGAGGGTGAGAGAGGAGGTGGGTCTGTAGTGGGAGGTGAGGGTGAGAGAGGAGGTGGGTCTGCAGGGGGAGGTGAGGGTGAGAGAGGAGGTGGGTCTGCAGGGGGAGGTGAGGGTGAGAGAGGAGGTGGGTCTGCAGGGGGAGGTGAGGGTGAGAGAGGAGGTGGGTCTGCAGGGGGAGGTGAGGGTGAGAGAGGAGGTGGGTCTGCAGGGGGAGGTGAGGGTGAGAGGAGGTGGGTCTGCAGGGGGAGGTGAGGGTGAGAGAGGAGGTGGGTCTGCAGGGGGAGGTGAGGGTGAGAGGAGGTGGGTCTGCAGGGGGAGGTGAGGGTGAGAGGAGGTGGGTCTGCAGGGGGAGGTGAGGGTGAGAGGAGGTGGGTCTGCAGGGGGAGGTGAGGGTGAGAGGAGGTGGGTCTGCAGGGGGAGGTGAGGGTGAGAGAGGAGGTGGGTCTGCAGGGGGAGGTGAGGGTGAGAGAGGAGGTGGGTCTGCAGGGGGAGGTGAGGGTGAGAGAGGAGGTGGGTCTGCAGGGGGAGGTGAGGGTGAGAGGAGGTGGGTCTGCAGGGGGAGGTGAGGGTGAGAGGAGGTGGGTCTGCAGGGGAGGTGAGGGTGAGAGGAGGTGGGTCTGCAGGGGGAGGTGAGGGTGAGAGGAGGTGGGTCTGCAGGGGGAGGTGAGGGTGAGAGAGGAGGTGGGTCTGCAGGGGGAGGTGAGGGTGAGAGAGGAGGTGGGTCTGCAGGGGGAGGTGAGGGTGAGAGAGGAGGTGGGTCTGCAGGGGGAGGTGAGGGTGAGAGGAGGTGGGTCTGCAGGGGGAGGTGAGGGTGAGAGGAGGTGGGTCTGCAGGGGGAGGTGAGGGTGAGAGAGGAGGTGGGTCTGCAGGGGGAGGTGAGGGTGAGAGGAGGTGGGTCTGCAGGGGGAGGTGAGGGTGAGAGGAGGTGGGTCTGCAGGGGGAGGTGAGGGTGAGAGGAGGTGGGTCTGCAGGGGGAGGTGAGGGTGAGAGGAGGTGGGTCTGCAGGGGGAGGTGAGGGTGAGAGAGGAGGTGGGTCCGCAGGGGGAGGTGAGGGTGAGAGAGGAGGTGGGTCTGTAGTGGGAGGTGAGGGTGAGAGAGGAGGTGGGTCTGCAGGGGGAGGTGAGGGTGAGAGGAGGTGGGTCTGCAGGGGGAGGTGAGGGTGAGAGAGGAGGTGGGTCTGCAGGGGGAGGTGAGGGTGAGAGGAGGTGGGTCTGCAGGGGGAGGTGAGGGTGAGAGGAGGTGGGTCTGCAGGGGGAGGTGAGGGTGAGAGGAGGTGGGTCTGCAGGGGGAGGTGAGGGTGAGAGGAGGTGGGTCTGCAGGGGGAGGTGAGGGTGAGAGGAGGTGGGTCTGCAGGGGGAGGTGAGGGTGAGAGAGGAGGTGGGTCTGCAGGGGGAGGTGAGGGTGAGAGAGGAGGTGGGTCTGCAGGGGGAGGTGAGGGTGAGAGAGGAGGTGGGTCTGCAGGGGGAGGTGAGGGTGAGAGGAGGTGGGTCTGCAGGGGGAGGTGAGGGTGAGAGGAGGTGGGTCTGCAGGGGGAGGTGAGGGTGAGAGGAGGTGGGTCTGCAGGGGGAGGTGAGGGTGAGAGAGGAGGTGGGTCTGCAGGGGGAGGTGAGGGTGAGAGGAGGTGGGTCTGCAGGGGGAGGTGAGGGTGAGAGAGGAGGTGGGTCTGCAGGGGGAGGTGAGGGTGAGAGGAGGTGGGTCTGCAGGGGGAGGTGAGGGTGAGAGAGGAGGTGGGTCTGCAGGGGGAGGTGAGGGTGAGAGGAGGTGGGTCTGCAGGGGGAGGTGAGGGTGAGAGGAGGTGGGTCTGCAGGGGGAGGTGAGGGTGAGAGAGGAGGTGGGTCTGCAGGGGGAGGTGAGGGTGAGAGGAGATGGGTCTGCAGGGGGAGGTGAGGGTGAGAGGAGGTGGGTCTGCAGGGGGAGGTGAGGGTGAGAGGAGGTGGGTCTGCAGGGGGAGGTGAGGGTGAGAGAGGAGGTGGGTCTGCAGGGGGAGGTGAGGGTGAGAGAGGAGGTGGGTCTGCAGGGGGAGGTGAGGGTGAGAGGAGGTGGGTCTGCAGGGGGAGGTGAGGGTGAGAGGAGGTGGGTCTGCAGGGGGAGGTGAGGGTGAGAGGAGGTGGGTCTGCAGGGGGAGGTGAGGGTGAGAGGAGGTGGGTCTGCAGGGGGAGGTGAGGGTGAGAGGAGGTGGGTCTGCAGGGGGAGGTGAGGGTGAGAGAGGAGATGGGTCTGCAGGGGGAGGTGAGGGTGAGAGAGGAGGTGGGTCTGCAGGGGGAGGTGAGGGTGAGAGAGGAGGTGGGTCTGCAGGGGAAGGTGAGGGTGAGAGGAGGTGGGTCTGCAGGGGAAGGTGAGGGTGAGAGGAGGTGGGTCTGCAGGGGGAGGTGAGGGTGAGAGGAGGTGGGTCTGCAGGAGGAGGTGAGGGTGAGAGGAGGTGGGTCTGCAGGAGGAGGTGAGGGTGAGAGAGGAGGTGGGTCTGCAGGGGGAGGTGAGGGTGAGAGGAGGTGGGTCTACAGGGGGAGGTGAGGGTGAGAGGAGGTGGGTCTGCAGGGGGAGGTGAGGGTGAGAGGAGGTGGGTCTGCAGGGGGAGGTGAGGGTGAGAGAGGAGGTGGGTCTGCAGGAGGAGGTGAGGGTGAGAGAGGAGGTGGGTCTGCAGGGGGAGGTGAGGGTGAGAGAGGAGGTGGGTCTGCAGGGGGAGGTGAGGGTGAGAGAGGAGGTGGGTCTGCAGGGGGAGGTGAGGGTGAGAGAGGAGGTGGGTCTGCAGGGGGAGGTGAGGGTGAGAGGAGGTGGGTCTGCAGGGGGAGGTGAGGGTGAGAGGAGGTGGGTCTGCAGGGGGAGGTGAGGGTGAGAGGAGGTGGGTCTGCAGGGGGAGGTGAGGGTGAGAGGAGGTGGGTCTGCAGGGGGAGGTGAGGGTGAGAGGAGGTGGGTCTGCAGGGGGAGGTGAGGGTGAGAGAGGAGATGGGTCTGCAGGGGGAGGTGAGGGTGAGAGAGGAGGTGGGTCTGCAGGGGGAGGTGAGGGTGAGAGAGGAGGTGGGTCTGCAGGGGAAGGTGAGGGTGAGAGGAGGTGGGTCTGCAGGGGAAGGTGAGGGTGAGAGGAGGTGGGTCTGCAGGGGGAGGTGAGGGTGAGAGGAGGTGGGTCTGCAGGAGGAGGTGAGGGTGAGAGGAGGTGGGTCTGCAGGAGGAGGTGAGGGTGAGAGAGGAGGTGGGTCTGCAGGGGGAGGTGAGGGTGAGAGGAGGTGGGTCTGCAGGGGGAGGTGAGGGTGAGAGGAGGTGGGTCTGCAGGGGGAGGTGAGGGTGAGAGGAGGTGGGTCTGCAGGGGGAGGTGAGGGTGAGAGAGGAGGTGGGTCTGCAGGAGGAGGTGAGGGTGAGAGAGGAGGTGGGTCTGCAGGGGGAGGTGAGGGTGAGAGAGGAGGTGGGTCTGCAGGGGGAGGTGAGGGTGAGAGAGGAGGTGGGTCTGCAGGGGGAGGTGAGGGTGAGAGAGGAGATGGGTCTGCAGGGGGAGGTGAGGGTGAGAGAGGAGGTGGGTCTGCAGGGGGAGGTGAGGGTGAGAGAGGAGGTGGGTCTGCAGGGGGAGGTGAGGGTGAGAGAGGAGGTGGGTCTGCAGGGGGAGGTGAGGGTGAGAGAGGAGGTGGGTCTGCAGGGGAAGGTGAGGGTGAGAGAGGAGGTGGGTCTGCAGGAGGAGGTGAGGGTGAGAGAGGAGGTGAGTCTGCAGGGGGACGTGAGGGTGAGAGAGGAGGTGGGTCTGCAGGGGGAGGTGAGGGTGAGAGAGGAGGTGGGTCTGCAGGGGGAGGTGAGACTGAGAGGAGGTGGGTCTGCAGGGGGAGGTGAGGGTGAGAGAGGAGGTGGGTCTGCAGGGGGAGGTGAGGGTGAGAGAGGAGGTGGGTCTGCAGGGGGAGGTGAGGGTGAGAGGAGGTGGGTCTGCAGGGGGAGGTGAGGGTGAGAGAGGAGGTGGGTCTGCAGGGGGAGGTGAGGGTGAGAGAGGAGGTGGGTCTGCAGGGGGAGGTGAGGGTGAGAGGGGAGGTGGGTCTGCAGGGGGAGGTGAGGGTGAGAGAGGAGGTGGGTCTGCAGGGGGAGGTGAGGGTGAGAGAGGAGGTGGGTCTGTAGTGGGTGTGAGGGTGAGAGAGGAGGTGGGTCTGCAGGGGGAGGTGAGGGTGAGAGGGGAGGTGGGTCTGCAGGGGGAGGTAAGGGTGAGAGAGGAGGTGGGTCTGTAGTGGGAGGTGAGGGTGAGAGAGGAGGTGGGTCTGTAGTGGGTGTGAGGGTGAGAGAGGAGGTGGGTCTGCAGGGGGAGGTGAGGGTGAGAGAGGAGGTGGGTCTGCAGGGGGAGGTGAGGGTGAGAGAGGAGGTGGGTCTGCAGGGGGAGGTGAGGGTGAGAGAGGAGGTGGGTCTGCAGGGGGAGGTGAGGGTGAGAGGAGGTGGGTCTGCAGGGGGAGGTGAGGGTGAGAGAGGAGGTGGGTCTGCAGGGGGAGGTGAGGGTGAGAGGAGGTGGGTCTGCAGGGGGAGGTGAGGGTGAGAGGAGGTGGGTCTGCAGGGGGAGGTGAGGGTGAGAGGAGGTGGGTCTGCAGGGGGAGGTGAGGGTGAGAGGAGATGGGTCTGCAGGGGGAGGTGAGGGTGAGAGGAGGTGTGTCTGCAGGGGGAGGTGAGGGTGAGAGAGGAGGTGGGTCTGCAGGGGGAGGTGAGGGTGAGAGGGGAGGTGGGTCTGCAGGGGGAGGTGAGGGTGAGAGAGGATGTGGGTCTGTAGTGGGTGTGAGGGTGAGAGAGGAGGTGGGTCTGTAGGGGGAGGTGAGGGTGAGAGGGGAGGTGGGTCTGTAGTGGGTGTGAGGGTGAGAGAGGAGGTGGGTCTGTAGTGGGTGTGAGGGTGAGAGAGGAGGTGGGTCTGCAGGAGGAGGTGAGGGTGAGAGAGGAGGTGGGTCTGCAGGGGGAGGTGAGGGTGAGAGGAGGTGGGTCTGCAGGGGGAGGTGAGGGTGAGAGAGGAGGTGGGTCTGCAGGGGGAGGTGAGGGTGAGAGAGGAGGTGGGTCTGCAGGGGGAGGTGAGGGTGAGAGGAGGTGGGTCTGCAGGGGGAGGTGAGGGTGAGAGGAGGTGGGTCTGCAGGGGGAGGTGAGGGTGAGAGGAGGTGGGTCTGCAGGGGGAGGTGAGGGTGAGAGAGGAGGTGGGTCTGCAGGGGGAGGTGAGGGTGAGAGAGGAGGTGGGTCTGCAGGGGGAGGTGAGGGTGAGAGGAGGTGGGTCTGCAGGGGGAGGTGAGGGTGAGAGGAGGTGGGTCTGCAGGGGGAGGTGAGGGTGAGAGGAGGTGGGTCTGCAGGGGGAGGTGAGGGTGAGAGGAGGTGGGTCTGCAGGGGGAGGTGAGGGTGAGAGAGGAGGTGGGTCTGCAGGGGGAGGTGAGGGTGAGAGAGGAGGTGGGTCTGCAGGGGGAGGTGAGGGTGAGAGAGGAGGTGGGTCTGCAGGGGGAGGTGAGGGTGAGAGGAGGTGGGTCTGCAGGGGGAGGTGAGGGTGAGAGGAGGTGGGTCTGCAGGGGGAGGTGAGGGTGAGAGGAGGTGGGTCTGCAGGGGGAGGTGAGGGTGAGAGAGGAGGTGGGTCTGCAGGGGGAGGTGAGGGTGAGAGGAGGTGGGTCTGCAGGGGGAGGTGAGGGTGAGAGAGGAGGTGGGTCTGCAGGGGGAGGTGAGGGTGAGAGGAGGTGGGTCTGCAGGGGGAGGTGAGGGTGAGAGAGGAGGTGGGTCTGCAGGGGGAGGTGAGGGTGAGAGGAGGTGGGTCTGCAGGGGGAGGTGAGGGTGAGAGGAGGTGGGTCTGCAGGGGGAGGTGAGGGTGAGAGAGGAGGTGGGTCTGCAGGGGGAGGTGAGGGTGAGAGGAGATGGGTCTGCAGGGGGAGGTGAGGGTGAGAGGAGGTGGGTCTGCAGGGGGAGGTGAGGGTGAGAGGAGGTGGGTCTGCAGGGGGAGGTGAGGGTGAGAGAGGAGGTGGGTCTGCAGGGGGAGGTGAGGGTGAGAGAGGAGGTGGGTCTGCAGGGGGAGGTGAGGGTGAGAGGAGGTGGGTCTGCAGGGGGAGGTGAGGGTGAGAGGAGGTGGGTCTGCAGGGGGAGGTGAGGGTGAGAGGAGGTGGGTCTGCAGGGGGAGGTGAGGGTGAGAGGAGGTGGGTCTGCAGGGGGAGGTGAGGGTGAGAGGAGGTGGGTCTGCAGGGGGAGGTGAGGGTGAGAGAGGAGATGGGTCTGCAGGGGGAGGTGAGGGTGAGAGAGGAGGTGGGTCTGCAGGGGGAGGTGAGGGTGAGAGAGGAGGTGGGTCTGCAGGGGAAGGTGAGGGTGAGAGGAGGTGGGTCTGCAGGGGAAGGTGAGGGTGAGAGGAGGTGGGTCTGCAGGGGGAGGTGAGGGTGAGAGGAGGTGGGTCTGCAGGAGGAGGTGAGGGTGAGAGGAGGTGGGTCTGCAGGAGGAGGTGAGGGTGAGAGAGGAGGTGGGTCTGCAGGGGGAGGTGAGGGTGAGAGGAGGTGGGTCTGCAGGGGGAGGTGAGGGTGAGAGGAGGTGGGTCTGCAGGGGGAGGTGAGGGTGAGAGGAGGTGGGTCTGCAGGGGGAGGTGAGGGTGAGAGAGGAGGTGGGTCTGCAGGAGGAGGTGAGGGTGAGAGAGGAGGTGGGTCTGCAGGGGGAGGTGAGGGTGAGAGAGGAGGTGGGTCTGCAGGGGGAGGTGAGGGTGAGAGAGGAGGTGGGTCTGCAGGGGGAGGTGAGGGTGAGAGAGGAGATGGGTCTGCAGGGGGAGGTGAGGGTGAGAGAGGAGGTGGGTCTGCAGGGGGAGGTGAGGGTGAGAGAGGAGGTGGGTCTGCAGGGGGAGGTGAGGGTGAGAGAGGAGGTGGGTCTGCAGGGGGAGGTGAGGGTGAGAGAGGAGGTGGGTCTGCAGGGGAAGGTGAGGGTGAGAGAGGAGGTGGGTCTGCAGGAGGAGGTGAGGGTGAGAGAGGAGGTGAGTCTGCAGGGGGACGTGAGGGTGAGAGAGGAGGTGGGTCTGCAGGGGGAGGTGAGGGTGAGAGAGGAGGTGGGTCTGCAGGGGGAGGTGAGACTGAGAGGAGGTGGGTCTGCAGGGGGAGGTGAGGGTGAGAGAGGAGGTGGGTCTGCAGGGGGAGGTGAGGGTGAGAGAGGAGGTGGGTCTGCAGGGGGAGGTGAGGGTGAGAGGAGGTGGGTCTGCAGGGGGAGGTGAGGGTGAGAGAGGAGGTGGGTCTGCAGGGGGAGGTGAGGGTGAGAGAGGAGGTGGGTCTGCAGGGGGAGGTGAGGGTGAGAGGGGAGGTGGGTCTGCAGGGGGAGGTGAGGGTGAGAGAGGAGGTGGGTCTGTAGTGGGTGTGAGGGTGAGAGAGGAGGTGGGTCTGCAGGGGGAGGTGAGGGTGAGAGGGGAGGTGGGTCTGCAGGGGGAGGTAAGGGTGAGAGAGGAGGTGGGTCTGTAGTGGGAGGTGAGGGTGAGAGAGGAGGTGGGTCTGTAGTGGGTGTGAGGATGAGAGAGGAGGTGGGTCTGCAGGGGGAGGTGAGGGTGAGAGGGGAGGTGGGTCTGTAGTGGGTGTGAGGGTGAGAGAGGAGGTGGGTCTGCAGGGGGAGGTGAGGGTGAGAGAGGAGGTGGGTCTGCAGGGGGAGGTGAGGGTGAGAGAGGAGGTGGGTCTGCAGGGGTAGGTGAGGGTGAGAGGAGGTGGGTCTGCAGGGGGAGGTGAGGGTGAGAGAGGAGGTGGGTCTGCAGGGGGAGTTGAGGGTGAGAGGAGGTGGGTCTGCAGGGGGAGGTGAGGGTGAGAGGAGGTGGGTCTGCAGGGGGAGGTGAGGGTGAGAGGAGGTGGGTCTGCAGGGGGAGGTGAGGGTGAGAGGAGATGGGTCTGCAGGGGGAGGTGAGGGTGAGAGGAGGTGTGTCTGCAGGGGGAGGTGAGGGTGAGAGAGGAGGTGGGTCTGCAGGGGGAGGTGAGGGTGAGAGGGGAGGTGGGTCTGCAGGGGGAGGTGAGGGTGAGAGAGGAGGTGGGTCTGTAGTGGGTGTGAGGGTGAGAGAGGAGGTGGGTCTGTAGGGGGAGGTGAGGGTGAGAGGGGAGGTGGGTCTGTAGTGGGTGTGAGGGTGAGAGAGGAGGTGGGTCTGTAGTGGGTGTGAGGGTGAGAGAGGAGGTGGGTCTGCAGGAGGAGGTGAGGGTGAGAGAGGAGGTGGGTCTGTAGTGGGAGGTGAGGGTGAGAGAGGAGGTGGGTCTGTAGTGGGTGTGAGGGTGAGAGAGGAGGTGGGTCTGCAGGGGGAGGTGAGGGTGAGAGGGGAGGTGGGTCTGCAGGGGGAGGTGAGGGTGAGAGAGGAGGTGGGTCTGCAGGGGGAGGTGAGGGTGAGAGGAGGTGGGTCTGTAGAGGGTGTGAGGGTGAGAGAGGAGGTGGGTCTGCAGGGGGAGGTGAGGGTGAGAGGAGGTGGGTCTGCAGGGGGAGGTGAGGGTGAGAGGAGGTGGGTCTGCAGGGGGAGGTGAGGGTGAGTGAGGAGGTGGGTCTGCAGGGGGAGGTGAGGGTGAGAGGAGGTGGGTCTGTAGAGGGTGTGAGGGTGAGAGAGGAGGTGGGTCTGCAGGAGGAGGTGAGGGTGAGAGAGGAGGTGGGTCTGCAGGGGGAGGTGAGGGTGAGAGGAGGTGGGTCTGCAGGGGGAGGTGAGGGTGAGAGAGGAGGTGGGTCTGCAGGGGGTAGTGAGGGTGAGAGGAGGTGGGTCTGTAGAGGGTGTGAGGGTGAGAGAGGAGGTGGGTCTGCAGGAGGAGGTGAGGGTGAGAGAGGAGGTGGGTCTGCAGGGGGAGGTGAGGGTGAGAGGAGGTGGGTCTGCAGGGGGAGGTGAGGGTGAGAGGAGGTGGGTCTGCAGGGGGAGGTGAGGGTGAGAGGAGGTGGGTCTGCAGGGGGAGATGGAGCAGGCGCGCCTGCCCGGGAAGCAGAGCGAGCTCCTGCCAGGTCTCCCCGCCCCGCAGCGGGACCGCCCCTGCCTCCGCTGATGTCCTGGCCAGGCTGTGCTCCCGCCTCGGGTGCTCTGACATCCTCGCAGCCTCCCCGTGAGCCATCTTGGGCCTCGGCAGTTTAAGGACCGGGGTAAGCAGGGCTGGTCTCTACAGAACCGGGAACGCTTTCCCCAGGAGGAAAGCAGAGAGAGCCTCAGGCTGGCTGATCCATCGCATGACGCGTTTCTCACAGAAATAACATCTAAACCCCCGGTGAGTCCTAACCGGTGTGGCTCAGTGGATAGAGTGTCGGCCTGCGGATTCAAGGGTCCCGGGTTCGATTCCGGTCAAGGGCATGCACCTTGGTTTTGGGCACATCCCCAGTAGGAGGTGTGCAGGAAGCAGCTGGTCAATGTTTCACTCTCATGGATGTTTCTAACTCTCCATCCCTCTCCCTTCCTCTCTGTAAAAAAATCTATAAGATATATATTTTTAAAAATCCATGTGAACACTGCTCGCCCTTCCGTGAGCTTTCCCTGCTGTAAGGGACACTTCTCTCTGGCTCCTCCTGCGAAGTGGGGATGTCAGCTGTGAGCGGAATCAGCAGGCTCAGTCATCGCTGCAGCCAGCACCCTGAGCCCGGAGTCTGGGCCAGTCCTGCGTGGCAGACCCCAGTGAGGTGTGCTCCCTGTCCCCAGGGTTCCCGCAGGAGAAACACACCCGTCTGAAAGGCACGCTCGTGCAAGGAACGGAAACCTGCGTCCGATGGAAAGAAAAAGGGGAAATATTAGGAGGAGACAGGCATCTCTGGAAGGCAAGGTGGAGAAGGTAGCAGGTCCACAAACGGCTGGAAGCAGAACATAAAGAAAGAAAAGTGGGGCTCCCTCCCTCCCCCTCTCTCCCTCCTCCCTCCCTTCCACACGTCTGCCTCAGTTTCCCCGTCTCTGTTTTGTCTGAACGGCCGCAGGTTGGCGTTTTCTATGCTCATTAAAGCAAGTGGCCCACGTGAACGCGGATCCCTAGTCCCTGTGGCCGGCAAGGACTCTGCTCTCGCTGGCCTTGAATGCAAACCCCGGGGAGAAGAGCTGAGGGCCCGGCTTGGGGGATACATCCGCGTGGCCGGGAGGCTGGCCACGCCTCAGGGCCCGGGGGAGGGAATCGGAGCCCAGCCTGGCCTGTGGGCAGATGGGGCAGCCGGGGTGCATGTCTGCCACACACACTGAGGACAGCAGCGCCAACAGGACAGTGCCCCTGGCTACTGTGCCAGCAAGGCTGAGTGGCACTGGGGTGCCGGGTAAGTCCAGGGACCCGGGGCCAGGTCTGACATCTGTTTGTTTCGTTGGTGTTTGAGTGGAGGCTTCCTCTCACTGTTGGACGTTATGCAACTCTGCCGGCGCCCGGAGCCGGTGAGTCAGGCGCAGGGTTCTGAGAGGCACTCAGCCTTCCGGTGATTTACGGTGTGATTTACGGTGCGATGGCGGAGGAGTCACCGTGACCTCACCTCCACAGGCCCAGGACTTATATGGAAGTCCGCAGGCACCACCGCTCAGGTCCAGGCAGAGGGCTGGGGCCCGGGACACAGCTCATCGCAGTTAGGAAGTAGGAACTCATTTCCCAGGTGCAGGGTGAGCTCTTGTGACACAAACACCTAAAATTTCAGATCCAGCATTTGACTGAGGAGCCAAGTACCCTTCCTAATAAAAGCCTACGTGGTCATCATGCCATCACAAGATGGCTGTGCGCACAGCGGGCATGTGCAGGTGGGCGGGGCTGGGCTTGATGCGTGCCCAACAAGGAGCCTGCCTGGGGGTTCTGGGTCTCACCCCCGGCTCCATGCAGTGCGGAGACGGGACCCCCAGCTCTGGCCTACCTCTTTGGGGCAATCCATCGAGGAGCCCGGAGGGGTGGGTGGGGCTTACCTCTTTGGGGTAAGTAACTGTGGGCTCCCGCACTGTGACAGGGCACAGGCCAGGCTAGGGACCCCCACACACACCCGAGTGCAGGAACTTCGGGCAACAGGCCTCTACTATACCTATAATTAAACGCATGCCACACCCTGATATAACAAAAGAGAGGTTTTTACTGATGGAGGGGAGCCAGGAGCCAAGAAAGAAGAAAAACTGGTTCTGATAGAGGCGATAGCAAAGTCCAGCAGCTGGTGTAAAATTCCTCGGGAGCCTGGAGGCAGACTTCCGAGGTGGAGGAGAAAGCCTGACTGGGCATGGAAACGGGTAAGGGGTTAGCGGAGAAGAGCGGGAGATGGAGGAGGAGGGGGATGTGGCCCGAGTGTGGGGTCCGGCGGTGTGAACGGGGAGAGAGCCTGTGGAGCCGGGTCAGGGCCCACTCGGAGTGTGAGCCTCGGGGGTGTGGGCTCAGTCCGTGGACGGGAGCAATCGGCAGCGGTGTGTTCTGAGTGTGAGGGAGAGCGCGGTGAGGTGTTGGACGGCGTTTCTCAGCAACAGACAAAGCAGGATTTTCCTTTAAAGCAAAACAACAGACCCTGTGCGCGGCCAGTGCTGCCGTTCAAGGTCTCCCATGGAAATGAGAATTTGGAAAATGTGTGTCCGCCAGCGTGAGTTTGACAGTTTCCCTCGATGGAAAGACTCCCTGGTGAGACGGGCCGTGATGCGGAGATTTAATACTGTGCCGTGGAGCGGGTCGGCCATCGGAAGATCGGTGTCACTCAGTGAAGCGATGTTTCCAGAGGACCCTGTGAAAGAAAAGAGCCACATGCTGACCTGACCAGCTCAGGGAAGGCCTGCGTGGCAGTCTTGCAAACCCAGAGACCTAAGATAACCACAAAAGATGGTTTGAAAATTAAATATCTAACAGGTTATAGTAGGTAGTCATGTCCCAGATGTTTTCCCAGACAAAGATCAACTTTGATCTTTTTACTGAGCCCGTTTGCCTTTTTGCCTCTAAGATAACATATCTGTGAGATGTCTGGGTAACGTGTAACTTCCCTTTTTCCGGAGCCCCTGGGGCACAACCAGATGTGGTGGGCGCCAGGACAGATGCCTCAAATTCCTTCGTTATCATGTTAATTGTTCCTGCACTCACCTGAGTACACCTCCATCATTTTACTTTTTATCCAATCCCAGGGGTTTCCCACCGCTTTGCTTTCTCCCGCCTTCTTACTCCATCGCCAATGAATTTCATGTAACCCACCTCTGTCCCTCCTTTGATTTCGGTGTATAAATAGAAAAATGTAACCCGCCATTCTTCGGAGCATTATCTCAATCCGTTGAGATTCTGCTTCCCGGCATATGTCGACAGTTTTGGCTCAAATAAACTCATAAAAGAATTCTTTACAGGTTTCAATGGTTTTTTTTCTGTTAACAACCCCCACGTGAGGGGACAGATCTCGTGGTCAGGGAGCCGGTCACGGCACTCAATAGGCTGATGGACTGGCACACGCCAGATGCCGGAGGTCCTCCGGGAGCCTGACTGCGGCCAGGGCTCTCCTGTCTGTGACACGTCCCCCTGCCCACGTCCCCACGCTCGGGGCCACTGCGAGGACTCCGCCCCGAGGGAGGGGTGCGTCACTGAGACCACAGGACGGGATTGGTGACTGAGCCCCATGGAGAACGCCATGCACACCCTGAGGACTGCGGGTGGGTGCGGAGATCCAGCTGTGCCCTGTTTCTCCCGCTGCACACCTGTGTCCTACCAGCTTCATCGGTACAATCTCACCGAAACCACACATCACACAGACTGAGTGCAGAAGCAGACGTGAACATCTAAGCACTTACATTAAAAAGATTGGCAGGCCCTGGCTGGATAGCTTAATGGTTACAGTGTCATCCAGATATGTCAAGGTTTTGGGTTCAATCTCCAGTCAGGATACATATAGGAAGCAACCAATGAGTGCATAAATAACGGGTTCAACAAATGAATGTGTTCCTCTCTCTCTCTCTCTTTCCCTCTCTCTCTCTCTCTTTCTCTCTCTCTCTTTCTCTCTCTCTCTCTCTCTCAAATAAATAAATAATTTTTTAAAAGATTGGCAAAACTCTGAAACAGTGCAATTCTTCTCATGAATAGTTTTATTTTGGGAAATAAAATTATGTTACATAAAATATGTGTTTATGTTAACATCTAATGTCCTTATTGTTATTTTATGGAATTAACGCATAAATGTTGGGACGTGTATCTGTTTCCATTTTTCATGTACCAGTGGGGTCCCTCGGCCTGGCCTGCCGATCAGGTTGAAACCAGCTCTCTGACATGCCCCAATGGCGAGAGGGTGCAGGCCAGGCTGAGGGACCGGGGAGGATGCAGGGGGTTGGCCAGCTGGGGAGGGCCCGCAGGAGAGCGCCAGGGCATGTCCTGCCTGTCTCACTCAGTCTGGATAAGTTCGACCCCAAAGGCAAGCTGACCTACTGGTCAGAATGTCTGCCCCCTGGTGGTCAGTGCACGTCATAGGGAACGGTTGAACGGCCTTAGCATATTACGTGTTGATTGGTTGAACGGACGACTGGACAACCGGACACTTTTATTATATCGGATATATAAATACTTTGGGAATCCCTCCTAATCTGGCTATTTCCTGCTCAGAACGCGGGGTCCAGCATAGTTAGGCCAAGGCAGGGCAGTTCCTAAGAATTTTAGAGCGGGTGTTCTCAAACTGGTTTGTCTCAGGAACCCTTCACACTCTTAAAATGAATGCGGAGCAGGAGCCAGCTCTTTCTTTCTTAAAAGTTGAAAATTTCGCCTGTTCTGGAAAAACATAACTTCGGATTTCTTTTGTTCTGCAGGCAGCCTGTTCATTTGTCCAATTCTAAGCAAAAAGGGGGGGACCTTTTCCTGTCCGGCACCCAATAAAAGCAGAAGTCCCTGTGCCCCAAGGAGAGACTCTCCTGCCTCCCAAACACTCCTCACACTGCAGTGAGTCAGGAGGAAGCAGACAGACACTCATCCCCGGCCGCTGGCTTCCTGGGGAGGCTGGGCGGGTGTTGGGGTGAGCGAGAGGCCACTCAGGAGCTCACAGGTCGGTCATGCTGGGGTCTTAGTCAGCAGGTGAGCACGCAGACAGCCAGGGAAAGTCCTGCAGTGTGTGTGTCAGGATTAGCAAGTGGCGCTCGTCAGTGGCAGATAAGAAAGCAGGAAAGAGCTGCGGGCTGTGTGTTTTGGGTGCCAAGGTGTGGCGTTTTGGCCGTGATTACACTCACCACATGTGAGGAACAGCAGTGCAATGCTGTAAAACCCCAGCCTCCGGCCGGCTACGGGAAGGGGCGTGTTGAAGTTCAAGTTCTCTCGACCGTCCTTGAGTGACTTTGCTGTCCAGGGACAGGTCCTCAGCACCTGTCCTGCTCCAAGCACCGCTCCATGAGGGCATGGCGACAGGATCATGATCAGACGCGTGACTCCCCGAGTTTGTTCATTAGAACACGGGCTGCTTCGCAGAAGCAGGGAGAATTCTGGTTTCAGCAGCGGGCGGGGCTTTGAGGGGACCCTCTGGGGGGAACTCAGATCTAAAGGAGAGTGGGTGCTGCCTGTTTGGTAGGTGGTGAGTGAAAGTGTGGCCTATGGCCACTGAGTGTCCTCCTTCCGGTGGGAGACTGGCCTGATGGGAGGGAAGGGTCAGAGTGGCACCCAGGCAGGAGGGGTGCCAGGTCACACTCCGCTCTCCTCTGGGCTTCAACTTAGTAATAAAACCAGCTCCTTGTTACCTTGGAGGAGAGGAGTGAAGGAACCCCCCTCCCCCCACACACATACACACACACTCACACTCACAAACACATACACACACACTCACACACACACATGCACATACACACACAGTGAATGAAGACACACACACACACTCACACACACACACAGTGAATGAAGACACACACACACACTCACACACACACACATACACGCACACTCTCTCACACACACATGCACACACACACACTCACACACACATACACACACTCACACACACTCACACACACATACACACGCTCACACACACACTCAGTGAATGAAGACACACAGAGAGGAGTGAATGAACACACATACACACACACTCTCTCACACACACAAACACGCACATACACACAGTGAATGAAGACACACACACTCACACATACACACGCACACACACACACACACACACACACACCCTGCAGCAGCAGGAGGCTAGCTGTCACTGGTAGTCAACGCCTGGGGCGGGTGTCTCTCCTGTGATGAGTCTCTAACCTGGTCGCTCTGCCTATTTTGGTGGTTTCTCCGCCCACCGGGAAGGCAGGGCCCCGGCCGGAGCCCTAAGAGGGGCGCTGGGCTCGGCCCTCACCGACCCCGGGTCCCCGGAGCCCTCGGGGCTGGAGGGCCAGGTGGCCCGGGGCCCGGGGCGGGCGGTGACCGCTGGGCGGTCCGGTCCGCAGGAGAGCGGACCCCGCGCCCCGCTCCCCAGGTTCAGGCCCCGGGCGGGCGGGCCGTCTGGCGGGCGGGGCGCGGTTTCCGGGGCCCGGGGGGGGGGGGGGGGGCGGGGGCGGGGGCAGGTGCGGCCCGGGGCGGGGCGAGCACATCCGTGTTCCCGGGGCGGAGGGAGGGCGGGCCGGGGCGGGTCCTGCGCCCGGAGCCGCGCACACTCTCCTGGCTCCCGCCGCAGCCGGACCCGCCGTCCATCCGTCCCGTCCGCTCGGTCCCGTCCGCTCGGTCCCGGTCCTCTGGTCCCAGAAGCGGCGGGTCCTGCAGCCTCCGGTCTCCGGCCGCCCGGCCCGACAGCCAGGATGCGGGCGGCGCTGCTGCTCCTTCCAGGTGAGCGGGGCGGACTGCGCCCCGGGGCCGGGCGGGGGACTGCGCCCCGGGGGACCGGCGGGCAGCGCGTCCGCTCCGATCCACGACCCGCGGGACGGCCCCCTTCGCGCTGCCCCGCGGCCCCCGGACGGCGGTCGCCTCTGCCCGGCGCCCCGCGGTGCGGGCGGTGCGGCTCTGGTTCTGGTTCTGGCGCCCGCGGGGCCCCAGGGCGGTCAGCCCGGCGCCGACAGGTGCGTGCGCCCCCGCCGGTGTCCGCGGCCCCGGGATCGCGGCCCCGGGCCGGAGTGTGTGTGTGTGTGTGGGATTGCCAGGGAGGCCCGTGGTCCCGGTAACGGTCCTGGGCGCCTGCCCCTCCTCGGTGCCGGGAGGGTGGCCGCGGGGACCGGGTCCCCAATGCTCTTTGTGCCCGGGGGGCGGCGAGGGGGTGCCAGCCTGCGTCTCCGCGCCGGTGCCTCCGCCTCTGCCTGGGAGGACGGGGGAGAGCGGCCTCTGAGCCCGGCCAGCGGGGATGCCCCTGCCCCCGCCTTCCTCCCATTGTCCCGATGGCCGCCAGGAAACTTCTTCCCCCTCCTGGTCCCGGCGCCCCGCAGCCAGAGAAGCAGCCAGAGCCCCAGCTGCGGGCGGGCACCGGCCTGACTGCTTCTCCGCAAGTGGGGGCCTGAGGCTGGGGTGCGGGGTGCAGCCCGACCCTCCCGCACCCAGACCCCTGCACTCAGACCCCCTGCAACCACACCCCTGCAGTCACACTCCCTGCAGCCACACCCCCTGCACCCAGACCCCCTGCACCCAGACCCCCTGCACCCGGACCCCCTGCACCCGGACCTCCTGCACCCAGACCTCCTGCACCCAGACCCCCTGCAGCAGACCCCCTGCACCCAGACCCTCTGCACCCAGACCCCCTGCACCCACAGCCCTGCACCCAGACCCCCTGCAGCCACACCCCCTGCAGCCGGACCGCCTGCAGCTGGACCCCCTGCAGCCACACCCCCGCACCCAGACCCCCTGCAGCCACACCCCCTGCACCCAGACCCCCTGCAGCCACACGCCCTGCCAGGCAGGACCCCTCAGCCAGACCCCCTGCAGTCACACCACTGCAGCCACACCCCCCTGCACCCAGACCCCCACACCTGGACCTCCCGCACCCAGACCCCCCGCACCCAGACCCCCCCCGGCCCCCCCCCCCCCCCCCCCCCCCCCCCCCGCCCAGACCCCCAGCAGGGCCGCAGGACCTGGCTTCCGGAACTTTCCTTTCCGGGGGGCGGGGCCGGAGTCACCTTTGTATTGAGTGGTGGTTCAGCCCTCAGAACCCCATCAGGCCCCTGCGTCCCAGGGTTTCCACAGAGATACGTGTTTCCGAAACTGCCCCCGCCCCCCCCCCCCCCCCCCCCCCCGCTCCCCGCCCCAGGCCCTCAGCCCGGCCATTCTCTATTAGGGAAGCTAACCCACAGGCCCCTGGGCCTCTGGGGGTGGGGGGTTACATGGCCCATTCCAGGGCAGGAACCGGCCTGGCTGCCCTCTGACCTCTGACCTGTGTCTGGTGCTCACAGGTCCTCTCTCCTGCCCCCCGCCCCCCAGGCCTCACCCTCACTGGGGCTGTCAGATACCTGCACTGGGTGGGAAACGGGCCCTGGAACTCCGCCTCCCCTCTAATGCATGATTAGCAGCCGCCATGGAAACACAACATCCCGCCTGCCCGGTGCCGGGCTTGTCCGCGCAGAGCGGGGAGGCTGCGGAGGAATGCGCGGCTGGGGCGGCGGACGGTGACCTGGAGCCGGGGCCCTCCGCGCAGGCAGGCGGGGGCGGTGCCCAGGGGGGCCATGCCGGGGGCAGCCTCCTCCTGCCGGTGTGTGCGTATGCAGGGGACAGGCTCCGGAATCAGGGGGGCTGTTCGGAGCTCTGCCCTCCGGGGTAGCGTCGGGGTCCCCAGGGGAGCACCTCCTGTCGGGGTCCCGGGACTGTCCGGGTGAGCGTGAAGGTGGCAGGCGCTGGCTGCGTGACGGGTGGCATTTCAGATGGCTCTGCCAGGCCCGTCCAATGGTCGAGGATTCTCCATCACGCTACACGCACACGCAGTGGTTTGTACAGACAGACGTACAGCTGTGTCATGTAAACTCATCCCCCATTAACACGGTAGCGGGATGCGTGTGTACGGTTCACACATGTTGCGTTCTCCCAGAGACATATCCCCAGCCACTGTGGAAGCGTGCGGCCCTCCGACCTCACGTTAACACGTAGATCCAGCTCCGCAGACCCCCGCCCGGGCGTTTAGGAAAAAGCCAGCCCACAGTTCAGCTCCCACCCGTCCCCTTTCAGTGGCCGCTCCTCCTCTGAAGTGCCGGCCGTCGAGGTGGCCGTCAGTGGGTGTGAGGGTGGAAAAGAGACACTCAGACGCCAGGCAGCCCCTGAGAGCTGGCAGCCCGGAGCGGCCAGGGACAGGCCATGTCCAACGCACACGACCCTCCCCTTCTCTCCTCCGCCAGGCCAGGCCGGGCCAGGCAGTCCCCCCGAGTTCCAGCCCCCTCCCCTCACTGTCACCACTCCCTGCAGCCTTCCTCCCCACCCCCTCCCCGGTGGGCATGTGCCAGGCCTCTCCTGCAGGCTGTGGATACTGCGATTGCTCTCTTCGTCAGCACGTCCTTCTGCTCTGCGGTCTGGCAGCGCCCTCCTCTGGAGGCACCCTGCACCTCTGCTCCTGTCCTCTCTCCTTTCCCTGCCTCCCTGGGGTTCTGTCCGCGACCCCCTCCCTTCCGCAGCCCCTGGCACAGTCCCCGCTCCAGGTAGCACCCCTCTCCCACCGCCTCCGCCGCCCGGCCTCCTCCTGGCTGCAGGAGCAGGATGCCCACCTCGAGGGTGGCCAGCAGGGCACATGCCAACACGTGTCCTCAGCGGAAGCCGCCCGCCGCTGCCCCCTGCTCTCCTAGCCTCTGCGGTGTTTGAGGGCAATGTCCCCGCAGACTACACGGCTCCTCCTCCTTGTCCTCAGCCTCACCCCAACCTCCCGCCTCCCAGTCCTGCCCCCCCACCCCCTCCCCGGCCCCGCGCCCACCGGGGCCCTGGGCTCCTTGGTGTCTGGCTCCCGTGGTGCTTACAGTTTCCTGGTTCCGCCTCTTCTCCCCGCCGTCCAGTCCCCTCCTCGTCACCCAGCTGTCCTCCCAAGCTCGGGCTGCGTGGAGGCCTTCCCGGGTTTGCGTCCATGTGCAAAGGCCGAGCTTCCGGGCAGCCAGGCAGGCCCCGTGCCACCTGGCCCAGCCACATGTGCAGCCTTCCTCTGCCACACCCGTCCTGCTCACACACAGGCACCCGCCACCCTGTGCACACAGCACACGCCCCGGACAGCATGTGTGCACCCACACACCCCTTCTGCTCCTGCAGCACCCGGTTCGGGCGTATTTAGTGTTAGCGCACTGTCTACGCCCTTCTCTGCGTTCGCTGCCTCGATGCTTTCCCCCTCTCCGCTCCTTTGTAACTCTCCAGTGTCCTGGGCTGGAGGGGACGACTCCCAGCAAGATGACAAAGCAGGGCTTGGCGGGTTGGGCATCCTGGGCCCCGAAGGCTGCGGGTTCCGATCCCAGTCAGGGCACAGGCCCGGGTTGTGGGCTCCATCCCTGGTAGAGGGGGTGTGCAGGAGGCAGCCGACCCATGTTCCACTCTCACATCAACGTTTCTCTCTCTCCCTCTCCCTTCCTCTCTATCTTAAAATCAATAAAAATCGCCCTAGCTGGTTTGGCTCGGTGAATGGAGCTTTGGGAAGCCTGCAGATTGAGTGGTCCCTGGTTCGATTCTGCTCAAGGGCACATACCTGGGTTGCAGGCTTAATCCTGGGGGGGGGGGGGGGGGTAATGCAGGAGGCAGCCAGTTGGTGATTCTCTCTCATCATTATGTTTCTGTCTCTTTCCCTTCCTTTCTGAAATCAATAAAATATGTTTTATTAATAAAAGACATTTTTATTAAGTAACAAATAAAAATCAATAAAGTGGGGAAGCTTTTCTTTTATCACAAAAAGGGAAGTTTGAGGCAATCTCTGATTTCAGGGGCCCGCCCCAAACCCCAGCCCCCCTGATACAGTGAGTGCCTCTCCAGGGCTCCCAGCTCCCGCTGCCCGGCCCCCCGTGTGCTCCAGAGCCTGCCCAGAGCCTCTGCGTGATGTAATGAGCGGGCCGGGCTCAGGATTTCGCACTTAGAAACCATTACTCATCCGTCTCTGATGCCCAGCCAGGCCGGGAGTCACTGCTGACAGGCCAGCACCGAGCCCCCGCTCCCAACACATTGAAATTCCAGCGGTGCCCGGTCACCTAATTGGGAGGTGCCCACCGAGACAGGTAGATGTCAACAGCCCGCGGCGGGCGGGGAAGGCGCCAGGCGGGGGAATGCCCTCCGGAGGGGGTGCCGACGGCTCCCGTCTCCCTGTGCGAAGGGCCTGGGGCCCGATCACAGGGCCAAGTCTGTTACTGCAGACAGGAGCTGCTGACGGGGCTGCAGGCAAGCCGCAAAGTAAAGACACAGGCAGCGCGTCAAAGACAAGGGGTTTCGGGGGGAAATGGGAACCAGAGTGTCATCCTGACATCGGTAAACGCCCCACTCAAGTCAGGAGCTGCCCCTGGACCCTCGTGTCGCTGAGAGATTCCACTTCTGGGAGGAAGCAACTCTCTTATCGTCACAGCAAAGACGGGGGTTTGTGGCTGGTTTGTTGATACCATTTCTTATGGTGACTAATGATTTACCCGACAGTAACACTCAGAAGAAGGGCTGGTGGAGAGAAGGATCTAGAAGGAGGGCTGGTGGAGAGAAGGATCTAGAAGGAGGGCTGGAGGAGAGAAGAATCTAGAAGGAGGGCTGTTGGAGAGAAGGATCTAGAAGGGCTGGTGGAGGGAAGGATCTAGAAGAAGGGCTGAAGTAGAGAAGGATCTAGAAGGAGGGCTGGTGGAGAGAAGAATCTAGAAGAAGGGCTGGTGGAGAGAAGGATCTAGAAGGAGGGCTGGTGGAGAGAAGGATCTAGAAGGAGGGCTGGTGGAGAGAAGGATCTAGAAGGAGTGCTGTTGGAGAGAAGGATCTAGAAGGGCTGGTGGAAGGAAGGATCTAGAAGAAGGGCTGTTGGAGAGAAGGATCTAGAAGGAGGGCTGGTGGAGAGAAGGATCTAGAAGGAGGGCTGGTGGAGAGAATGATCTAGAAGGAGGGCTGTTGGAGAGAAGGATCTAGAAGGGCTGGTGGAGGGAAGGATCTAGAAGAAGGGCTGAAGTAGAGAAGGATCTAGAAGGGCTGGTGGAGAGAGGATCTAGAAGAAGGGCTGTTGGAGAGAAGGATCTAGAAGAAGGGCTGATGGAGAGAAGGATCTAGAAGGGCTGGTGGAGAGAGGATCTAGAAGGAGGGCTGGTGGAGAGAAGACTCTGATGCCGGATCTGGACCCTGGTCGCTGGGTGCCTTTGAAAGCACGTCCTCCAGGGGACCCGGTGCCGCTGCTCTGGCGGCAGCCAGTGCCACAGAACGCGGCTTCCATCAGGTTCCAGGCAGCCACTGCCCCGTCCCAGGCAGCGAGCGAGGCCCATGGAGCATGGACGCTGGAAACACGGCCTGAGAGGTTCTGGTTCCCGGAAACAAGCCACACAGGAGGGAGGGCATCGTCCCAGCCCCGAAGGGTTCCTGACCCCGTGGGCGCCCTCCGCCTCCTGACAGACGTGCAGCTCCTGGCGAAGCCCCTCCTCCGTGACCGGGGACTGGGCTGGGTGGGTCCTCGTGGTCCCGCCCCTCTTGTGGGGTCGGGGGCAGACCTGGGGTGTGGGATGCAGTCTGGCCGATGAGATGGGAGGAGTCTGCTCAGAGGCACTGGGGAAGGAAGCTTTCCTTCCTGAGGGAGACCGGTTAGGAGGCACACCCAGGTCTAGGCGGGAGGCTGGGGCGGCTGCCGTCCATTGCAACCGCGATGTGACATGAGGGTGTGACATCATGAGGGTGTGACATCATGAGGGTGTGACATCATGAGGGTGTGACATCATGAGGGTGAGGAGCAGACCTGCCCTCGGGCAAGAGAGGAAGAATGTGGCCCTTGAGGTGTCCTTGAGTTTTGGACTTTGGGTCTCTGGGTGTCTGAAAGACCTTCCATCTAATTCATGGTTGTGTTCTTATTATGTGGCTCTATTGCCTACGCTTATAACCTGCAGAGTAACCTAAGTTTCCGTAATGTCATAGGTGTCCTAGGGCCGCATAGATTTAATTGCTGAACAAATGGTACAAAACGAAGCGTTGACCTTGGGATGGAGACAGCCACGGGAGCACGTGGAGGTCGAGGTCGGAAGCGTGGAAGAGACGTCCTGGGAGGGAAGGAGCCAGCAGGACTCCAGCCCCTGCCCAAGGCTCAGGCCACGGGCCCAGCCACCCTGCACCGGAGCTCCCAGACACGGGTGGGACCCACGTGTCCGGTTCCGGGGCCAGGTGGTCCGGAGGCTCACCGAGGAAGGACAGGTCCTTGTGCCCAGACCACGGAGGGTGAGGGCTGAGAGGGTAGTGGGCCCGGCCACGAAGGGCCTTGTGAGCCACGGGGAGGACCCGGTTTCACCCTGAGGCCGGTGGGAGGCGGAGAGGGCCTTCTGCGGGTGAGTGACGTGCCAGACGGCGCCTTGGGCAGGCAGTTCTGGCGGGAGGAGGATGGCAGGTGGAATGGCGGGCGGGCAGTGGGCACGGCTCTGAGAGAAGATGGGCTCTGGGTTGGCTTAGGGCACCCACGGGAGATGTGGTTGGCATGGAGAGTGGCCGCGGGAAGGCTGCAGGGGGCAGAGTGGAAAGACATCACTTATCCTCAGCATGACCCCCACCGAGTGCTCCCCAAGATCACCTCCCCCCGCCTGCCACCATGCTCCCAGGACCCAGGAGAGAGTGAGCGCCCAGAAAACAATGGGTAAAAAATAAAAATAAAAAAGCTATCATAAAAATAAATGAGAATTCAGATAACTGGGAGGTGAATATAGCCATTGAAACACTAAACTTGGTTAATCATTTCAGTTTTCTTTATATAGCAGGAAGCTTCCATATTTTTCTAGAGAAAAATGACACACGCTACATATTCATCTTAACAGGAAGCCTTTCTGTGTCTGTCCTCTGTCATGTGTGAGTGTCACTGTGCTGTTTCACGGACGGACGGACTCACCGCGCTCATGGAAGTCAGCGGCGAGCGTGCCCTCCCTCGCTGTCTTCTGTGCGTTCCCTGCGGCCGAGGCCTCAGGCCTGAGCTGCACATCGCTGCATCCTGCCCGCTCAGCTATTGTCTCCGGGCGGATATGCAGGCCGTTTCCGGTGGGTTTTGTCCCCGCTGGACATAAAGGCTATAAATACCCTCCCCAGGAGCCTCTTCCCCCTTCCCTCTCCCTGAGAGGCCCCCTGGTCCAGGACACAGCCCTCTCAGCCCTGGGTGCTCCCTGTCTCATCCGCGGTGTGTGCCTCGCTCATCAGTGGGAGATTTTAATTCACTCTTTCTAGTTATTTTATTTTTTCACTCTTTGTGCTTTTATGGATGTAAAATGGTGCTTCGTATTTAATTTAATTCTTATTCTTTCTATTGCTCAGCGTACATTTTTTTATGTTATCATTTTAAAATGCCTACCTTTTCCCGACCAGCGTGGCTCAGTGGTTGAGTGTCGACCTATGAACCAGGAGGTCATGGTTCAATTCCAGGTCAGGGCACACACATGCAGGACTTGACAAGGTTGGGACTGGCCAGGTCTGGATCTAGCCTTATTAGGGGAGGGGCTGGGGAGGGAGGAAACTGGATCTGGGTCTCACGTGATTTTGAGGCACATGTGGGTGGACAGGGAACTTGACTCTGGATCCTGCAGCATGCCCCAAACTCTGATAGGAGGAAGGTTTTCAGATACATTTTACTAATTTTCTTTCATCTCTGATACTTCTATTATAGGGTAAGGGCAAATAGCAATATTAAATTATTTTCTCTAAGTAATCCCCTTATAATGTGCATGAATTTCGTGCACCGGGCCTTTAGTATAGGATGGAATGGAGCACGGGGAGTGCCCACCGCTGGCCCAGAGCGGCTGTGAGGACTGCCCTGCGCCAGAGGTTCTGCCCTCCTAACGCCCTGAAGGCGTAGTCCAGGCGTGGGGCCTGGATCCTTCTCATCGTGCCGTCTTCCCCGTAGCCTGCACTTTCTCAGTGTAGCTGCTCTATTTTGAGAGGCGGGAGGGCCCTTCCACAGGACTTCTGCTTTATCTGCTCTCCCGTCCTCTCCGTGGAAACAGCCGCTGACGATGGGCTCCTGCGGTCAGTGTGCGAGGGATCTCACGGACGGCGACCGCTGCCCGGGGTCTGGGGGAGGGTGAGCTGCTGTGCAGAGTTCGCAGGCTGTTTTCTCATTTCAGGGTCTCAGTAACCCCACTTCCTGCCGCTGTGGCTTCCCGGGGTCCGTGGCTTGATAATGTTCCTTGGCTTTTGTGGTGTGGGCTCCGGGGGTGACTCAGCAAAAGGCCGCGAGGCCGCATCCTCTTGTCGTCCACCCCGCGGTCTCGGGCGCTTCCTGGAAGCTGAGCGGGGTGGTGGGGCGTCAGAGGGGCAGGGGCTGCGCCTTTCACACTCCTCAGGAGAGTCTGCGGCCTCAGGGACCACGGGGATGCTGACAGTAAAGCAAGCAGAGAGAGGGCTTCCTGGCGCCCATCCAGGCAGGGCACGGGGCTGAGAATGTTCTGTGCGTGTCCGAGCACGGTGAGGGGGCGCCTGGACAGTCTCCCCGCGGGTGAGAAAGCAGCGGCTCCTGCGGGGTGGGGGTGGGGGGAGAGAAGAGGGGAGGGTGTGCCCAGGCAGGCGATTCTTCACACTGTGGTCCCCTGCGGAGGACTTTTCCAGTTTAAAGAAACGCTGCCCTCGCCGGGGCGGCTCAGTGGACAGAGCGTCGGCATGTGGACTGTAGGGTCCTGGATTCGATTCTGGTCAAGGACACCGCCTGGTACCTGGCTTGCAGGCTCTTGCCCTGGTCTCTCTCTCTCCCCCTTTCTCCCACCCGCTCTAAGAACCAGTGGGGACAGACCTCATCCATGTCTCTCTCTCCCCTCTCTCCCACCCGCTCTAAGAACCAGTGGGGACAGACCTCATCCATGTCTCTCTCTCCCCCTTTCTCCCACCCGCTCTAAGAACTAGTGGGGACAGACCTCGGGGAGGAGGAACAAAGGAAAAAAACGCTTGGACTTGAGCACTGGCAACTCCTGCCACCCCGTCCCCCAGTACAGTGCCTTCCTCCCAGAGCTCCTCTGCGCTGTATGGGAGCAAGTTCAGCGTGTGCGAGAGTTCTAAACAGACAGTGGAGTGTGCATGTGTGTGCACATATGTATGTACACACAGCATACAGGTTTATCCCTTGGCTCCTTTAATGTCTCCCTTTTGCCAGAGATGGCTGTGCTGTGCCTGTTGCACCGTCGTATCTGGAAACAGGTAACTTGTTTCCTAGATTCCCAGACCCATTGGGGCGGGGGGGGGGGGGGAGAGGAGGGAGGGGACTCCCCAGGACAGGTCCCAGCTGGCCTCCCCAGGGCCTGGTGGTGAGAGCCTGTCTCCAGGGAACCTCGCTGTCCCCTGAGAGCGGACCCCTGTGCCTGGTGACCGCAGCCCCTTCCTGCTGTCCTGTGGTGCCCAGCCCGCTGACCTAGGTCCCTTCTCCACCTTCTCCGGTGGGAACTGGGCCCTGCCACGTCCGAGGCCCAGTTCCCACCGGGCACCGGGGAGGCCTCCACCTCCTTCAGGCAGCGACACTGTGCCCGCGCTGACCTAGAGAGTCTGCCTTACACACACTCACACACTCACACACTCACACACACTCGCACATAGGCACACACACCCACACCCACATGCATGCATGCACACACTTACACACACACGCGTGCGCACACACACACACACACACACTCACACTCACACACTATACACTCACAGATACAATGAAATGTGGCTGCTAGCTGATAAAGTGAGCTCCATCATGGTTCCATGTCGCTGCCCGCTCTGCCAGGGTCTACTGAACAGGGAGAATGAGGCCATTCCATACGCAGTCCTGAGTGGTCTTTCTGGCATCGGACATTTTAAAAGCCTGGGAGCGGTTTGACGTCACCCCGAGCTTCCTCCTGTACGTCAGAGCCTCGGGGACACGTTCCACCAGCATTTCCGAGTTGGCACACGGGGTGCCGGTGAACGGCTGTGGGAACACCAGTTTTCTGAATGTCCGTTCGGGTTCTTTGATTAATTCGTGACTTCGTTTTCTTTTGAGACTTATTTCCTCAAAAGCACAAATGCTCAGTGGTGCTCTGAGCAGCGGGGTGCAGAGCACGTGGTCGGGCAGGCTGTGTGGGCTGCTGCAGAGCATTTCTGGAGTGTTCTCTGCTCCTCTCTCCTGGAAGCATGCATTTCTGCAGACCCGTGAGCTGCACTCTAGAGCGAACAGGCCACGGAACCCGGAGGGAGAGGCAGCTGCTCTCCGCCCCAGGGCACCGTGGGTGACGGGCTGCCTTACTGCTTTGGAGCGGCTGCTCCCAGAAGGGCGCAGGCGCAATGAGGGCAGGCTTCCCTCCGCGATGTCTGTACCTGAAACACCGGACATGAAATGCCACGCACACAGTGTGCCCGGAAACTGGGTATTCCTTTGTGATAGCACCTGTTAATGGAACTTCGATGTCGGTGTTAAGTAGTTCAATCTGCCTTTGGTGAGGGACAGGGTGAGGGACAGGATGGAGGACAGGGTGAGGGACAGGGTGAGGGACAGGGTGAGTGATAGGATGGAGGTCAGGATGGAGGACAGGATGGAGGACAGAATGGAGGACAGGGTGAGGGACAGGATGGAGGACAGGGTGAGGGACAGGATGGAGGACAGGGTAAAGGACAAGGTGAGTGATAGGATGGAGAACAGGATGGAGTTCAGGGTGAAGGACAGGGTGAGTGAAAGGATGGAGGTCAGGATGGAGGACAGAATGGAGGACAGGGTGAGGGACAGGATGGAGGAGAGAGTAAAGAAAGGATAGGTGAGGGACAGGATGGAGGAGAGAGTAAAGGATAGGGTGAGGGACAGGATGGAGGACAGGGTGAGGGACAGGGTGAGGGACAGGATGGAGGACAGGGTTAGGGACAGGGTGGAGGACAGGGTTTTCCAGGAGCTGTGGTTTTCTACCTTCTTCGATGTGTCAGCGCGTTTTCAGTAGACGTTTCATAGACTCCATGTCAAGATCTCCAGGGAGATTCAGCAGAGATAGGAGACAGGCCAGCCCTGCCAGTGGGCCGGATGCTTCGTCTCTTTCTGTTAGAGGACACCGAGGACTGGGTCACTGAGAATCCCTGGAGGGACCTGGGTTGGAGGCCAGCCTCCTATGCTCAAACCCTCTCCTCACTCTCATCACCTTCCACCCCCAGACTCGCTTATCTCCCGAGCATCCGAGATCTCTGGAAAACAAAGGTGCTCTCAGCAGCCATCCCTCAGGGCTGCTTCTGAGGATGCATGAGAAAATGAATCATGAATATAACGTGCTAAGCATGAGGCCACTACTTTCTATTTTCTGAGAGCTGCTACCTCTCAGGGCCCCCAGTAAACGCCTAAAACAATAGCTGCTGTTTCTTGGCGAGCTGATGAGGGGAAGAATATAATTCCCCACAGAGTGGCCGTGGGGGTTATATTAGGCTATATTCTCAGGTGGCACCTGGGCCTTGTTCTCCTCGCTAGGCATTCTGGGTTGCTGTGTGGCATACAACGTGGGCCTCCCAGAAGCCAGGATATTCTCCGGTCCCTCCAACGCCCAGTTTGGCTACGCGGTGCAGCAGCTCATCAACCCAAAGGGCAACTGGTAAGAACACTGTCTTCTTCGTTATTTCCATAAAAACACAAAATACATTTAGTTCAGGGAAGCGATTGCTGGTTCCGGTGGGATCACGACTGTTTGTGATGAGGAGGCCTCAGCCATCTCTAAACGAAGGTGTTTTCTTTAAGAGTCGGTAACTCTCAGATTGCTCCTTGATGGAATTGATAGCGGTATTTTCTCAAAACCTGGAGAGAACATTGTCTCTACATATTCCATAGCAAATTCACAAATTTACAATACCAGTTCTGGCACTTAATAGAAGATGATAGATAGATAGAGGATAGCTAGCTAACTAGCTAGCAGGCTACATAGCTAGATAGATGATAGATAGATAGATAGATAGATAGATAGATAGATAGAAAGATAGATAGAAAGATAGATAGAAATAAAGATAGATAGATAGATAGATAGATAGATAGATAGAAAGATAGATAGAAAGATAGATAGATAGATAGATAGATAGATAGATAGATAGATATAGATAGCGTAGATAGATGATAGATAGATGATAGATGGATGATAGATATAGATAGATGATAGATAGATATAGATAGATGATAGATGATAGAGAATAGGTAGATTTATCTCCATTTCTTTGCCTGTGAGCTGGTCTTGAGTTTGTCACTGTTCAGTAGTCGATGTGGCCACAGGGCCTTCCCAGCAGGTAGTCTAGTTCCCCAAATTGTGTCCTTTGTGGAGGCTCTGGTTCACTGGCTTCCTTCTAGCCCAGCCTCCCCGGCTGGGGGAAGAGCCCACCCACCCACAGGTACAGGGTGCTCGCTCTAGGGCACCTGGCACCTTCCATCTCCCCAGAACTGCCCTCGTGCTCCTGGTGCTGTGCAGTGAGTACCTTTGCGAACCACGGACCATGCACATACAGCCGCCTTCGCGGATATGGAAATCTGCGCCCGCTGCTGGTTTCCTTTTCCCCTGGTAACTATGGAAATAGACTCAGGTGATGCTGAAGGTTGTCTAGGCAGAAGAGCTGTGGGTCCACTCCGGCCCGAGCTGCTGCCCCCTGGTGGACCGGAGGGCTCCCTGGAGCTTCCCAGCCAGGGTCTTTGAAAGCAGTGACCAGAGGGGCTGCTGCGGGCTGTCCGTAACAGCTCAGTCCATCCCCTTCTCCCGGGGGCACTCCCGGTGGTGCTCTGGAAGGGAATGCACAGGGGCATTCGGCAGCCAGTGTTCGCATTTGGGCATGGCTGTCTGACGGGGAGCAGACGAAGCGGGCACTGGGGAGGGTAGTGGGCCTCTGAAGGGCTGTGGAGGAGGTGGATCGTGAGCTAGTCTCCGGGTGGAGGTGAAGAGGCTGCGGAAGAGCAGTCCTCGATGCCAGGAGCCTTGGGAAGGAACGCGGTGGCAGAGAGTCTGCCAGCCGCCTGCAGGGTCAGAGCAGTCTGGTTGAGCCAATGGGAGCAATGACTGCATCACTGGGGGCGGGGGAAGACAGGAGACAGAGAGAGAGAATAACCTCCAACAAGTATCTACTTACGCTTTGAGAACCATAAACCGTAGGAAGCTCCAGAGACACCGAGACGCTGTGGTTGGTGTAGTTTGACCTTGGGATGCAGAGACACACTTGCTGGCGCCGATGTTACGCTCCATCCCCGCTCTGCCCTGAACTGCAGGCGCCTGGCACGCCTCTCTCTAGTGCCTGACAGACAGACACGCAGAGCGCACTGGGCGGCGAGGAGCAGCTGAATCCTGCACCCAGCCGCCCAGCCGCCCAGCCGCCGAGGCCCAAGTCCCGACCCCTCTCTCCTCTCCCCTCCCCGGTCTCCTCCAGGGCCAGTCCTGTCGGCCTGCCCCCCGACACCCGTGCCCGTAGCCCGCTTCTCCCCAGGGCCTCGGGGTGCTGCCCAGCAGCTTCTCGGCACCTCCTCCCTCTCCTCCCTGGAGCCAGAGGGCACTTTGCAAACACGAGTCCAGTTGGCACTGCCAGGGCAGGTGACCCCGGGCAGAGCCTGAGCTCCCGTCCCTGTGAGCCTGTGGCCTGCGGGCTTGCTCGGCTGGTCCCCCAGGAAGTTCAAACACAGTGACGCAATCCTTATGGCACACAATGCACAGGGCAGGGTGGGGGTGGGGGGCGGGGAGGGGGGTCAGGGTGCTTCCTGGGAGCTGGGGGAGACGTCCTGGGCTGTTTGTCTGCCCCGAGGCCTCCCCGAGAACAGGCTGAGCTCATGCTATGACTCAGCGACCGGAGCGGGTGCAGCCGCTGGACGGGGCCTGTCTGGCCAGCCGGGCATTCCCCGCTGCAGGGATGGTCCCTGTTCCTGGGACGCTCCTGCAGAAAAGGCGACAAGAATGAACTTGTGTCCCGGCTCCAAACACCATCTCTGTGCGCTCACATCACGGTTTAACTTAGAATTAAGGAGACACGGAACTGCTTCCTGTGTGCTGTGAACGCGGTGGACTGTGCGGCAGGTTTAAGACACACACCCACGAGGAAGCCTCCAGCTCGGGAGCAGCCCGCAGACTGGCACACAGGATGTTGGCATCACAATGCCCGGTGTTCGTCGGGTTTTCTCTCTTCTCCAGACGGAATGCTCCTGATGCTCTGAGCGCTCTGTGCAGTCCCCGCCCCCTTTGCAAACGGGGGGACACGGGTTCAGAAGTTTCCCTGAGCGGACAGAGCTGATACTTAAAGAACAAATCCGGGGTAGATCAGTGTAAATAGAGATAAAATGTTTTACATGCACCTATATGATGAGAGAGAATCACGGATTGGCTGCCTCCCGTAGGCCCCACGCTGGGGATGGAGCCCGCAACACCGGCAGGTGCCCTGACCTCCTGATTCATGGGGCCATGCTCTACCACTGAGCAGCACCAGCCGGGCGTGGCCAGGAGGTGTAGTCTGATGTATCCACCGAGGCCTCCCAGTGGCTGAACCTCCCGGGTGGACACGCCAGGGCACCGTCCATGTGGGGGCAGCACCCCCGGAGCCATGGACTCAGTCAGCCCCGGGACCGCAGTCAGCTTTGCCGAGACTGAGAGGACACGCTCTGGCTTAGGGACCTCGGTCACCCTCCCCCGGAGCTCGCCAGCACGGGGGGACACAGGGCGTGTGGAGGCTCGTAGGCCCAGGGCAGGCTGGGTACGGGACACCCTGGGCCACCTTAAACGCCGCTCACCGACCTGTGAGGGGTGTGGCGTCCCAGGGGTGGGTGCACCGCTCTGTTTTGGAACTCTCCATAATCACTACTCTGCCCGAGGTAATTGGCCGGTGAGGGCTATTTTGGGCCTGGAGGGGTGCCAGCTCCCTCCGCTGCTGTTGGTCTGCCCACACTGAGGTGCAGTCCACGCCCCGCAGGGTCCCCCCACCCGCTTTTCCTGTCCCCGCCCCATCCCAGCCTCTCCGAGAGTCTGCCTCCTCCTCTCCGGCTGGCACAGGAGGTCCTGGGGTAACTGCTCCAGCCGCCCTCCTCTTCCTGCCCGGGGATTAGGGATGTCGCTATTCCATCCAGGACAATCCTATCAGCCCAGGAAGGGGGTGGACTTACCACCGACCCCTGAACGGACTCTCACAGGCTCCGTG